>NW_024038287.1:600000-1151858 GCF_016077235.1 Cyprinodon tularosa
TTCATGCTTTTAGGTATACACAGAGTGTATACAAAACAAAATTTAGTTTTGTACAGTGCTCATGACATTTCAGTTTCTTAAAGTGCAGCAGATAATTGTAACTCACTGTACTGTGGGCTTGAGCAAACCTCCATCCGTCGGATGCAGTTAGTTCAAAAGGCAGCAGGGCGTTTGCTCACAGGCAAGAGGAAACACGAGCACATAACTCCTGTGTTCACTTCCCTACACATGCTTCGTGTCAGCTTTTGGATTAAATTTAAGATACCGTTGATGTTTTTTTTTAAATATCTCAACGGGTTGGCTCCACTCTACCTGTCAGAGCTTCTGTCGATCCATGATCCAAGTCGTTCATTAAGATCCTCCATTTAGAACGCTGGAGATTCCAAAATTTAAGCTGAAAATCAGAGGAGATTTGACTTTTGCCAAAACAGCTCCAAGACTCTTGAACATCCTTCTTTTGCATGTTAAAATGGCCCAGTCTAATTCATGTTTTTAAGTCGTTGAAAACTCACCTTTTTGCTCTGGCAGGTCTCATGTTTTTTTTTCTTATTTGTATTTTTTATAATGAGGTTTTTTTTTTTTTGTAACTTCTAATTATTTTTTTCTCCTATTTGTGCAATTTATACTGTTTGTTGTACAGCACTTTAGGCAGATTTAGCAGTTTTTAAATGAGCTATAGAAATGAATTTGACATAGACAATGAGTTTTAATTGACACATCTTTGCTATTAAGTACCCTTTGGCATGCTGTGACACTTGCATTGACAACCCTTCTTTGCCTTGTCAAGTTCAAGCAGATTTGAAGAACTTGCTGCTCACCTACAAAGCGATGGACTCCTTCCTTTCGCTTTTGTTTTTTTGCAATTCTGTGTTCCATCTCCTACTCTTGGATCACAGGGCCCTGGCCTTCTTAAAGTTAATAAAACAGAACAAAAGTTGTTGGGGAGAGAGTTTTTTTTCCTTTTGGGCCCCATCTATTTATAACAGTCTCCCTCAAAATATTAGCCAGACATGTTCTGTAAGCTAAGCAGACCAACTTGTTCAATGTATTTTATGTATCTTAACTTGTGTGCAATGTTTTTTTATCCTAGTATTTCTTATCTATCTGATTTTAATTTAGGATTTTCCTTTTTTACAGTTTTTTGTTATTTGTTTTACTTTTTGTCTTTTAGCAACTGTTCAGCACTTTGCCTGAAAGTGCTTTATACGTAAAGTTATCATGACATTTATTAAAAAGAGGGACTCAGACAAGTCCAATCATGTAAAATATTTAACACTCAAAGGACCAAATGACCAAACCTGGTTACAGTAATTGAATTAACCGAAAGATTAAAATATATATGTCCAAAGGCCTTCTCAAAGCATTAAGAACTGCACTGCAAAAAACGTTCTGATAATGAGTCTTAATGTCTTAAAATAAGACAATGTCTTAAAATAAGTGTTAAAATAAGTGCATATATCCTTAATATGAGTAGGAAAATAAGACGATCTGCCAATGGAATTAGCATTTTTACACTTAAAATAAGATCATTATATGTTATCCACTTGAAATATGAAACTGCAGCTGTTTTTTTTCTTAATTCAAATGTAAATTGTCTCATTCCATTGGCAAAGTGCCTCATTTACCTTCTCAATTCAAGAAAGAAAACAAACACTTATTTTAAGAAAAACTGACTTACTTAGATTCACATTTTCAGTGCATTGATTTGATTTCAGTTCATAAATATCTAATCTAGAGGTTTTGTCTCTGCATTTTATTGAAGTTCATGACAAACAATACTTAATCATAAGCCTTTTTCATTTATATTTTATTTAGGCAATATTTAACCAGGAAAATCCCGTTGAGATTACTAATCTGGAGACAGGGGCACGAATCCAACAATTCAGGACATTACAGACAATTTAATTTGTCTGTATTGCAGATTGTAAATTAAAATTCAGCTCAATTCAAAAATGCATTATTAAGTCTAAAGGGAAATTAAAAGGTGAATTAACTCATCCCCTTGTTAACCAGTTGTAGCTCTTCATAGGTGTAGGCTAAAAGGATCTTCTTTAGCAGTCTGTCTTGCAGCAGATCTGGAGAAGCCTCTGACTTAAGACACTCTGCTGTTGCTTTTTAAAGTAATTTGTTCTGATGCTGTTACCCCAGCAGAAGATGGCAGTAGAGATCACATTCCTCATAACAGACTGATAGTCTAAGATATGCAGCATTGTTGCAAACGCAGAGGGACCTAAGCTTTGTTAGGAATTACATTCTGCTTTGTCGATGGTCTCTCAGTTGTGTCTCCAGTACAGTTTATTATCCAAGTGAACACCAAGGTATTTATAGTCCTCAACCACCTCCACCTTCTTTCCCATGATGTTAACAGGATTTAGCTTGCTCCCGTTTCTCCTGAAATCTATATTCATCTCCCTTGGTTTCTTTACATTCTTGATCACATGGTTGTTTCCACACTATGCCACAAAGTGGTTCACCAGCTTCCTGTACTCAGCTTCTTGTCCATCTTTGATCCACCCAATGATTGCACAGTCCTACGAGTATTTCTGCAGAGGACAGGATTCTGGAACTGTAAGTCAGAGGTGTACTGTGTGGAGAGAGTACTGTCCCCTGTGGTGCTCCTTTGCTGCTGACTACATTGTTAGACAGTTGACCCTTCAAACTCTGTCTGTCAGGTAGTCTTTCATCTAGGTGATTGTTGATGCCTCCACCTTAGTCTTCTGGAGTTTCTCACGAAGTAGGCAGAATTGTGTTAAATGCACTGGAGAAATCAAAGCTTTCAGATCAGATCTTAACTTATGTTTTCCATGTTTTTGTTGGTGTTCTGTTGGCGGCATGTACGTATTAGTTTTTGTATGTCTCTTGTGTTTAAGGATTTATTTTGCACAACCAGTACAAGAACCTAAACACAAAGGCCTCACCTAGGCAAGTTTCTTTCTCTTCGGTTTTATGAGACAAATAACTTGGGTAGGTAGATATAACTGCTGCGTAAACTGGTATTGCAAGGCTTAGTTTTAAGTAAACTCAATGAGTTGAATAGCAAGAAAAACAATATCAAGTCTTATACAAAAGCTTTGTCAAAAATGTCAAAAATGCTTACTTTATATAGGAAAACCAGCTCAGTTGCAATGACAGACGTTTTCTCAGCTCATTTTTAAGTTAGTGAGCAGCGATGGTCAGCGTGCATAGCAGCAGATTCCATTCTTAAAATGTACTCAGGTTCCATGTTTTGATGGTGCAGTCATGATGTATGAGCTTTTTATCAGTTCACTTGCACAGATGAGGGGCATTTTTTCTGCTTCAAATGCTCAGCCTGAGCTCATCTGTCAAAAAAGAAACACCTGGACCCCACTGAATCCCACTTATACCAAATAGGAAGGAGGTGTTGAGTTATTTTGCATAGCAGCACTCTCCTGAGTGATGTCTCCACACAGCCTTCAGGGAACGCTGAGGGCGACTGGTCTGGAAAGTTGAGAAATTTGTGAGAAGACATCCTGTTACCTGAACGGCAACAGGCCACTTCCACTCCCTCCTCCGGCCTTTCATCTCCTGTAGCGTGCTGACAAGCATCGCACATCCTGTCTGCCCTCACACAAAACACACTAAGAAGTAAACACCCACCTGAGCCAAAAGCAGACACACCCAAGAAAAGACTTGCACACGTAAACAGCACACACACAACCATAGGAAAAAATGTGTGTACACAAGCACAGAATAAAACTAACAGATGAGCGAAACTTGTAAATGTACTCTTATATCAAACTATAAAAACAACGAGCTGTCATGCTGACGTGCGACGTGATGAAGAGCATGTAATTATTTGAGCAAAGCCAAGAAGGATTTCTGACGTTCACCTTTTGTTCACAAGCATGAAATCACTTTCATTTCATGTCCTTATGAAGAATCAAAATATATGAAATAAATTAAATCTTCATGCGTCTTTCAAATTAATCAAAAAAAGATTTATTCAATATATCAGGACCTTTCACTTTTTATCAACAAACATTTGGCTTTGCAAAAAGGGTTTATACCCTGTTATCTTTTGCACTTTTTATTTATTTTAACAATCTCTAATATGTTGCAGGATTTTATGTCATAGAACAACCTGATTAAGGATACAACTGGATAACTGAAGGAAAATAATAGATTGATTTAATAAGAGTATGATATAATTTCTATTTAATTAAAAAATATGTTTTTAATCCTATGGGGAAATAAAATGTTGCAATATATATATATATATATATATATATATATATATATATATATATATATATATATATATATATATATATATATATATATATATATTGCAATACATATATAATATATATATATTTATATATAATGTCGACTTATATTTAACAGCCTGTTTTTTAGAATGCAGTGAATATGAAATTTCACAGTAATTCTGGTGTTTGATTCACCTGCGATCAGCTGCATCAGGGCACCTGACACTTGATGGACACCGTGGCATACTCTATTTTTTCCTAAGCTGCTCAGCATCCCCAGCGGTGAAGCTGCCAGTTCCATAATTTCACATAACCATACTTTAGGTCTGTGATACAGTGAGGACTGCACTTGGTCGCATAGCCAACACACGGTTCTAGGATCTGCCATACATATACCAGTCCAGCCTATGAAAACCTGTATCAGTCATGTTGTCATAGTGATAGAGAGAGACAGAGACTGTACACTAGCCTTAAGGAAGGAGGCCGAGGACTAGTGAGCGTAAGAGCCACTATCCAGGATGAAACATCCAAGATGTACATCAATGAAAAGGCTCCAACAGACGACATGCTCAGTGAATGTTAGACAATGTGGAACAGAAGATGAGGTGTTGGAGGTTCCGTTATGGATGGATAAGCCCCTACACGGGATGTACCACTGAAATATAACCGAAGTAGCGGATATTAGGAAATCCTACCAATGGCTAGACAAGGCCGGACTGAAGGACGGCAGAGAGGCACTCATCATTACTGCAGAGGAGCAAGCCTTGAGCACCAGAGCAATAGAGGTCCAGATCTACCACACTAGACAAGACCCCAGGTGCAGACTGTGCAAAGTAGCCCCTGAGACAATCCAGCACATAACTGCAGGGTGTAATATGCTGGCAGGGAAAGCTTACATGGAGTGCCATAACCAAGTGGCTGGAATAGTGTACAGGAACATCTGTGCAGAGTATGGGCTGGAAACCCCAAGGTCAAAGTGGGAAACACCCCCAAAGATGGTAGAGAATGACCACGCCAAGATCCTGTGGGACTTCCAGATACAGATAGAGCAAATGGTAATGGCAAACCAACCGGACATTGTGGTGGTGGACAAAAAGCAGAGGAAAGCCATTGTGGTTGACATAGGAATACCAAGTGACTGCAGCATCTGGAAAAAGGAGCACGAGAAACTATAGAAATACCAGGGGCTCCAAGAAGATCTGGAGAAAACCTGGAAGTTCAAGGCATCAGTGGTACCCGAGGTCATTTGGGCCCTCGGGACAGTGACCCCCAAACTGGAGGAGTGGTTACAGAAGATCCCTGGAAATACATCAGAAATCTTGGTCCAGAAGAGTGCAGTTCTAGGAACAGCAAAGATACTGTGCAGGACCCTCAAGTTCCCAGGCCTCTGGTAGAGAACCCGAGCTTGGAGGAAAAAAGGGAGACCGCCCACAATGGGGGAGGAAGAGTTTAATAAAAGGTTGATACGTCAAAAAGGAGAAAAAAAATAATAAATTGCCATTCCATTTGTCAAGAACATGTTTTGTTTAAAATGCATTTTGTTCTTCTGGTTATTTCTTTTTTGGGATATTGTTCTGTTAAATAATTTTTCCCTCTGAATTAAGTCGGGTCTTTAATCAAAGGGTACATCATTGTTTCCTGAAATGCTGATTGACTGCTGGGGGGAGCATTTTCTAGGATTCAGATCAATCCTGAAAGATAACCTGCCCCGGAGCAGGTTTGCCGTTCAGAGCATGTTACCATGGTGACTAGTGCTAAGAATTAATCCAGTTTAGTCCTGGATAGTCAGGATTAAACCTGAAGTTGTCTCGCTAACCCAGTAATCCTGCTTCGTGGTACAGGCCTCGGGTCCTGTAGCAGGAAAGCAGTCCAATACCATCACACTGACAAACCTCTGTATGCCTAATGCTATGGTTTTGTTATTACCAAAAGTCTTGGAGATCCCCAAGATGTTTTTGTCACAATCCATACCTGTGTGTGTTTCCGTTAATTAAAATCACCTGTTTTCATTTGCTCCCTGCTGTAATTCAGTCAGTGTTTTCTGTTTGCTTATTTTCTGGTCCTCTGTTTGCTTCCTTTCACCCTGGTTTCATCAATATTGAAGTTTATCCTTCACAATTTGTCTACACAGTTTTTAACTAAATGTGTGGCATTTTGTGTTTTTCTTGGTTGGCAGTGATTTTGGTTTATCTTCAAGTGTTTCGGTCTCACTGTTTAATCAAGAACATTAATTGTGACAAACAACCCCTGCAGGGTTTTAGATGTTGTTTTCTGTTCTTTTTTACCTTCTGGATAATTAATTGATGCATCCTTGCAGTAGTTGTGGTAAGCTGACCACTCCTGGGAGGGTCCACTGATGCATGTTTTTCCCCTGTTTGCTGATAATCACTCTGTTTGTGGTAAGACAGAATTCCAGTAATGTAGTCATGTTTTTTAATACAGACTGATGCATCTCAATTAATTGGTTTCCCATTGGTTCTTTAGATTATGTCAAGTCTTGCTGCATTTATCCTGCTTTATTTTGTCAAAATTAAAATCAGTACAACCTGATGAAGGCTACCTTTATACAATCACACATGGGAACACCTACACACACCCACACCCACACATCACACACACACACACACAGACACACACACACACACACACACACACACATATATATATATATATATATATATATATATATATATATATATATATATATACATATATATATATATATATATATATATATAGAGAGAGAGAGAGAGAGAGAGAGAGAGAGAGAGAGAGAGAGAGAGAGAGAGAGAGAGAAAATTACCTCAAAATAACTCCTAAAACAGAGTTTACTTGTGTGTAATTTGATGGCTGAATAACAGCTGTTCCCCAAGGTTTACTTTATTGTGATATTGAACATGAGCAATATCCTGATCTTTTAAGGGGCAAAGTTCAACCAATGATGTCAAAACAAGAAACATTGCTCAACTGGCCACTTTTTTTGTGCATCTGAGAGACCCAGGCCAGGACAAAGGGCAGACTGGTTCAAATTAAGAGTTAGGCCTATTTAATGAAAAGGTAAGAAAACATATAAAACCTAGAGGTATCGTAAAAAAGAAGACAATTAAGAAGAAAACGACAAGAATGCTGGAGAGTTGCAGGTGGATATGACAAAGGCCATAAGACACACAGCAACTCACAAGTAAAGACACACAAAAAAAAAAACAGTAGAATGTGTTCGGAAATTACTATACATAGCATCAGTAAACACTAAAATTGACTAAAAATGATTATGAACTAAAAGTACAGAAAAAAAACCTCTAAACAAAATAATTCTGTGGCTAATGACCGCTATAAATGGCTTGAGATATCGTTACCTGTAGACAGCAATGTACATCAGACTGAGCACAGAATCCCTATGGTGAAACATGGTGGTGATAGCATCATGCTTTGGGGATACTTTCCATGTGCATAAAATCCATAAAAGGTTGCGATAAATATGTCTGTTGACAGGAAACCTTTTGTTAATTGCACAAAGGAAAGAGTGGGAAGATAAAAGAGCTTACCAAAAGCAAGCCAATAAGGGACCCATGTATACAAAAAACCTATGTGAAGATGCTCTGTTCTTTTAAGAGAAAAAGTGAAAATGTTGATAGATGTCCACAACATCCAATTCAGTGGAAAGCTAAAAATGCACATCCACAGAAACAAAACACTGTCAGCAAGATGATGCTTGGATGCTTTATATTCAGCACGTAAAACACAGCTAATTTGGATGGGAAAATAAATAAAATATATTACAGGATCCAAAAAAGAAAAAAATAATACTTAGGATTTGAACGGCCAACAGAAGGAGAACTCTAAATGTAATGGTTTGGATCAAAGTTTATTAAAGTTCCGTTCTAAACCCAAGGTTCATTGACACAAGTAGATCTCACAGAGCTCTTGTTTAAAGAAAGATTGTCAAAATATAAAAAGTCACTAAACACACTAGATTTGAGGCATCATCTGAAATAAAAAGTGTTTCAAGAAATGATTGACTCAAATTAGGTGTGTAAAAATGCATACCACACAATTTTAGAACTTTTTTGCGTTCTTTCTGAAATTATCCAATAAGTACACAGAAACGTATAGTTTAAATATGACAAATGTGAAGAAAAATATTTAATTCTTTTGCTTGGCACTTAATCCACAGGAGGATTATTCCTGTGTTGTGGGCCAGTTTATGTGAGCCCTGATATGTGAAGCGGAGGGCCGGAGAAAGATGAAGGGTGTTAAGGGACGGAAACAGCTGGTGAGAAGCCCAGAGGATATTAATCTGAGGAGGGAGACAGGATGGCAGCAGAGGAGGCTGTCTAATAAAGCATGGTATTACTACGGCAAAGGTGTGTGTCTGTTTATATACGTCTGAATGTCTTCCTGGAGGATTACAGGTGAGCTAAAGAAACAACACTGGCTGCCCATCGACATCTAATGCTAGAAATTTTGGAAAGTTTCCACATTTTCCAAAATGATGATGCACACAGTTTCTTTTCCTTTTTTTTTTTTACTTAGTGAGTTCAGTTAACTGCTGCAAGGAAATCTGTTATTATCTTTATGACGTTCTATGAGTCCAACCCAAAATTTTAAGTTCTTAACACACGCACAGAAAAAGAGAGGGGGTTTTCTTGGGAAATTAGATGAAATGAAGCAATCCAAATTTTCTTACTGAGGAATTAAAGTTCCGGTTAAAAGGCAGAGGTGGAAATGTGGGAGGGGAAGCTGGGCGGCATCAGTCGCACAGACAGTAATGACGGCGCCACTGCTGTTTAACAATCAAAGATGGGGGGCGGGGGCTCGCAAGGAAGTCTCTCCATGAAAAATACAGGTGTTTGGTACAATCAAAGCTCAGCTTGCAGAAATGACTGGGTTTGAAGTTGAAAGGGGAGGCAGGAGGAGGTGGTTGAGGGGGGCAGCTGTGGTGAGTGAGCTCCTGTGTGAAGAAAAAAAAATACAGAGAGGAACACTGTGGGCTGAGGTGCTCCTACAGGATTTTGAATAATTAACAAGGATAAGGAAGTTGACTACTAGGTGCTTACTGTTTACTTTGCTTGGATTTTTTATTTTTTTTGTTGACTTTTGAGGGGAAGTGGGGCTTTAGCTTGGCTTGTTGGCAGAAGGATTTGTCTGGGACACCATGGTGGTTCCCATGGGACTACAGACAAGTCTGTCCAGTCACAGACCGATGAATCAGATCCACAAATAGCTTTATATGATAGGAATTGTGGATAACTTGCCCTTCAAGAGAAGTAAAATTACTACACAGAAAAAGAAACTTCTTGAAAATGTAATGAACAAATCCGGTGCACCAAAGTGAATTTTTTTTTTTGTAGAATTGTAGAAAAACTTACGTAAATTAAACAGTTAAAATACCCTTTAAATTAATTCCTTCAGCTTTTTATTCATGGACATAGTCTCTCCACCATAAAATACATAGATGAAATAGGGTGAAACTAAAAAGGTAGCATTTAGAGCTCTTTCCTGACAACCACAGCTAAGAAATGCAGCTCAATGAGAAAGACTGCCTCGGGGTGAAGAAGCATTGCTTCCTTGCAAGATTAACTATAGCATAAGTTTTCTTGCTTAACTAGTTGAGACTTGATGCAAAAATAAATTTTTGCACGCTAAACAAAGAAGCAACCAAGAAAACATCAACAACTGTAGGCGGGCTCCAGACATCAAAGCTAAAGTGATAGACAATTATTATAAAAGAGCGGCAAGAGAGAGAGAAAGAGTTATATAGAGTTGTTGGGAAAATTGATTAAGCTAAATAATTTAAATTTCTGGAGGATTATACCCACAGTTAAAATTCTATATAAGTTTTTCCTCCTTTCAAATAAACCGTTATCATTTTTTAGACATATCTTGGTGTGAACCTTTGCCAGATTTTTCAGAATGTTTTTTTTTTTTAATAATTATCTATGAAATCATTTTCGTCTTCAATTGAATACATTACAGTTTATGGTTTGCACAACAAATTCAAGATCAAGACTTGTTCAAAGCACTGTAAATATATTTTTTTGCATCATTCTCATTGATTGTCTAACTCATAACATGTGCAATATTTGTATAAATATTCTATAAAATATTGCTCTCAAAATCTTCTTACTTTCCTCCCTCGAATAACTCAAAATCTTTAATTCTGTTGTTCCTATTAAAAGTGACAGTGACAACAAAGATTAATTTAAGCCTTTTTAAAAGATGTATATAGGCACTAATAGCCTTTATTTGTTTATTTTTTTTTTAAACTAGAGAGACAGGAAACAGGATTTGGGAGAGGGGGGAGACATATAACAAAGTCAAACAGGCCTGTTATCTTATTACATTATCCTATCACAATTTCTGTTATGATATTTCTTATAGATTAAAGTAAGTTGTAAGGAGAAACTAAAATGCAAAAGATTAGACACGAAGGTGCAAGATGTAGCACTGATATGTCTATTCTAAAAAATAAAAAAAAAAGAATGGATTTTGCTAATATGAATTAGTAGGTGAGAATTTTTACTTTTAAATAAAAGTAACTCTTGAGTTATAACCTAGGTTTTAGTCCAAATGGGCCTCTACCATTTTGACATTTAAATGTAGCTAAAATATTCCTGAAAACAAGAAATGCAAAATTCCTGCTAAAACAAGTGATCGAATAGACTAATAAATGGAATTTTTAAAACAAAAATAACAGTCTAAAAATATTTCTTAAACATTCATAGCTCAGATTATTGCAAAACTTGGTTCCAAATTACAAACAAAATTAAACCAGTATTAAAAAGGGGTGATAGCTTCTCAAAAGGAAATCATGTTCAGAATTTTCAAAATAAAATATCAAAACTTTCACAGGGTAGATAACCCGAAAGATTAAACTATTATTAAAGAGCCCTGAAAGAAAGTGAAAGAACTTATGTAGATACAGATGACGTTTTAGGCTTGTGAAATTGAGGATTATGCTTTTTACATAATATAAGAACAAGGAATCAGCATGTGGACAGATCATACAAAGAAAAAAAATAGGTGAAAAAGGAAATATAAACAAATGCTGTTGTGGCTTTACGAAGACTGAAACCAAGGATGACCGATAGAAATCTCACTAACAACTACAGGTCTTTGGCTCAAAGTACTTAGAGATTCACTTCCATACAGAAAGCCTTTAATCTTACCTTCAGCTACCACAGATTACATGTCAGATTAAATAATACTACTTAAACTTCAATGATGGTATCAAGGTGTTACTTTCTTGTATCTCTTATACTATATCCGTTGGATATGCTGTTCTTTATTACATCTCAGGTGATTTTACATCTCTTTGCAGGTGATGAAGCAGACTGAAGATTTTTTATTCGTTATCTCCCTTTTATTTCCTCTTTCTTTCATCTTTTCTCCTTTTTTCTTTTTTTCCTTTCCTGTTCTACTTACATTGCAGTTCCCATATAATCTGTAAAACTCCCTGCATGAATTATAATAAAGCTATTTATATGCATAAATCAAGCGGAACACAACGGCAATAGCCGTACTGCTCCACTTGTGAAAGTAAAATCTGTTGGGCTGTTTTTGGCATCAAGACAATTATTCTTATTGCCACATCGCCAGACAGGACACTGTTAAAAAAAAAAAAAAAAGGAACAATGATTGATGCTGACGCTTCCTGTTTTCTTTCTGACTAAGTTTTTCCTGCAGATATGATTGGCACTGGGGCATTAACTTAGTTAATGGATGTTTGCTTTCTCTCACTGAGCACATATATCAAGAACAGTTCCTTTTAAGACTTCCAAAGACCTTAGAAAAGTGCATATTGTTAGGTTCAAAAATGTAGGTTTGTAAAAGAAGGACTGAATACACACAGAAAGGGACTTTCAACAGCTTCCTGCAGGAGGGGAGAGACGCAACCCAAAACACTACTCTCTCTCCGACCCCCCTCCTTGCAGTGCCTTATTTATTAACAGAACATAACGCATGGTTAAAACACAGAGTATTGTTCTGAAAGGACAATTGATCAGGTCATAAGACAGGATGCTCCACTAACTGAATCACAAGGCAGGGTGGTCTTCTGACTGAATCACAAGACAGAGTGAAGCATCTCCTTGCCCCAATGTTTCATAAGCACACACACATTAATTTTTATAATCATCATTGAATAAACCTAACACATATTTTTTTAAACTCTGGGTTTTTCTGACCACTGGACAAACTTTTCTACTTCCAGTCTATATCCAGACTTATCATTGTCCTGGATAAACCAATTAAAGTACTGCTATCTGCAAACTTAGAAGTTTAAAATTGAGGATTTGGGTGTACTGTTAACTACAGGCTACTTTGTTCTCCTTCATGCATATTAAACAAATACAGCTAAAAGAAATACCAATAAGATAAACTTGTTATAAAAATAAAGTAGGATGTATAGTCCTGTCTTCAACCTATTAGAAGATGTTTTGAATGATAAGTTGGTAGCTCTAGCAGGTGAATGCCTCATGTTATCTTTATCAGGGTTCAGAGCTCTTACTATTTTACAGAGCACCCTGTCCCTTAGGAAATTTCTAAAGATTATATAGCAGAAAATTTAGAAACACAGTAAACTGGAAAAGTAAACAATGAACAACCAGCTAAAATAAATAAATTAATTAAAACTTCTAAGTTAAAATGACACAGCATGGCAAATAAAGCATTTTTGAAACGAATAGAACATCCCTTTATTTCCCTATTGTCTATTCTGCTACAAAATAGTTTTATTTGTCCTGCTGTGTCAGCAGTTTCTAGTAAGATACCAACTGGTGCAGAAATAGCTTGCTTTGGTTGCTAATCCTGTATGATGAGCAAAATATTTCAAGTCCCTGGTTTGCATTTTGGCTGAATTTGTCTTTTGACTCGTCTTACAACCACAGACCTGAAGACATGTCCAAGCTTTGCGGGGATGGGACCGGACATGACTGCTTGATTAACTTCTGGCATTACCTACATGAAAATAAGATCTTCCTGAAATTACTGGGTTATTTTTCATTATTTACTAATAGATAAGGATAACTCTTTGTCAGCAAAAGTGTCTTTGGAGGAAAATCCTTTTTCTGAGTCGTGGTTCTTCCCTGAACTGAGCAGAGCTTACCTAAACATGGAAGCTTATGAGAAGGATTGACAGAAGAGCTGAGACCAGATCAGGTCTGATTTTAGCTTTTAAGAAATTATGCATAAAACTTCATGATTAATAACAGGTACTCAGTGTTTCAAATCTCTAACAGCATCCAGTACCTACACCGGGAAAAGATCCTTAAATATGAATTAAATTCAGAATATGTTAACTTTGTTATCATTAAAGACACTGAATTAATTTTGTGCATCTGTTCTTTACAGATACCAATCGAATTAAGACACCTTACATTGGTAGAGTCAGTAATCAAAATTTCTTCATGTAATTTTCCAAATCATTGAAAAATAAAGCTGCAGCTATGATTATATATCCCATTTTAACTCTTTTGTGTTTTTTTTTCTATATTTTTAATCAGTATGTTCTATGTTATAGACAATGTATTTGCTTGCATTACGAATAAATTTGGAATAGTGTGGACAGCTGGGTAAAAAAAAGGTGGTTTTGGAAGAACAAATCTTCAAATTCAAACAGCTTTATTTATTCCAAAAACCGCATTTCAATTTGAATATCTCTCTGGTCAATATAGCAATCAATCATGTGAAAATGATAGACAATCAATCTTCCTGAAACACTGTTGGTTTAGCAGAGATATAAAAAATAAGAAGCTTGTTAACTTATTCAAATCTACTCCCAGCTCCATTAACCCAGGAGGATAAAGAAGATTATCCAAAGGAGATACAGAAATTCTTTACTTCAGCAAACCATTGGCAACACACAGAGGAGAGGGTCAGGACTGACATATAGAAATGTAAACATCCTCATAAAGGTTCTTTTCAAGCATTTCTAAACATCACCACTTCCTGTCATATAATACAAGTCCAGCTAAATGGTTAAAGGTGCTGCTACATATAGCATCACTAAAACCACACGGGCTCTGCTGCTTAAATGACAAAAGCAAATATCATCACTTCAGATTGTTTAAAGACGCACCGACATTTTCACGTAGAGTCACAAATAAAAAAGCAATAAGTCAGCAGACACAGGAATAAAAGCTATCAAACAAGCCATCCAAACATATTTTAATCATTAGGAGAGTTCATGAGCCCCCGACACAAAACTGCACTGTAATTAAATGCTATTAGACAGACTCTTTCTGATTGTGCTGCATTGTATTCATGAGGAAATAAGCTTAACTATTTAAGGAAGTCTGTAAACACCATTTAGACGTGGTGTGTGGTCTGAGCTCCTCTGCATCATCCTGAAACTCATGTAACATGCAGTTTTTCTTTTTTATTCCTGATTTACTTGAAATAATCCCTCAATTCTTTTAAATTCTCACTTGATAGATTTATGTTTTATTGGAGATGTGTAGCAGTGTAATTCTACAAGCAAGGCTTTAACACAGGAGATGATGTGTCTCGCTTGGAAGCTCAGTCTTTGGTACCATAAAATGAATCAGATAAGTTAAGGGTTGAAACAGAATTCTGCTGTTTGTATGGACTATGCTGTGGTGTTACCGGGTCAAACTCAGCTTTTGTGAAGTGCTCTTCAGAGAAAAAGGCCGTCTGTGATCTGTTTGTCTGTCGATTTGAAGCTTCTCCACCAACATGCTGCAACAGGACAGGAATTAACTCAGAGGAAGGCCAAATTAAAACAAAAAAGGACCTCAGACGGAAGAAAGATGTCAGTAACGTTTGATGCATGCTCCCAACTTCTATCAGACCTCCTCCTGTCAGGAGTTTGGATAATTTTGTTAGCTTTCTGCATGAGCTTCGGTAAAATATTAGATTCAAAAAGACAAGTATTCGAAGAAATGTTCTCTCTACAGAAACATCCATTCATTAAATTATTTATAGTGGTTTAAAATGATTAAAGCACAAGGCAGTAGGATTTGACAGTTATAATAGAATCCAGTCAGGAAATAATCAAATAAAGGAAAGTCAAACGTTCATAGCAAATAAAATCATAAAATGCTATGTTTAATATATTCGGTTTATTGCTATCTATTGGTCTGATAGTAATAATAAAAAGGCAATGATAATAATGCTTTTAATCAGTTGAATCATATAAAAAAAAATCTATCAAATTCCTAGTATTAAGTATTTATAAGAGCTTCATGGTTTTGACCAAATTCTTTTTTTTCTTAATCAGAATTCCAGTTTTGTACAAAAAATAATTTCCTTACCTTTGCCTGAAATAAAGTTGAGTTTGATCAACTGTTTATTATGTAGTTACATGTGAGGTATTTTATTAGTTGTCATTTACACAATCATAAGTTCCAACTACATTAATATCAGGAAAATATAAAATGTTAGATATTAAAATATCCAGTAGAAAGTTTCTTGAGTTAAATTTTTCTGTTTTATGATCTCTGAGAGACTAAAGTGTGATTCTGTTGTTATTAAAGCTCTCCTTTAAAAATTCAGTTTAACAGAGCTTTGTAATCTGCATGGCACGTTTTCCTTTTTGAGATTTAGTGTTGCATACAATATAGACAGCAAGAAGACATTGAGTGAAAAATATAAAATAATTCACTGCCAGTAGAGGACCTTCTTTTTTTCAAATCTTAGAGGGTTTTTTTTTTTTTTTATATTCAGTTTAAAGTAAATATATTTCAGGACTGTGATCATTGAACATCACCATCACTATAACATGCTTTAAATTGACCACATATGGGCCAGTAGTGTTAATCTAAGCCCCCATGTTTAATTTATGAATCATGGTTAGGGCTGGAAGGTTGGTCAGACAGGAATAAAGTATCAGTTTCACAAATTGAGCTTTTAATTATGATAATAGAGCTCTAAAACTGAGGCATGTACTTTTAACAGCCATCTAAATATTTCGAAACAGGAAAAAGAGGGTGTTTGATATGCAATTTATTCTGTTGGGTTAACAAGATACTTTTTGACCAAATAAGTTATAAAATAAAATAAAAATGTTTTTTCTTTAACAAACCAAGACAAGTCTCTTGACATAATGTTTCTCAACCCAAAACAGCTTCCACTGGAGGTAGAAATAAATAAAAACAAATTAACACTGTGAGAATATGAACTGTTACATTGGTGATTTGACAAAATAAAAAGTTGAAAAAATAAAAATAAAGCAGACAGGAGTGAAAATGATTAAATGTTGTTTATTATACTGTAGTTCACTGAGGCTGGATTTCAGATCTAGAAACGACCAGTCTTGAACTGACTGTTTGCTTGTCTAACTTAAAGGTTTGGAAATTAATGTTATGACTTGCTGCATATACATAGTAAGACTGATAAAAAAAAATTATATAGATGCACATAAATTAGTCAGTCTCATTATTTGTCAAAATTTAGTCTAAAATATAACTTTTCGCTCTAATTGAAGAGTTTCTGACACAAATTAAAGACACAAGAACATTTCCAGATATTTCTTTAGTAGCTTGTGACCAACAGAAACAATTCTTATCTATTTAATCACACTAATGTACATTTAATAAAGTGAAAGTAACAGAAACATAAAGATGTCACTTCTAAACAGATGCTAATTAGTGGGAATAAGGATATATGTTTTAAAAACCACCTTTAAATAAGGTTCTCATCCCAGAACAGCCACAATAAAACTGGTAAAGGTTGCTTTACTTCAGGTCAGATTAAGTTGCTTATTTTCTGTTTCAGCTTTGTTTCTGCTGCAGGGTTAGATCATTTCTGGCTTTCGCTTTGTTGAAAATATATTTGGTATTCTTGCTTCATTGTATCAATTGGATTGATATGCTTATAGGATATCTTATGGTTCCTCACTTTGAAGATTTTTTTTTTTTTTTTTTTTACGGAAACTGTACAATATATAGCATGCAAACAAAAACATTACGGTAATCATCAATTTTGCAAGTTATCTTACTACTAATTTTTTTTTCTCAAGGAATATTTAAAAACAATTTAGTGTCTTTATTATCATAAACATAATACAGATGGGGCGCAAGCAGGTTACAAAGAAGGAAGATCCTGTGTAAGGTTAATCATTGCTAGATAAAAAATTTGACCATTAAAACGTCCCGATTTGAATCTGTTTAACTTTTCCTGTCTGCCTTTAACATTAAAATCAAATTTGAATTTAATTTGAAAAAAAGAATGGTCACATGTAAAATCTAAACCACACAATTAAAAAACAATTACAGAATTTTCAAGAAAGTGTTAAATAATTTAAGCAAAAGGGATTTTGGCATCTTTATATTCTTACCATCTTTATATATTTATTCCATGCATACATGGTGCTACAAATTCTCTTTGGCAACCACCTTAAAACAGTTGCTTCTCTTATTAAAAACCCACATTGTGTGTGAACAGGAGATGCCAGTATATTACATTTTTGCCAGTTTTACAAATAAAACTCAGATTCCTCAGGGCTATGATACACCAATCATATTGTAGATTGGATACTAAGAGATATGTCATGTTAGAAAATAAATAAAAAAAATAGGAGTATATTTCTTCACATTTAGATCATGGAGAGGCCATACATTACAACAATATTTTATTGATTATAAAATCTCATATCTTGAGCTGCTTTCATATTTAATGACTCATATTGAACTTTGATGTTCAATATGATGTTCCTATTCAAAGTAATAGGAGCTCCTTTTGGGGCTTAACACATGTAATCATCATACTTTAAAGATTTTTGGACACTATCTTGTTGTGGAACAAATCTGAAATTCCTAAAAGAACCTCTCTGAAAGGCATTGGAGAAAAGCAACTTTTCTGCTGAGATGTTCTTACACTAAAAGCTGACTTTTTTTGCAGATCATGTGAAATACATCAGGGAGGTTTGAAAGTATGCTACTTTTTGCTTGCCTAATTTAATGCAATAAACATTTTCAAAAGAAGAGATCAAATGATCAAATTTTAAAAGACAATGTTAATTTGGAAACGCTTTACTTTACAGTACATCAATGACCATATAAGGACATGGTAATAACATTGCATGTTATACCAGGCAACAAGAAAAACTTTATGGAGAATATTTGTAACTGCTCTTCTTTAAAATTTTAGACATACAAGGTAAAGTCAGACTTATTAGATTTCAAACAGTTATTGCCAGGTAACTCATATTCATTTCACTGACAGCAATAAATAAATGTGTTATTATCTAGTAAAATGCACTTTACTTCTTGTCAACAGAAAACTAAACCTAGAAGACAACAAGATAATCTTATTAACTAAACTTTTATTTATATGTTACTTGAGTTCACTTTTATAATGCTTTAGTTATCTGATCATGAGTTACAATTCACTTTGTATTGATGTACTGTAAAAGTACTGTATTTTGAGTTGCCTCTCAGGTCGGACACAAGTAAGCATGAACAAGGACTGCAGGCGATTATAATCAATGTTAAAACTGGTCCAATATTCTCTGTAAAAGCATGAGGCATGAGGCAGCATAACCAGTGGAAAGGTATTCTTCACAAACATCAAAAATCGCTGTGTTCCCCATTGAAAATGTTATTTCTTATCAATTTAATTCTGTTTCCTGCAAAGATTCCGACTCAGGCTAAGAGGAAACCACCTTTTGATCTTTTTGTAAAGGATACTGCACTGCAAGATTTTGGATCCTATCTAATGTGCGCTTTTTAATGTAACTTAACTATTCTCTGTTTGTTGCTTTTATTTTTTCTGACTCTCTTCCTTCTGTTCTTAGAGTATTGATCTATTGGTGTGTGAAAGGTCTGCATCTCATTCATTCTGAATGGAGCACTGCGCACAAGGTCCATCCCAAGTTACAATAAATTCTGAGGGGAATGACCAGGTGAAGACAGTGTGCTGGAGTCACGATGTTGCTCGCTCCCTTGCCCACCAAAATTGACAGTTCAGTGTGTCAGGTAAAAACCAGGCTTATGACGTATACACCCCTCATCCCCCGTCATTTATTGATTGATTAATTACATGTCAAAGCACATATGAAAAGTGACTCCAGCGCAAATACAGACAGCAGTTTATAAACCAGCTAACTCTGGACATTTGGCTTATTTGAAAGCTTTTTTTTTTTTTACTTAGATTTGTTTAATTTGGCTACTACTTTAAAATATATTTAAGTTCCAAATAATAAATCCCTTTCTTTATTATTCACTCGGAGCTAATTTATAAAGATTTGTCATCCTTGGCCACATAACTGCACAGTTAAAAAACAACTGTGACTTTAACACCTAAAGAGTTGAATATAAATGTTTGCAATAACATTTTCTCCCACTCCTAATTAGTGTAAAATTTACTCTGCACCAGTGTCAACTTTTCAGAGTTAATTTCACTCACTTAAGTGTAGAAATCAAGCAGACTTCTCAGAGACTGGCAGGTAATTTACACCATATAGAGTAAAACTTACTCTACTCTACTATTGTCAATTTTTTCGCTCACTATTAACTCCAAAACCTCAGCAGATTTACCCTCACAATAGTTGTAACTACTCCAGAGTAAAATAAGTTGCCTCTGAAATTCAAACATCCAGTTTTGCACTGTGTGGCAGGGGCACAGGTAGATGGGGGGCCAGGGGTGGCCATGATCCATAGCCAATCACTGGCCACCCCTATCATCCCCCATCCCACCCCCCCGCCCCCCAATACAGATGGTGGCAGCAGTAATACTCTCAAGTGGAATATTCAAAACATTTTATTTTTTTATGGTTAGTTATAAACATCAATATACTAGCATCAAAGATGATAAGTGCAGATATCATGCTCTGTTCAGAACTGGATTTTGTATGACATAAATTATGTGTCATCTAGGAGTCTTCAGTGAAATCAAGGGTAAATAACAATTTTTAACAAAAACTGAACAAAATGTTTGATAGAAGTAGGTAAGATTGGAAAAGATGTATGCCCCAGAACTCAAAACTGAGTTTTATCCACTAGACCTTTTATCCACTATACCTTTTATCTAGAAATTATGGATGTTTAAATATATTTGTGTATTTTTTAGCAAAGGCTGTAGGAAAGTATAGTTAGTCTTTATTTAGAAAATATGGATGTTTTGCTCGTTAATTTTCCTGTTGGAACAGTGTAGACTGACCCTTATTGCCTGGCCACCCTTATAAAAAGTTCTGGCTACGCCTCTGTTGTGTGGGCCTCTGCTCTGGGGCCCCTCTGGTTAAAACATATGTTTTCTGCTCATATTTGCTATGATTTAAAAGTGTGGCTCTTGAGGGAACAGCTAAAAAGATTAAACCTCTCTGGTTGCCCACTTAGGTGGATTTATCAGCAATGGCGCACTGTCCTGACTGATAATTAAAAAAGCATAAATTAAACCATCAGTTATTAAGTTTAGGTGAAAACACTCAGATGGCTTCTTTATGACTTGATTGAAACGATTTCCTTCCTTTGTTCGCTGGTTGGAAACAGGGTGCTGCTCCTTGCAGCCAAGCTGAGTCTGGCTGATTCCAGCTGCGGGTGGGCGGAGCCTGCTGGGGCTGAGGACCCAGAGCCTATCATAAAGTTAGAGCGCGCTCACAGTGCTGCTTACCTGCGCGCCCAGCCGCTTCACCTGGACCGTCACGTGAAATATGATGAGGATTTTACCTTTGTGGGCTCACTTCTTGACGAACACAGCTGACCTCAGCCAGGTTTATACCCAAAGGAAGACAGCAGCAGCTCCTGGGATAAACAGGTAACTATTTTCTTTTTAATATATATATTTTTTTTCTTGCTTGAAGTGCGACACCCTGGTTTAACATGAAAGTAATCTGTGACGAGATAAAACGATTTACAGAGATCAGACTCGGTTCAGCTTTTAAAGAAAAGTCAGATTGTAGCTTTATTGAAATTCTAAAGGTTCATTAACTAAATAGAACAAATAAAATCATTGAGAATCACTATAAGTACATGAACTGAATTTTACAAATTTGAACCAAAGTAAAACAAACAAACAAACAAACAAAAAAAACCTGTATTCTAACCCGCCGTTGTTTTTATGGCTAAAAATAATTAAACCTAAGTTGGCGTTCAGGACTTTTAATGGCATTTTAAATAAACTATGTTAAAAAAAAATTTAAAAATTAGATTTTTTATACATTTTTTATTTAGTTTTTTATTTATAGATTTAAAAAATCTATTAATTGGTTAAGTTATTATCAAATAAAATCTGCATTGAAATAAAACATTAATAATAGTACATTATTCGAAATGCAGAAGCACAAAAAGTAAGGCTGCCTAAATAAAAACTGTAAAAAAAAAAAAAAAAGGGGGGGTGGGGGAAAAGAATGAAGCAAAACAAAGTTCTATTGCTGAAATTTCTATGATATTGGTGTAACTGAAGGCAGATATTTTAATGCCACTTTTGTTGCATTCCCTCTAGCCTAAATCTAGTATTCACTGACTGTCTTTTCCATTCTGTGGAAAACTGTGAAAAAGCAAAATAGCTAGTGTACACTGCAATACTTTATATTCGTGAACACCAACTTAATTTCCACCAGAAAATAAAAACTTATCTTACACCTAAAGTTCTGTCACACCCGATATTTAGATAGATGTTTTAAAATACCTATAGTTAAAATCAAAGAAAGCAGAACAACCCTTATATTATTGTATTATTACAAATAACAAATATATTGTTTACAGTCATTAATGAAGGAGGTACTATTCATTTAAATAGATTTACACACATTTTGATTCCTTTTTATCAAAACATTTATATTTATTTAGTGTATCCAATTAAAATAATTTGGAAACACATATAGAATTCTACAAATGATACTAAAATATTACAGAAATACAGTGAAGGTTTAATGTAACATTTCACTATGTGAGTTGGTTGGAAACACATTTCCCACATAGGCTGACTTTGAATGGTTATTAGGACTGGAGAGGTAAAAAGTGATTTCACCACTGCTTTCAAAAGTATGTGATTTTTGTTATACGCTTATAAGCTAATTTTAATATCACCATCAGCTCTGCCATGTTAATGTCAAGACAGTTATCCAGCTTTTCCCAATTTACCTGATATGCAAAATACACCTGAATCTATTCAGACAAGGAGGAAAGGGTTTGGCTTGAATTAGATTCCCATCTTTATTCATTATTTTAAACTAAAAAAAGAGTTTGAATACAGTTATATTTTGGTTTGAAACTGGAGCGGCAGAATAAAGCGTAACTTATGTCAGTGATTGATAATAGAAATAAACGTTTAGTTGAAGCATTAAGCATAACACAAAAATATCTGTCTTGCTTCTGCTGTTTAAAACTATAGATAATGATAAATAAGATGGTTTTTCTTGTTAATGTTTTCGAGGTTTTGAACCTGTGTTTTTTAAGCCCTTAAACCATTTCTCTCTTGGTCACTGGAGCAGGAATTGGTGCTTTGTTTTGACATGTTACCAGAGAGTTTTAATGGTGCACAGCTGCCACACCGCGTCCTGAAAAGTTTGATTTAGTCCGAAAACCGTTTTAAGTTTGTCATTACAGACTCCTCTGAAGTGGCTGCTGCCAAGCGTCTACTCCACTCCATCCATCTTGTACATCAAGGAGGTTAAAACAAACAACCTGAGGAGTACCGGTTGACCTAAAGGAGTTCCAACAGATAGTCAGGGGTCAACAGCTAGGAAATGATAAGACAGATAACAAAACTGGACCTGTAGGTTCAAGAGGAAATGGACACAAAAACCTCTAGGGTTAAAACAAACCAGTTTGGGATATTTTTCTAACTCAACCAGGTAATCAAATATAGACAAAGCTGCCCATAACTTGACATGAAAAAAAAAAAATAAATAGGATAAATGCCGTACAAACTAAATCATTGCACATTGTAGTTAAAATAAAAATAAAAACTCCCTTACTCAAAGTCTTAATGAGTAAGGTTTAGATTTTGTTAACTACTTTACAGGTATAATGCTGATATTATATTAGTTTGAACTGATTTTAACATTAATATAACAACATAATAAAAAAAAATGTTATCCCAGCTGCTTAAATCCATTATTATGTCTTAAAGCATCTAGTAGTGTTGGTGTGTGGAGTAACAAGAAATTGAAAACAATTAAGTAAAAAGGTTTGATGCTGTGCACCTGATTTAGGTTGAAATAATTAAATCCTTTCTATTGTTTAAACTCTCATAGAGTTTACGGAAAGGCTGGATTATTTTCCGTTTTAGTTCAATCATGTATTTAAAACTGCTGTATAAAATATCTATGAACCTTATGGCCAATTTTTAGGTAGCTCTAGCCTAACCTAGCTCCCTAGCAGCTATATGTGAAAGTTACTAAATGAGTTCAGGTGATATTCATTAGAAAAGATTTAATGAAGTATTTGTAGGTCATTGTTAAGTTCAAAACAGTGATCACTAGAGATGATGCATAGCCTACTTATTTAACAGAACAAACTTGGCCACAGTTTTTTTTTTTTGCCAGAAATTTGCCCGCAGCCTTCAAACGTCTCCCCGAAAAGCATGAAAAAGTATTGGGGTTTAGGAAATAATCCAGCTGTTTTAGTGCGAAGAGCAACATGAATGTAGGACAGACTTTTTTTACTCCTTACACCCAAGAGGATTCACTCTTAAAAGGAAGAAATAAATTTACACTGAGGTTAGCATTAACATCTAGTTTCTGTGTTAAAAGTTTTCATTTCTGAAGTGCTCTAGCGATGAGCCATCAGGTAGTTGTTGAGTTCAAATAGCAGTATGTGAGGAAGACCTATGTCATAATAGCACTAAACATTTGATTTTAAGAATCAATGCATCAATTTTGTGTTGGTAAATCATTAATCACACAATTTATAACTGAAAGTCCTGTTATAATTGTTGTAATGTGTAGGAGCCTTTTTTAAGACTTGACAAGTATGTTGTTTTTTATGATTTCATATTTGAAACACCTTCAAAAGCATGTGTTAAGCAAGATGTATCAGTGTGGCTTGCTCTTTGACGTTCCTCCCCCTCTCATCAGGCCTCATTCAAATGTCAAACTTGTAAAATGGCGCCTGTGCTGGGTCTTGGTCGGGCAGGTTTTATGATCAGAGAATTTTGAACAGGTTTCACACCTCGTAAGTAGGGGTGGGGGGTGGGTTTCAGGAGGTGCTCTCAGTCATTCATTGGATGAAGGCAGAGGTGTTGGTGAGACTATGCCGCCATCTGAGCATCTTCAAAAAATTATACGGTCCAAGCTCTGATTCCAGGTTCACTTCAAATAGCCAGACTTGACCTTTAACAGCACACCTTTTCATTAGAAAAATTCCAAACTAATTGTTTTTTTTTCAATCCCATTCAGATTTGAAAGCAGCTTTGAGTGGCTTTAACCGAGCTGTGATCTTTTTCGTCTTTCTTCAGGCCTCAATTTACATTTTCAGATAGGGATCCTTCACTCTCAGTATTATTGACACATTGTGTGAGTCTTTTTATAAGCCATCACTCTTTCATTCTGGCATTTCAGATATGCATCACACAAAGTGATCTCCAGACAGAGACACCAGTCTATTTCATTGTTTCCTGCTGTAAAGATAATTGTAGACGTTGGTGATTGGAGTACTGCAAGTCAACAAGATCGTTTTGTGCTGGAACCTGTTTGGTTTTTAGTCTCATTGGTTCCTATTTTCGCACGTCCCCAGACGTGTCCAACTTTAACAAGCTTTGCGCCACCTGTGGAATCAGTGAGGCACCGGCTCCTGCATGAAACACATGGTGACGCAGCTGAAGTGTGGTTAAGTGAAAATTCCTGAGGCGTGTTGGGGACAGGATGTGAATTCGGAGCATGCGCCCATAATTATACACATAAAGTAATTGTCCTGTTGTTATTGTTGGGCTCCTATTCTCAGGCTCCCGAATGTTGTCAGTTTGCAGCTGTTGATGCTTCCTTCGCCGCCAAGGTGTCAGCGGCGGGGCGTCTTACCCGTCTTCTCCCATAACATACCTAAAGGCGTGTTGTTGTAAATCATGTGTGATTCACACACACACACACACACACACACACACGTTAAAAAAATGGCCTCTTCTGTCTGCCAGGTTCTCTCCTGACAAGCCTCAGGGATGTACAAATAGAGTTTGGCCTGCAGCCATACCTCCCTGGAACTTCTTCCTCTACCCAACTGTTCTCTTGTCAACACTCCCTTTCCCCCCACTACCCCTCCATGAACACCTCACCCTCCAGTCTCTGCAGAATTCTTTCGCCCTGCTCCTGTGTCTGTGCCGAGCCAATGATGTTGTTTTCTTTGCGCTTGCCTCTGACGGTCTTCATTGGGAAGTACCTGGCAGCAGATGCATGTGGCAGGCCTTTGCCTGGACACGTCTGTCTCCCCCCTTCTCGTCTGTTTCCACTGCAGCGTGAGAACTCTGGTATCCATGGTAACGGGGGAGGTGCCTTCAGGGTTGATTATTTAAATGTTTTTGAACTAGAGGTCTGCAAATACAGTTCAGAGACGTGTGGTTTGCAGAGGTTAAGAGACTAAAACAGGTGAATGAAAGACTGGATTGAAGATGTTTTTCTTTCTCTCTGCAGGTTTTCTTCTGCGTGCTGCCCGAAAAGACAGTGATCAACTCCTTAAGTGGCTGGCTTTATCCTGAATCTTGCACCTGCACTACCTACAATCATGGCCCACCCCTACGAACCCTGGTTAAGGACAGCACCATCTAGTGGCAGCTCTGAAGAAATGAACATCCCAACCTGGTGGGACCTCCACCGCGATGTTCAGTCCGGCAGTTGGATAGATCTGCAGACTGGCCAAAGTGTTGGCTTGCCCTCAGGGAGTCCAGGCAGCTCCATGGGACTGCAGTCCTCTTTAGGCCCATATGGCTCTGACCCACAGCTGTGCACTATGCCCACAGCACAACACGCCTCACACTCGCCCCACCTCTACCCTCAGGACGGCTTCAAGATGGAGCCGCTTGGACCTGAAATGCTGCAGCAGGACACCTTCTCAATGGAGGAACCGCAAGAGACTTCTGTGTCTGCTCGGCCCAAGCCTCAACGACGTTCATCCTCTCGGGGCGCAGGGCAGGCTTTGTGCCGGTGCCCTAACTGCATCCAGGCCGAGCAAATGGGGCAGAGTGCTGAGGACAGCAGGACCAAGCACATGCACAACTGCCACATCCCTGGATGTGGCAAAGCCTACGCCAAGACCTCCCACCTGAAGGCTCACCTGCGCTGGCATAGTGGAGACCGGCCATTTGTCTGCAACTGGCTGTTCTGCGGCAAGAGATTCACGCGCTCCGATGAATTGCAGCGCCACCTGCAGACACACACTGGTGCCAAGAAGTTTAGCTGCGCTCTATGCCCCAGAGTTTTCATGCGTAACGACCACCTGGCCAAACACATGCGCACACATGAGTCACCACCGGGACACGGGGAGGAGAGGGTAAATGGTGATGGAAGGATGGATAAGGGCTTTGATGCGCCCACACCTCCTCAGTCGTCATCAAATACGTCTGACAGCACAGAGCCTCAGATGAAGCTGAAATGCGAGACAGACCCTCCGGTTTCCAGCGTGACGGGGCAGTCCGGCTAATTTGATCACTTCCAGGAGATGTTTTTGTAGTAAGAGGGTTCAGCCCTATCTGTAACAGGTGCAGATTTTACAATAGAATAGAGAGTAGAAGAATGGTGCGGACACTTTCACCATTGGAAGCTGGATGGAAACAAAAGTATGCAACTCCTGTGGTAGTGATAGTAGGGATGCTACAGCACACAGGAAGCACAGGGTCTTATGCATTATACAGCTAAAACTCTCCTCTGTAGTTTTGAAAGGAGCCAAAGAAGAGCAGAAGGTGCTGCTGGAACCCCAGGCAGACCAGAGACAGACGGGAATGAGTTCAGCTGAAAAAAGATGTTTACATAAAACTTGTTGAACGTGTTATCGAAAGTGAGAAATAGATTTGTATGCAACTTATAAAAGGGAGAAAAATATAATATGATATAATATTATTATATATAATATAATATTCATTGCCTTGCAAAGATACTCATACATCTTGGGCTTTTGTCACCCCACCATCACAAAACTTAATATACCTTGTTTTTCAATTGATATATCCTTATGGAACTGGACCTTGGTGCATAATTACAAAGTGGAAGGATAATAATACATGTTTTCTGAACACTCTTAATAACTAATCTTACATGAAGTTATTCAGCTACAGCTGTAGTTCTTTGGGAGCATATCTTAACCATCTTTGCACATCTAGAGACTAAAACGTCTAATCTTCCTTGCATGAGGTCTATAACTTTCCTTTCCCCGTCAAAGAAAAGCATCCCTACAGCATCATCTTGCTGCCACCAGGTTTCACTGTGGGGATGATGTGGAGTCTTAGTTTTCTGCTCCATTTTTTTTTTATATTGGGAAGTATATTCCCCTTTGGTCTCATCTGACCAAATAACTATGGTTCATGTTTGCTGTGATCTTAAATTGTTTGCACAGAGCTACCTATTGAACCATATTGCTTCTTAACATAAATAGACAGCTGATTCTTTCCCTCCCACATGAGCTGTTAGTCTGTGCAACTTCCCCAGAGCTGTCCCTTTCGCCCTCAGCTTTATATCTCTAATTATTACTCTTCATGCCATTGCTGTCAATTCAGATAAGCAGTCATGAATTTAACAGCCCTCCATGAGATCGTAAAAACGTAACCCTACTAAACCTGTTAACTGTCATCTCCAAATGGTGCCTCCAAATTTGCAGCATCATACTGCTTTCACAATCTACTTTCAGCATAACAATGGTTTTATATGGCAGACTAGAACCTCCAAGGGGTTAAAGAACCGCAGCTGGTTTAATTTATGCTTTTTCAGTTGTTTCAGGTTTTGGGGGATTTCTTTTGTGGGTTGTTACCAGGTTAAACTTTCCCACCACCTTTCTCTGACCTGTCTTCTATGCTCCTCACTGTCCATGAGGCTGTTTTTCACTAATGATCTAAGAAAACCACAAGCCCTTCACAGAACAGTAGTTAGATTAAACTGATTTTGAAAGCTTTAGTTTACAATGCAAATTATAAAAAGGTAAGAATACAATTCTAATGCAGTAATTTGTGTTGATCCAACACCTAAGATCCCTCTTAAAAAACTTTAAATTTAAACTTTGGGATATTGATATGAAAAATTCGGAAAATAGCTGCAGACCCCAAATAGCTTCGCAAAGCATGGTTCATGAAACTGTGTGGAAATTCTATGTGCTGAAAGAAACTATACTACTTTTTCACCTCCAAATGGGTGGTAAGAAAATATACAAACACCAGGAGAGGAGTGAACAGGTGTGAACAGACTGTGAACAAGTGTTCTACATGAAATAAAACAAAGGACAAAATAAAAAAAATCAGCAGTATGAGAAGGCCCACATCACCACAAAAAGTAACAGAGAAACAAGTGATGGGTGCAGCTGAGGCTCCTGTTAAAAGGGGGGAAACAAGGCCAAAAACACCATGACATGGACAGAAAAGTGCCGTCTGGTGAGATGAAGCCAGGTTTCTGCTGTGACACGCTCAGGGACAGCAGGCCCATCTGGATTCAGAACACAAAAACACACCAACTGCTCAGATCCGTCCTGTCGACACTCCGGGCTGCAGGTACTGAAAGACGCATCCAGCATGAAGAGACACAGGATTTTAAGTTGCACTTGACAATTTTTCTTTGTAACCATGGATCAAATGCTTGTGTGTAATGTGAAAGAGGTAATGCATGTTGAGAGCTATCATCCATCTCTGCACTTTGTTTCAACTTTTATTGGACTTTTTTTGTCTCTGATTTACTGGTTTAAAGCCTCTCTGCTCCGCTTAACAGTGTGTGCATTGACAGATTAGACATTCACATATTATACCAAAATCTACTTAATGGCTTGTAGGTCCACATAAAAAAAACAACACATTGGAAAGACTGGTTATTACATAGCACCACTCATAAAGCATGTTAGAGGTTAAATTGAGATGGAAAAGGATGGTCCTGAAATCAGACCTCTTTGAGTCAGGCATTGTGTAACACTTTGTGTTTGCCTGAGCATCACAGACATTTATTATCACCTTTGTCTTTAGATATAAAAACAGGTTTTTGGTTATTTTTACAGTTCTGCTGCCCCCTACAGGTCAGTAGTTAACAAATATGTGATTTAAAATAAAAGGAAAAACTAGAACAACTGATTTTCTTTTTCTGAATTGTAAAAAAAAAAACAGTAAGTTACTCATTTTGGATAGATTTTTATTAATGATACCTTATGATCAGTAGTTGTGTAGCAAACTAAGCAAGCAGCTTTATAGGATGTGTGAAAAGCATCACCAACTTCAGGCAGAGTTTTACTTTAAGGGAGCTTTAAATGATCAGAGACTCAAGATTGTTGTATTTATGTATAGAGGATATGTTAGAACAAAAAGGGCTTAAATATTAGTCAATTGTTTATTGACTTGTATTAATGTTATCGGTTTATGTTTTTACAGATAGACTTATTTCATTTTGTAGAGAACATTTTCTAGTGGTTGCTGTAGTTAATGTAACAGTTTTTGGAGACTATAGTAGAATAACTTAAATATTGTGTAATAATTTGTAGTTAATCAATTGTTGTTACTTATTAATAAAAAAGATTTAAAGAAATGATGCTGTGTTTGTGTGTCACTCGTAATAGCAGATGAAAGGTTTCGGTGCAATATGCTGTGTTGGAATTTTTTTAAAAATCTATTTGGTCAATATGCATGCTAAATATTTTATTTTGGGAAATAACTTTCCTAAAGTATAAAAACAAATCATTGAGTCATAAAATTAATTGAAAGCAAATATGTAGTAAAACATGTGTAAAGAATCAAACTATCAGTGAATGGAGCAGAGCATGTCAGATTTCCGCTGGGACCAAAGGCCCCCACAACCCACCCCTGGACCCACACCTGAACTTTTCTCATTTGGCACCCATAGAAAATATGCTGTTTTAATTCTATTATGTATATATTAAATATGAATGTTTTACTTTAATAAAGTTTCAGATATTTTTGTATTAAGAATAATCTGAACCAAATGGGTACCTGTAGATAAGGGCTATAATTTAGATTAGAGTATTTTGATCCGTGTCTTTAAGAGAACACCAAAAATTTTAGAGTAAATATCAGAACATTAAACTTCTTTAATGTCCCTTCATTGACAAAATAATACTGTATTATCTATCTAAGTTACCCCTTTCAACAGCCTCCCTTTCTTTCCTCCAGATGACATGACTGTCTACAGACATTAATGCCAAAATGTTTTCATGATTCCATCCTGGTACCATAATAAGATGCCTCATGTACAATGTGTCTAGTCATAACATTCACTCCCTACTTATATTCCACACAAGACTGTAAGTGGTATTATAACAAAGTGAAAGTGACTGGGAAAAACCAAGTTGAAGGCCTAGTAAAATCACAGACAACTTGAACATACAACATGAAAGTGCTGCCAGATTTTTTTGGCAGATTTTATCCAAACTTAATTCGGCCTTAACTATCAGACTGTCATTGCTCAGTTCTGTTTAAGTTCAATGCAAAGTGTCAGATACAGTGGTTTGCTGGGTCATCACAGGTAGGGGGTGAAGGGTTTGAGAAGAAACTTGTTTTAATTGCTGAAAATATACTAAATAGATTTTCAAAACCTATAAGATGGAAAACATTCATCCCAAAAGGTCAGGATACTCGACACCCTTCTTTTATAATAGCAGTTTTCAGGCCTGCAATTAAAGGACATTTTTCGCTTCACAATTGCCTTGTTTGTAGTAATTGTATTTTGTTGTTGATTCTACAGCAATTCCTCACACTGAGGATGTATGGAGCGACAGTGGAGAGCAAAAACATTTTAACTGGAATAAACCTTCAGCAGAATGAATGAGTGGCATTCTGCAGAGGCTGACTGGGAGATCAAGTAGAGAGAAGGAGACATACGTAATGAACATAGTAGCATCCATCCATCCACCTTCTGACAAGCTTAATCCCAAGTGGGGTCGCGAGGGGTCCTCCTGGTGCCTATCTCCAGCTGTCTACGGGCAAGAGGCGGGGTACACCCTGGATGGTCGCCAGTCCATCGCAGTAACATAGTAGCACTGATCCATAAATAGTTCTGTGTTAGAAAAGGTAAAGGTAAACTAGCACCACATGTGGATTTGTCTAGGAAACAAAAAGGTTAAGCAGACAAGCTCTGGATTTTCATGTCAAAATAAAAACTAAGCCCATAACTATGTCTAGAAGAGAAGCAGGACTAAGTACAGAAAAACAGGCCCAACTATATAATCTATAGTTGAGGTTATTGGTGGCAGCAGCCCAGATTATATTTCTCTCCATGCTGGTACCAAAGCCAAACATTACAATACCAGAAGAAGCTACAATGATGTGGAAAAGCAGAAAGAATGTAAAGTTTCTGGTTAAATGAACAAATACTGCAGACTGGAAGAATAAACATAGAAGAAAACATAATGATGAAAAGCGATTCCTATGTCCCCCGGCAGTCTAATACCATAGCAGCATAACTATGAAGATAGCCTGAGCTGCTCTAACTATCTTTGTCAAAAGGAAAGTTTTAAGCCTAGTCTTAAAAGTAGACACTCTACTTTTAAGACTCCTACATCCTATTCTACTTTTAGAAATTCTATGAACCACTAGTAAGTCTTCTGGTTGAGAGCAAAGTGCTCCATTAGAAACCTAATATTAATGATAAGGGGTTTAAGCACTGCCATTTCCCCTCAAATAAAAATGTATTTACTTGACTCATCTAATTACAACAATATTTTGGCATTTGAAATATATATATATATATATATATATATATATATATATATATATATATATATATATATATCAATGTATTGTGCTAAAATGTCTTTTTATGTACATATTTCCAAATGTTTTTCTCAAAACCCAACCTGAATATTGCTATTATTATTTTTGTTGTTTAAAATATAATGTATGTATTTTTGTCTCAAGCTTGGTACCCTAATAACATGCCTAATTAGGATATAGTAATATTAAGGTAACCAGGTAAAATTGTGGGTTAGATAAGAAAAAATAACAATGTGTTTTCAGAATCCACAATCAAAAAGGGCGGAACTAATCTTAGAAGCTTTTTGATTTCGGGGACAATTTTTCACGGTACGATCATAACCGGAACCCTCCATACAAAACAGGAAGTGTGCTGCTTGACGACATTATAGACATGAACGACACCATTTTCTAGCTAGTCTTTTGTTTTATATTGTTTTACATTTTCTTAATCAACGGATATTGATTCCGTCTTTATTTTTTGTTTGATTGAAAATACAAACTAGAATCCAAGATGGGAGGCGGAGATCTGGTAAGTTTGATATAAACTTGTTAAAAACATGTCCTACGTAACAAACTCATGTCTGAGAAACCCCATTAGAATGTTTACAGCACTTAAGTACAAAACAAGATCATTTACATCATACTTAAATTTCATTTCTGATTTTAATGTTGTTATCTTATCATTCACTGCTCAAAGGCAGTGTTAGTAGGAGGGTTATTGTAATGAAAGCTAGCTTAATGACCTAAATATTGAATCTGACTTACTTCCAGTTGGTTTACTTCAATCATATTCGTACGTAATTTTTTTAATCAAAGCTAAACCCGGTTAAAATCAGTGACATGGCTTTTAACTGATGTCGAAAAAAACAAAACACTGATGAAATGTTGAAGACTCATAGTCACTCAACCCAAACGTCTTGGAGCTTTAGTTATAAATTGATTGAATACAACTGCACACTTTTTAACACGTTGTTTAAGAAATATACTTTTTGATCCATTGCACAATTATGCAAAAATTATTATTTTTTTTTTTGTCTATCACATACGATTCTAAAGGAAATGTGTCACATGTATGTTGCTATGTAACCAGACAGGATGTAAGGAAACTGTGGGATGCAATGTTGGGTACAAATCATTTTGGGTTGGCAGTGTAGATTATAGGTACGGCAAGTAAATCTTTACAACATTCTATTTCCAGAATTTAAAGAAGAGCTGGCACCCCCAGACTATGAAGAACATAGAGCGGGTTTGGAAAGCTGAGCAGAAATATGAGGCAGAACGTAAGAAGATTGAGGAGCTCCAAAAGGAGCTGAAGGAAGAACGAGCCAGAGAAGAAATCACTAGATATGCTGAGGAAACCGGAGCAATCAAGTAAACTCCAGTCATATCAATGGGATCATTTTGGTGGGTTTAAAAAAAAATAAAATAAAAAAAAGATTCAATTTGTTTTTATTATTGATATCCAACAGAAAAAAAGATGACCGCCTCGACTGGATGTACCAAGGCCCTGCAGGTCAGGTATCCAGAGATGAGTACCTGCTGGGGCGCCCCATTGACAAGCAGATTACAGATCAGTATGAGGAGCCAGAGAGTGGTCCATCAAGTGAGACCGGCCTCCTCCCTGGGTCAATATTTAATCCTGCCACCCCAGCCTCTGGCCTTGATCTTGCAGCCAAGATCAGGGAAGACCCCCTGTTTCAAATTAGGTCAGTATGTCCATCTTTCTCCTGTATATTCTGAGAATTTACTAGAGCGATGGGAAACTAAACTAAATGTTGTTTTCATAGGAAGCGAGAAGAAGAAAAGAAGAGAGAAGTTTTGACTAATCCAGTTAAGATGAAGAAAATAAAGGAGATGGTAATTTCAACTCAAATATATTAAATATATCTCAAATGATCAGAAACTAATTCATCACTAAGATTTTTTCAATCATTTTCTAGTTGCGCCAAAATCTTGATAAAAAAGACAAGAAAAAGAAGAGGAAGAAGGACAAGAAGGAGAAGAGAGACAAGGAAAGGACAAAGGACAAGAAGCATAAAAGAAGAAGTTTAAGTTCCAGCTCAGAAGAAGAAGAACAAGATAACAAACACAGGTATGTATTTGAAGAAAATAGATGGAAACATTTAAAACGTGTTTTGGTGAATGAGCCAAACAGTCTGCTGATTTATTGAAGTGATCACCTTGAGAATATATAAGCTAACCTGCTCTGCTTCTGTACTGTGTGCCAGCCAATTGCCTGGTCCGCTGATGCTAATGGTTAGTGTCAGCAGATATTTGGCTGACCTTTCCAGAAGGAAAGCAGCAAGCTCTGCACGGCTTCTGAGCCTCTTTGCGTCTTTAGGTCAGCATCAGTCCTCAACAGCTTTAGTGATGTTTAACTTTTTTGCTTTTTCTTTGGTTTGAATCTGAGAAATAGAACACTGACAACGAGCTGTTTCTCAGCTTGGCCACAGAGCTTCTAGAATCTGGCAGTGCCTGAGCTCCACCTCACCTGACTCAGTTCTTCTGTTCCTACTAGTGCAGAATCCTTTGTGTTGGCATAGTAACCAGTAGTGTTGCGCCGATGCCATTTTTTGGCCCCGATACTGATACCCGATACCTGGCTGTGCAGTATTGGCCGATATCGACACCATCTGTTTGAAATCAACGTGTGTGAATATATGGACACAATACTACTTGGATGTAAAATAATTGCCATCATGGCTTTTTTTTTTTTCAAGCTGCTGCCTACCTTTGTAAAGCAGGAAAAAACCTAATAAAAAGTGAATCCAGTAGAACTTTTTATTGCCTACCTGGAATGGGTGACAATAGTTGAATAAACTTTTGGCTCTCAAAATGGTATCAGTGTCCTATTAGCTGGTACTCGCTGATACTGATATTACCATTTTAGTGCTGGATCGGCGCCCTGCACGATACTGGTATCAGAATCGGTGCAACACTAGTAACCAGAAGTAAATATTTATATACTATGGACCCGTTAAAATTTAAAAACAATTACTTATATACTTTTTTTTTTTACATTCTGCAGATGTATTGTTATTGAAAAACATAATGAATTTGATGGAGAGTATGTAGCTATGACCGTTAACTGATTAGTAATATAGCAACCATCAATATAAAAATACCTTTGATTTGTTTCAGGTCACACTCGAAGGATGATTCTAAAGACGGCAAATCTCGTTCACAACATTTTCCTGGATATGGGCTCCAGGTCAGAAACTTTTTTTTGTTTTTATTTTTTTTTTGTAAAAATCATTCAGCCTCTTTAGATTTATAAAATGGGAATAAGACAACGGGCAGGGTTTATTAGGGGTTTGATCTTATCCACATCTTAGAAAACAAAAAAAGTATAATAATATAGGAATATTAGATGTAGATACAGATCACCAGCCATAAAGTGATCATACTTGTTATATCAAGAGTAGGATCAGTAGGGGAGTGGTGATGTTGCATGCATAGAATGACCGACCAATGTACAAAGGCCTGTCAAGATGAATGAGTGTAATTGAAGAATTGGGGGATTTTTGACTGCGCTTTTCACACAAAACTGATAACTAACCATCTGCCACTTTGTAATCTGTTACATGGGTATGGGAATTATTAAAGCTAAACCTAGCTAACAGGTCTCTGAAACAGTAAAAAAGTTCTTCTTAGTCATGAAACTTTTCAACAAGGATGTAATGATCATTTTATAGTTTTTGAGCTACTGCAATAGGATGCCACCAGGATAATAATCTATCTATATCCATCTATCGATTTATCAATCGATCATCAACCAATCAGAAAAGCTAATCCAGGAGTTCTTTTGGGAGACAGACACTACAACCTGCAGAGCTGTCTGCGATCGATCGCACTGGATTATCTTTTCTGATTGGTTGATGCTCCACCCCACATTGCAAAAGTTCAGATTTCTCAACTCCAGCATTGGGACACCACAATGTTCTAATGATTGGATGCAACGCAGAAACTCTTCATGCTGCTTAAAGTCACCCCCCATGGACTGCATGTAAATCAGATGCTTTGCACCCACAGTAGGTTCGAAAAAGAGAAATGTATTAAAATAGCCATCTTTCGTTTTTTGCTTTTTTGCTAGTTTCCAAGCGGCAGACATCAGCCTGCTTCAAATCACTCAGGCCGCCGAGAGAGAAGCCGCTCACGATCTCCTCACAGAAGCCACAAGGACAGTCGCTCTTATTCTTCCTCCTCTCACAGAGCTGACAAGAAGGCGGAGGTGAGAGACCCCATCCCACAGAGGGAGCACTACCAAAGGCAGAGGAACCCTGTGTCAAAGTAAGCTCTGCTGCAATAAATCAGCTCAGATCAATGAGTCACAATGGCAAGCAGATAATATCATGTGAATATTAATCTGTTGTGATGAGTGCAGTCTTTAACAGCACCCACATGGAGGTTTATTCTGTGTTGCCTTATGTAGGAAGCTTTCTGCAGAGGAACTGGAACGAAAGAGGCGTGAGATGATGGAGCAGGCCAAGCAGAGGGAGGAAGATAGGGAAAATAACGTGAAACGATACAGGAGGCAAGATGAGCAAGATAAACAGAGGGAGCAAAACACCAAGCACGACCCACATGCTGGCTTCATTCAGTAAGTTCAGGCCCAAGAGGCTCCTTTTGTTGGTACCTCACTACGTTAAATCCAATAAGTGTTTGAAAATGTACCTTTTGTTTTACAGTAACATGAAGCTGGAAAGTGCTGCCAGTTCGTCTGTGGAAGACAGGGTGAAGAGGAATATTCACTCCATTCAGAGGACACCAGCCTCCTTGGACAACTTCATGAAGAGATGATTGTTGCATGTTAGTTTGTAAAATCACGGAAAACATGTTTTAAGACTCTGCTTTATATCCCGACACCTGTCTTTTTGATAAACTTGTTGAGGCAAAAAGATAATGTGGGTACAGTCAAAGCTCTGTCCTCTGGCTTTTATTCTGAAAATCCCTTTCAGGAGGAAAAGCCAGTTATTGTAGCTGATTTTTTTTCCTGCCTCCATCAAAAGCAACATGGATGAATAGGACCTTTGTACAGTATATTGTAAAACTATTTTAAACCAACTTAACAGATCTGTTTTATTTCTTTTTTTTTGTATCATGATTGTTTTTGTCTTACTGTAAGTAGGTGTGCTGCATTTTCAAACTACTTTGCTGGTAGTTTAAGTTTTATTTTTTTTCTTTGTTTCTTGGGTGTCACTAGCAGCATAACAGGAACATTTGATTGTGCTCCTATGTACCTGATAACACTCTTATAAACCTAATTCTTTACAGAAAGGCCAAAACACAATATTTCTTATCCAAATTAAGTGGTTCTATTCAAACGAACCTTTCACATCTGGGTTAGAATATATAACCAAGGATGTGTCTTTGTACAAATGATAAAAGCAAATATTTGACTACTTGTAGGTTAATAAGTCACGTGTGTTTATTTTAATAAAAATATATACATTTATTTCGATTAGTTTAAATATTGCAGTAGAATAGACCTGGCCAGTTATATTGAGCAAAATCTAACCAGTCCATACTGGCCCAACGTCAAATCATCTAGACTTAAAGAACCAGTACTGATCTTTCTGTTCCACACTTTGGGTTTAAACATTGAAACTGGGCATGGCCATATAAGGTGAGGCAAGTTTATTTGTAGAGCACAATTCAGTACATGGACAATTCAAAGTGTTTAACATGAATTAGATAATGATATAGAAGAAAAATAAAAGCAAAGATAAAAAAAAAGTAAAACAAAACAGTGGGACCACAACCCTAAACTAATAATACCTCAGTAAACTTCAAAAGCCAAAGGCAGTTCTAGACAATGGGTTTTTAAATTTTACAGTTTTCTGGGAGTTTGTTCCAGCTAAGTGGAGCATAGGATCTAAATGCTGATTTTCCACGTTTGGTTCTAGTTCTGGGTGTACAGAGTAGGCTGGAACTAGAAGACCTGAGGGGTTGATGCACTGACAACAAATATGTTATGTAGGTGTTCATCCATTCAGTAATTTATAAACTAAAATGATTTTAAAGTCTATTCTCTGAGTTACAGGGAGCCAGTGGAAGGACTTCAGAACATGGTTGATGTGCTTTACATACTTAGTTCTAGTGAGAACACAGGCAGCAGAGTTTTTGAACACACTGTTGCAGTAATCAATTCTACTAAAGATAAATGCATGAATGAGTTTTTCCTAGATCCTGCTTGGACATAAGTCCTTTAGTCCTGGAAATGTTTTTCAGGTAATAAAAGGCTGACTTAGTGCCTGACTGTATGTGCCTCTGAAGGCTCAGGTCTCAGTCCATCATGACACAAAGATTTCAGTCATCAGTGGTTTCTAACTAGTAGCTGAAGCTGTGAACTAACTTAAACTGCTGCTTTGGTCTGAAAATAATGACATCGGCTTTGTTTTCTTTCAGTTGAAGAAAATTATGGTTCATCCACAGTGATCTGTTCTAAGTATCTAGCCAAAGCTTTGAGGGGTTCGTAATCAGCTGGTGTCATTGTTATGTAAAGCTGTGTGTTGTCTGCATAGTTATGGTCACTGATCTTGTTGTTTGCTTTAATCTGAGCTAAGGGGAGAATCTAGGTGTTTAATGGGAGGGGCCCCAAAATAGAGCCTTGAGGAACATGTTAAATATGATTTTTCTGGTCTTTGATTTAAAGTTCCCTACTGACACTACTCCATATCCTTCAGGTAGGATTTAAACCAGTCCAGTGCTGTACCAGAAAGGCTGAGGCAGTTTTCCAGATGCTCTAATAAAATCAAGTGATCAATAGTATCAAACCATTGCCGATCCTATTGGGGCCCAGGAAGACAAACCATGAAACAAAACACAGGTGTCTTGCGATTCTTAATGAAGTGAACTCCATCAAGAATCATTGAGCTTGCCTATATTCCTGAATGTATACAAGTTTTATTTATCCTGGTACAGTACATCATTTTCATCTTTCTGGATGCCAAGTGGGAAAAAACTGGCATTGTCACTGACAAGTACTTGCGCTACAACTTATTCTTTGGAGGTAGACTAAAATTTGCAGCTGACAAAGACAAAAATAATTCAACCTAATTGGAGAAAGACTGAGGTGGGATGTATTAATGATTGTTTTGGTGATAACAAATATATTTAAGCAAAAATTATTATTTTAAACCTAAGAACACTAAACCCACGTGTCAAGCAGGGTGGTGGAAGCATCATGCTTAGGGTGGTTCCTATGCAGATAAATGTGCTTCTGTCACTGCTGTTGCTTTAAAACATTTTCAAAAAAGAATATTTTCTTAGTATTTTACAGTGTGTTATTATTATTATTATTACTATTATCAGTAAAAATCTGCATCAATTAACATAATCTCATATTCGCTTTAACACACCTCTACCAAACTATACCGGCAGCAGCTGATACTTTATTGGCTCCTATCATCCAATGATATCAGACGCTCATAACGGAACACGAGAACATCCAATCACGTTAACCCAGCGCGGTGACGTTGAGAGCGCCGTTCGTGCGTTCTCTGTGTTTCTAAATCGTGTAGTCATTCCCATTCTTGGCAGTTAACAATCACTTTCGACTAACAAAGAAAGAGTTTACAAGTTTCTAACAACTAACAAAGAAAAAACAACGGCTTCAAAATGGTAAGAGAGTAACGTTTTGCGCTACGCACGGGCTTAAAGCTCAAAATAATGTGAAATAACTACTACAACTGCTTAGCTAAGCTAATAGCATTAGCATACTTTTTGGGTTTCAGTTTTATGGCTGAAAGATTAAAATACACTTATTACTTGGATGCCTCCCTTTAAAGCACAGTTTAATGTACCCGTATGCTTTATGATATATTACAAAACACTGTTCAGCACTAGAAATTGTATATAAACTGTAAGCTAAACCGATTAACGTTAGCTGTGCTAACGTTTTCTTCATATAAACTCTACATATGCATTTTGGTTTCCTTGATTTATTTTCAGCCCTTCATTAAATAAATAAATAAAAAAATTGTCTTGTAACTGACAACAAGGATTACATGTGTGGTTTAAAAATATAAGGCAAGGCTTTTAAATGCAGTCTGTAAGTCGAATAAAACGTTTAGCTCATGACAAACATTACATCAAGGTTTTAGTTATAATCAGTTGCACTTTTAACCAGTTTAGAAAATCTGCCCCAATGTTTAGTTTTGTGTAGCAACATGATGGGGGGGAATAGATCACAGATCTTAGGATGACGTTTGAAGGACTTCAAGCCTTTTTAACTGTACAACTGAGAACTTGTTTTTTTTTTTTTTTCTAAAATCAATAATTTATTCAGGGATATGACGGTATCCTAATATTTTCTTACAATGATAATAAAACATAAGTCAGAATGAGTTAGAATTTGATGAGAGAATATGTTTGTTTATTAAATCTGCACTAACTGACTCCCTCTTTTGATCCAGTCTATAATGAACTATAACGGCGGGGCTGTCATGGCCATGCGAGGGAAGAACTGTGTGGCCATAGCTGCAGATCGGAGGTATGGCATTCAGGCCCAGATGGTCACCACAGACTTCCAGAAGGTCTTCCCCATGGGAGACAGACTCTACATCGGGCTGGCTGGACTGGCTACTGATGTTCAGACAGTGTGAGTGTGCTTTGCCTTAGTATTCTTCCCCATTTTCCCCACAACATTTAGTGAAACACAATTGTAGTGAAAGTCTCTTCCACAGAAAGAAAGAAAAAAAAACAAAAAAACTATAGACTTAGACACTATTGAGTGATGGGACCTGGTTTTCTGTACATTGTGTTTAGGGCACAGAGACTTAAATTCAGACTGAACCTGTATGAGCTGAAGGAAGGTCGTCAGATCAAGCCCAAAACCTTCATGAGCATGGTGTCCAACCTACTGTATGAAAGGAGGTGAGTAACTTCAGACGGCTGAGGGCTACTTGCTGTGTAAAAGTCTATTTCCATGCCCTAGATATGTGCTTTATTTATTACAGACAATTTGGTTAAATGTGATGTAATCCAGGGTGTCACAGGTAACCCTTTTAGTTCTTTCACAGGGTTTGGTTAAATTCAGATTTAGAATTTTTACAGGATAATTATGGGGAAAAATGTTCTGTTCCTTATTTCACTGAACTAAAGATTTATCTATTAAACTATGTATATGTCCATCTGTCAATCCTTTAAGTATTCTACTTGTCCATTCACATTCAAAACAAGTTTATTCTCAAAGCACTTTATAAGACAAAAGTGTCTAATTCTGATCCAGAATTTTTAAACATCCCAGTTTGATCCTGATTATGCTGCAGTATTATCAAATTTAGGTTATGATACCAACTGGTAAAAGCATAATTGTCTATGGTATCCCTGCTGAATGAACTGAGCTGTTATTCTGCAGCAATCCCTCTTACAGAGTGAGCAGTTGGTAAGTTGAGTAGAAAGGCTCAATTATTACAGGGCAGAAACCTCCAGTATAACGCTCTGAATCCAGTATAAATTCAGTGATAGTGATTACAAAGGATGGGATGAGGAAGAAAGAAAAAAATCTCTCTGTGTTGCTCAGGTTTTTATATTAAAAACTGATCACTGTTTATTTTAATAAATGAAAATGAGCAGTTTAATTTCAACTTTTATAGTAAACTGAAATTAACTAAGCAACATCAGGCTGGAGAACTCGTAAACTTGTAAATTTTCTGGTCTCTAGATGAACCACGTGGTTGTAGATCATCTCTTTGTTTTTGTCTTGCGTTTTGCATCAGGTTTGGACCGTACTACATTGAGCCAGTGATTGCAGGACTTGACCCCAAAACCTTTGAACCATTCATCTGCTCCCTGGATCTGATTGGCTGCCCTATGGTAACAGAGGACTTTGTAGTGAGCGGGACCTGCTCGGAGCAGATGTACGGCATGTGCGAATCTTTGTGGGAGCCTGACATGGTCAGTATTCACTGTGGGCCCGTTCATAATTGTACATGTTATGTAAATGGATTCTGTCAGCATTCTTTTAGATCTGAAGAAACTTGAAATGTGTCAAATAATTCTAATTTTGTTCAAATTATCGGCTTTCATGTTGCTAGAATGGCTAAAAGATCATCTTTAATCCTGCAACTGCTTCCTATTTTTCTGGACTTTTCCGTCTGAAGACTAAACTTTCTGAATGTCTTTGTGTAGAATTCGCTCTAGAAATGTCTCCAGCCGTGGATGGACATTTTTACATTTCATTTTTTTATCTGAAACTTTTCAAACCATCTATGAAATACATCTGTGTTTAAATAGAACGATCAGCTGCCTTCTAACATAGACACATTCATGTGGTTGGGTTTAGTTCCAGCTTTCAAAATAAACAATTATGACCAACAACACAGATGATCAAGATTTACATAAGAAATATGAGAGCTGTTCACAGTTTATCATCCACTAGAATGGTGATTAGAAATGTTTTTGTCCCTGCAGGAACCAGAGGACCTCTTTGAGACTATCTCCCAAGCGATGCTGAATGCAGTTGATCGGGATGCTGTGTCTGGTATGGGAGTCGTCGTACACGTCATGTAAGTGCAATATCTACCACCAGATCACATCTCGCATATCTAAATGGCCTACAGACGTGTCTTTCATTTTTTACAGCCATAAATCCTTTTAAAATTGCCTGATAAATGTTTTTTTATTTTTATTTATTTATTTTTGCATAACTATAAAAACAAATTCTATTCCTCCCAAAATAATGAGGAAGATCTAATGGCGTTCTACACATGCATACCAATGAAAGGCATGCTGTTGTTTGGATATTTATGAACCATGGGGACTAAAAATAATAAATTTTCAATTCTTTTTTTAATTTTTTTTTTCTGATTCATATCCCTACATACATTTTATTAGACACATAACCCATACCATTTATTAAATTGAAGGGATGACTGCAAACTGAGTTTTAAAACCAAACTGACTTTTTGTGATTTCTGTGTCTAATTTTTAATACATAGAAAAAGGAAAACTTTAATTTTATAAAGCTGTGCAGAGATTCCAGAACACTGGACTTGATGTAAATACATGATTTTTAAACCCATAAATAAAGGACTGGTGGTGGTTATACAGACATGGGTAATAAAAAATCTAAACAAATTCTCAGCTGAACTGAAAAATTCAAAAACAAAAAAAGGGGAAAGAACCAGGAACCTAGAGGGAGTTGGTTAATTGGAACAAACATTGCTGTGAAGCAGTTCTCTGGAATACATAAATGCTTATGGATTAAGGGAAACACTACATCTTACCCGCTCAGTTTCTACTGCAGATTGTATGATAAAGACGCTGCAGTTCCAGAGAAGTGGATGATTTCTAAAACATTATTTTATAGCTTTCTGTAGATAGAGATAAGTGGTTTAGATCTGTGGCTGCAATGCGGCAGAAAAGGTTTGAATCCTGGGGTCAATTTCATGAAGCAGGTGTAACAAAATACAGATTCAAATCCGCAAATCAAAATTGATCTAGCCAAAAGTCAGGAACTGTGTTCTGTTTGACAACGGCTGCTATCAATTAGCTCAATCAATTTTAACTAGGTCCACTCAGAGTCACACGCATGCGCAACAAGTATGAAAAGCCATTATCAATGGAGCACTGATTCAACGATTCACAATGACAACAGGCAACAGGAGGTGCCTATTTCACCCCACTGGAACAGGAGATTTTAATGTAGAAATGCTAAATATAAAAAAGGAGAATGTGTTTAAAAGACATAGAAACAGCACTCCAGCTGCAAAGGAGAGAGGAAGGTTGCAAAGGTGTAGATTGTTGCTCGAGTTAATGCGTATGTTTATATGAAATGGTCCATGGCAGACCGTTTTAACATTTATTAAAGGCACTCCTCTCTGTTGCTCCATTTGTAGATCACTGAAATAAGATTCTTCCTGATCAAACTCACACTCTTAGACCTAACTGTAACAATATATTTTCTAAAGTGAATTTTTGTAGCAGAAACTGCATTTTTGAAAGTAAAAAAAACAAAATTATACTAGTAAGAATTAAGTTTTATATATCTAGAAATGTTTACACATTTTAAGTGGCCGTTCTCACATCTATCAGCTTGACTGACAGTTTATTTATGATGTCTGAAAAAAAAAATTCATAGTTAAAAATAATACAAATGCTGACCAGGATTATTAAGATGGAGATCTAAAATTTCCAGAAGGTTTATTCCAGATGTGGAGAATATCATTTTGTTTGAAATAGTCATTTAGACAAAGAAAACATGTTGTTTTTCAGATATCAGGAATACGTATTCAGTAAAACTGGTACGTATCAAAACGGCTTGAATTGTAGTAAATCAATGTATCTATTTAGGTGACATTTTCTGGCAGCAGGTTAAAATGAAGTCTAAAAACGTTCTAATATATAGAACCTGTGGATCATCTCAGGGGTCCCTCTTCATGTTGATTCAGTCTTCTTTTACACAGTAAAGCGTCTGTATGCAGACAAATGGCCATTATAAGCAGCGATCAGGCCCATACAATGGCTTCAGATTGTGCCAGTAGGCTCATTAGGGTTGTCGTCGAGTTAATCCTTATCCTAAAGTTATTTATTTTCCTCCAAGGAATTCATGTACCAATTTATGTGTAATCTCAAAATAATATCAGCAGTTCTTCATGTACAGTAAATATAACTAAATAAAATGATCGGCATCTTGCTCGAATTAAACAAACATAAAAACACGTAATCTCATAGCATGTCAACTGAGTTGTAGAATCCTCTCCCTATAAATATTAATTTATCTGTGAAAAAATGCTGATCATTTTTTGATAAGATCCTCTTCTGACGTACATGCAATGTTTGTTTAAAACCTAATGTGTCCAACGGACCGAGGGAAGGATATATATTTTTTATGCACAAAAGACAGCAGCAGAGACAGAGGAAACTGCTACCTAAATCTAACCTTCTACTGACCAGGTTAGTTCTGGGGAGACTGTTACTACGCTGACTGAACCAGAGGTTGAGGAAACTCTTTGTGAACCAGAAAAGTCAGTTTCCCTGTTTTCAGGTTTAGACAACTGAGTTTTCGTTAAACCTGCCTTGTGAAACGGAGCCCTGGTTGTCAGGAAGGACATTCAGCATTAAAGCTCTGCTGAGTCTGTGAGCAAGTACTAATGACTCACTGTGGCAGCCCCTGAATATTTGAGGAGCTAATAATAAAAAATAAAAAAAACTTTTATATAGAGAAAACAAAGGTGCTTTTTTATTTTTTCCACGATTAAGTTTACAATACCATTAATTACTGCTATGACAGCAAATAGTTTGGTGAAAATGGGAAACAGCAGATCTGATGATTTAATGTTTTGTTTCTGTGTTCTTAATCTTTCACAGAGAGAAAGACAAGATCACCACACGAACCCTGAAAGCCAGGATGGATTAGAGCTTGTTTCTCGCTGCACTTCCTCCATGCAGTTGTTTTGTATAAAACTGATTCAAACACACCTGTTTTGTTTTCTTACTGATGCTGTCCAATAAATAAAAAAATGGGTTTAAACAATCAACATTTGTCATGTGCTCATGCCGTGTCCACTGTGGTCTTGAAGGGGGTTGCTGTTATCCAGAGGATTTTGTTCCACCCCATTCTCTGTACAGCGAACAGAAGAATGCATCAATGCAATTAGTTATTTAGACATCTGCTTATGTGTTGTAGGTAATATCCCAAAAAGGTCAATAGGTTGCTCTACCAATGACTTTTTTTTTTTTGCAGGATAACTTGTTATAGATGGAATGTTTAACAGAAGCATCACTTAACATTATTTCCTGATGCATTGCAATACATCAAGAAAATAACTTCTTTAAACCAATGCATCAAATGTACTTTAGTAACGTATTATGTTAAATAGTAAAACTGCTTTTTAAATGGAATATTTTAACCTGCATGATTAAGTAAATATTAGCTTGCACATCCTGAACTTAATGATCTAATTGAACTAAAAATGGAGGATCTCTTTTCATCAGTGATCATAGGGATTATAAGTGCTGGATTAAGTTAATTTGATCAATCAAATTGGGATTATTCTTTTTAATCTACACAGGACCATTTGTTTAAATACTGTACCTTCCAACAGGCAGCTTTTCAGCACAAACCTGGATTTTAAACAGTTCAGAAATGTCTAATATATTTAGACAGCAAAGTGTTCTTCATTTAGGAAACCTCACCTCAACCACAAACTGGCTTAAATTGGAGGAACATAGTCACCATGACCTGGATGACAGAATTTTCACACTTACCCTTCCATTTATTCTAGCTGGTTTTTTAGGATTTTCCTCCAGAATGTGTTTATCCATGTTGGAAGCTGTGAGGCTGATTTTATTAATAGGTTCTAATCCATGCAGACATCTTAAGAATTTATATTTCACCCATTTATGACTAGCTTAAATAACCAGTCTCCTCCCTTTACGCAGACAAGATCAGGTGGTTAAAACTTTGACACATTTGGTCGGTCCAACTTGATGGATCCAAAACCAGAGGTCAGTAGAGTATCCAAGAACGGTATTTTAGAGTAGCACTACTTCATCGTGCCTTCTTGGTTAAAAAAAAAAAAAAAAAAAGACTACTCAAGTACTGAGTATCTGATCTACTTATAACCCATTACAACAGCTGATTTTATATTTTTTGAGACATCTTATTAATAGTTACAGCATGTTAGAATTGATTAAAGTAACTTTTTACTGTAATTTCCCTCAAATTCCATGAAATATTTTTTTTAACCAAATAGCTTTGTAAAACATGCTTGTATTCATTAAGCAAAGTTATAATGAAGTAGCCAGAAAGTTTACACAAGAGTAGTGATACTTTATTTTACTCAAAAGTAAAAACTACAACACTGTAAAACTACTCCTAAAAATACATTTGAAAAAAAAAAAGCTCCTCAAGTAAATTTAACCATTTACTACCCACCTCTGCCCAAAACAGGCCCCAACCCATTGAACACAGAGGGAGTGTGTTTAAAGGCAGGGCCTGAGCTTGAAAAGGATTTCTAATGAACTCTACTAAATCTGCCAAATAAAGTGGTCAGAGGAAAAGCAGGACAATGTTAACACCAGCAAAGAGGGAACAACGGATCTAAATTAATCTGTGTTTATTCAAGTCTTTCTAATGGGTGCAGGTAAAATTCAGAAAGGCATTGTGCAAATGGGAGCTCTAAAAAACAAGTAACTTTAACCCTAAATGTTTAATTATCTACAAAGTGGTTGACTCGTCTTGCATATTTACTAATTTCCCCAAACTCCACAGTTTGAAGTAACTATGTGGAGATGCAACTCATTAAATAAGGAAGACTATATTTTGTGTTCAATAAGCTTTCAACTTGATCTGTTAAGTATTTGGATAATTCCCTTATGGGATCACACAAAAATTTTAGTGTGATTTATCTCCCAAAGTTTATGAATTTATAAAAACATGCACACAGAGGGCAAGAAAAGAACGAGGACAACAAAAACAAGATAAAACTCCCTTTAATATGCAATGAGTCATTTTTTTCAAGTAACCTTTTTTCCTAATGTCTGTTGGTAACAAAACAATACTGTATACAAACACAAAATTGCTACATTAATGTAAACAAGATATAAAAATGATCATTATGGTAATAAAACAAGTATTTGCTGCAGAATTCCCCTTTTTTTCTTTTGTGAGTTTGTGTTTCCTTATTCCAACCAACCTCCACCCAACTTCTGGGTTAAAATTTTAAAAACATCCAGAGAAATTATGGCAACATAACATTTCAACTTTTTTTTTTTTCCATATTAATCCTTTTAGTCATAACACTCCGATGTTTAGTGGTTTGATGTTACAACTGGTACTGGAGTCTCATGTACATGTCAGCCATGCATTTTTTTTTTTTTGACACTGCATTCGTTTAGTCTATACACTGATATATTAATGTGCTAATCTCCAATTTGTCAGCAGTACATGTAAATCTTAGGAGAAGCCTGGTGGCGACTGTCTGAGAAGTTTGTCATGCAATTTGGTCATTCTGCACCTGTTTGTCTAAAAGAAAAACAGCATGAACAGTGACTGAGGAGACTCTACTGACTGACATAACTGCTGAAGCTGATGCTCTCGTTCAAGGCATTAGTGAGACAGTTTTCGTGCTGGCATGAGGAGCAATTGAAGTGTTAAGGAGTGTAGATTTAAAAAAGAAAATAAAACAGGAGGAGGATACTGGGATTTGATTTCACAAAGTGAAGAAGGGGTGGGTGTTGCGTAACAGGCTCAAAGGATCCCCCAGCAGGACCTCTGCAGCGTTTGGGGATCTTACTGGATGCTTGTTGGATTGTTTATTTTTATTTTTTATTCGAGGGGCGAGAGACCTACACACAGAAGTGAAAGTGTGGCATCTGACTGATCTATGACTGGAGGTGACCGGCTGGACTGGAGGATAATTCTATGATAGGATGTTGGACATAAACTCGTAGAACCTTTTGGAGTACTGCTCCGGGTTCACCGTCGAGATCTCGGCCCCTGCCTGCACAAGAAAAACAGGAGAGCCTTTAAAGTCAGAACAATAACAGAACTGCAGACCAGCGTGAACAAAAGTTGACGTCGCTTTAATTCCTGCAAGATCAGAAGATCCTTAAAAACAGCAGCAATTAAATACATTATACTCAATTAAGAACATTGAAAATGATTTGTATGAAAATGCAGACGTCTTCTTCTGGTCTGCTGATGGAAGCACTTTTCAACCATACGGTTGATTTAGCAGCTGTGCTTAATGCAACAGCAGTGATTGATATTTTAGCAAAGCTTGATCCAATAAAACAATCTTCATAAACAAGACTGGAGAATTTAAGTTACCAATATACCTCATGTTGCTTGTCTTAAATCATACCTAATTATCAAAATCAAGTACATCTTTGATGGTGAAAACTATTTTATTGTAAATAAACCCTGAAAATACATAATCATCCTACAGAAAAAACATGTAGGTATACATGGTGTTTAAAAGCTGTCTCATAGAACAAGTAACATGCTTAAAAACTTTAAAAAGACATGTAGTGTATTAAATATATCAACACAAATATTTATGTAGTGAATAGGATTAATCTACTGTTTACAAACAGCAAGAATATAGATTAATGGGAACCTCTCAAATCAACTAACAATGCAAAGAGGGTGTCGGCAGCGGTGTCCGTTAACCTTTTGATTGAGCCTCTGGTTTGGTTATCAGGGAGGTTTACTGAGGATGTGGAGAACAATATATGCTGATATGCGGATAACGGTCCTCTAGCCGTGGAAAATACTGAATTTTCTATCCTACTGCTTATGAACATTCTGGAAAAGTATGGGATTTTTTTCGTTTATACACTCAATGTACAAAAACCCTAATTTTGACCTAATTTTTCAAGCCATCAAAGCAATAAATGGAATCAAATTGTGTACTTTGTGCTTTTTTAACAAAAAAAAAAAAACTTGCACAGCTCTATGAAAATTCATTTCAAACAAATAAGAAAATCTATGATGATCTGGAGAGGTGGAGCCTATGGACAATGAAGGTAAACGTTCTCCCTAGATTATTATAAATCTTTGCAGCACTCCCAGTAGAGATCCCAACAAAACAATTTAGGGAGTCTGATCTGCAATTTTTTCCATATTTATATGCAGAAATAAAAGATAAAAGACCAAGAGTAAAATACTCAAGCCTTTGACTGGCGAGGGATAGTGGATTATTACATGTGGGCCCAGATTAGACCTTTAGAATGCTGGTGTAATCCAAACTACATAGCAGAACATTCAATGAGCTCACTATATTGAACTTCCCTAAACGATCTATGCTTGGTTGCTCAGACAGGCCTCCGCAAGTATGCAATTTCCAAAACTGAAGTGCAAGTTTTCCTTAAAGAACTGATCTGAGGTGGTTAAAAAGTATAATCTGAAAAAACAGACAGGAGTGTTGAGTTGGTCGGCATACCATCTGTGCTTTCTCATGATATTTCTAATCCCTAAATACAGACTGAATCACTTCCTTCTGTAACATAACAAAAAATGGGCATCTGGAAAATTGCAAGGATTTATGCCAGATTTCTGAGATTGGAGGAGAGATTTTGATTTTGATATGCAGGTGCAGTTTTTTTAGGGGGAAACCATGACCACTGACTTAGTGATGAATCCAGGGATAATGCAAGTCATAATGTATGCAGAAACGCAGGGTTTATACAGGAAATAATAACTCAAATTTAATACTTTTTAATGCTCTTAGAAATAATTTTAATGCCACCAACAAGTACCCGTCAGGCTGCAGCCATGTACCAAATTCCTCGTTTTCCAACCAATTTTGTGGAAACTTGCTTTTTCCCTCCATTCTCTTGCTTTTTCTCCGACTCAAGCTTCTTTTCTGAACATACAGCTTTGCGATCAACCGGAAGCAGTTCCACAAAAATATATCGTGATATAATATGTCTGACGAAATTGTTTTTCTAAACATTTTTTTAATAAAGCATTTTAAATGCCACAATAAAAACATTTAATGAATCTTAATGCCAATTAAGGCCTTAATTTAAAAAATAATAATTTAATGATTTTTAATGACCCGTGGAAACCCTGAAACTGGTAGTTATTAAAAAGGTATAATTGGCAAACTTTACAGAAATTTCACATCTATGAATACGTGGCCAACAGATATCAATTAGCATTGGGTAAAGGAAGCGAAGGATTACATCTCAGTGGAAGTTTCATCTCGACTATGGAAAAGCACCTTTTCTACTATAGAATGGTGAGATTCCTGGAAGAACCTAATCAGGTTTTTTATTGCAGCAGAGCAGAAATCAATGGTTAAGTTGTGCACAGTTGCCATTCTGGAGGAGCTGGTTACTGTAGATTACTTTCATATCTTCTGGTCCAGTGCTAAGTTGAAGATGCTTTGGCATGCTGTTAAGCAAATAATCTGAAAGCCTGGAAAGAGTATTGGACTTTTCTTTCATCTTCTTGTACCTCCTAAAAATCTCTGAAGGCCATGGTTCAAGTGACACATATTTAATGAAGATCTTTTGATTGCAAGCAAGGCGGCAATCACCAAATGCTGGCTCCAGTTAAGCCCCCTGCAATGAGGCCCCCCTAAGCATTATTAACCTGATCCCCGAAATCGAGACCAGGACTTTTTCACTGCAGAAGGAGAAAGGAGAGAGACTCGGGGAAAAATTGAACAGTTACTCAAATACTCTTAACTTAACTTTTGTGAATTGGAAAATATACCTGCCTCTCTTGTCTGTAACCCTCAACTGATGCCCGGGCGCTGCACAGTGGCAGCTCACTGCGCCCCAAAGAGGATGGCTTAGATGCAGAGTTAATTTCTCCATTGGGAGATCAATAAGTTTAATTTATTTATTTTACATTTAGAAAGAATATTTAAAGGCTATTTTTAAAGATTCTGAGTCACCCAGGTCAGTCATTCCAAAAAAGTAAAAAAAACAAACAACAGGACTTTGTTTTCCAAGTTTGAAGACATTTCGCTTCCCATCCGGGCAGCTTTCTCAAATCAAATGTCTGGGTTAACGCTGAGTTTCCGGCTTATAGAGTGGCTCCAAATCTGGAAACTCAAAGCTAATCCGGACATTTTGAATTGAAAAAGTGAAACGTCTTCAAACTTGGAAAACAAATTTCAGCAGTTTGTTTTTGTTTCTTTTTTTTTTTACTTTTTTGGAATGACTGACCTGGGTGACTCAGAATCTTCACCAGCATATTTAAAGGCTCTTAATTTAAAAGTTTCCACAAAGTTAGTTTCTGCATCATTTTGACTGAAACAAACAACTGAACTGCTTCAGGCTATGGAAGCTTTGTTATTTGTTAAGACTATACTACTCCATTAAAGAGAAATTAAGTGCTAACATCAAGCTCAAGGCTAATTAACTTTTGCATCATCTGCAGCCTAAGGTAATGGAGAAGGAATGTTTAATGCATGTAACATTCTGTCTGCATGTTGTGCAGCTAGAAAAATATGTATCTGACCAAAAAAGGGACATAAAATGTCAATAATGCATGGATAAAAAAAACAAACACCAACACAAAAAATCCAAGTTAATGGTCTACACTTATATAGTGTCTTTCAAGTCAGAGGACTTGACCAAAGAGCTTTACACTACATTCACGTGCATACTCACACACAAAGCGTGGCAAAATATATAGTAGCCACAGATGCCCTCGGGCTCGCTGACACCGGGCCCTCTGACCACCATCAGTAGGCAATGCAGGTGAAGTGCATTGTCCAAGGACACAACGACACTGAAAGCCGGAGCTGGGGCTTGAACTAACAACCCTCAAGGCAAACTCCTACATCCAATGTAACAAACGTTTCAGCCCAATGCAAGATGTTTAAAAAAAAAAAAAGATTTCCTCATGGTAAAGTCTTTAAAATAAAATCCTTTCCAGTTTTCCTGAAGCAATAGCCTGACATAATGTCTGACCAAAACAATAAATGGTTTCAGAAAGTGTTCATGCTGTAGGCTAAACTACTTTGCTTTTGGCACATGAACTACATTCAACCCCTTTTATTTCACCATCTTTGGTCCAGGCATGTGACAGAGCTGCACTGCAAGCAGTACCTGCTCATCAGGTTGACATTAACCACTGTGGAGATGGGGAAGTGTTTCCATCCTCTGATTAATCGTCAGACAAACTTTTAATCAGTCCCTTTGGACTGAATTACACAGAGAGACCATAAAATCAACCCTCCAAATAGCTTGAGAAAAGTCATAATCCTCCAATTTACAATCCTTTAACCGTTTTTGTTTCTAACGAGTTTCTAACGTGCCGGCTTCCGTAGCGTCGTGAACGCGCAGGTGTGCGCTTTCAGGAAATCCTATACACTACTGTTTATGCTCTAAAAACATTCTAAATGACTTCGTTTCGAGTAAATTCTGGATGCTACCCACTCAGGACACTTGGAATACATTGGACGAGCAGTATAGAGGAATATTGACATGTTTTTTGTGGACTTTTATGGACCTTTCTGTCTCGGACACCGTAGACCTCCATTATTTGAATGTCAGCAGACAGCAAGAAGCCTCCCAGATCTCCAGATGCATTTGAGATATCAAAAAAGTACTCCAGAGTGTTGTTCAGCATATCATTACCCCTCGGCTAATCATGTTTTGGGTGTACTATTCCTTTAAGGTTGATTTCTTCAGGTTCCCTTCTAATCCACAATGACCTGCGTTTATAACAGCAGATATTTCAAAGAATGATTCCAAGTACAGTAACTCTGTGAAACCCACTGGTCTTATTTCAAAGTCCATAAAAAGAACGAGCATTCAACACTCACCCCATGTTTCACAGTTTTGGCAGCATGTGCAGCTTTTTTCTTAGCATCATAGTGCGTGAGGATGTCAATAATAGCCATAAAGTAAACCTCCTTCTTCACAGCACCTGGAAAAATAAAATAAATAAAATTACTTTACATTACAGCTGATAATACTGGAGACAACCACAAATGTTCCAGTTCTTGGTGCTGACAACCTGATAAGATGATTGACTTGGTTTTACTCAGTAGGTTGGAAAAGTGTTTATATCTTTTGAACTTTCAGATTTTGAGTCATCGCAACCTTAATTTATTTTGTTTGCATTATGTGGTTATTTAAAACTCCTCTGGGTTTAGGTCTGGGCTATAACTCCACCTTCCTAATCATAAGCTGCTCTGTTTTCAGCCCCTCAAATCCTTTAACCTGAGCTCATTCTAGTATAGTTTTCTATCAGTGCTGGATTTCTCCTTGCCTCTATTCTATAAATTTGTGGAGTATAACGCCTGATGAATTCTCCCACCTGAGCGGTGCATCTCTGCAGCTCCTGCAGACCTACCAGAGGCAGGGCTCGATGTTAAGCATCGTCCGATCTCCCGAGGCAAGTAGTTTTTATTGTTGGGAGAGTACAAATTTCATTGCATTTGCAAGTGCAATGATCACAAAAAAAAAATGTATCACTCAAAATTACTTTAAAATCACAGACATTCGATGAAAACGACCCAGAAGTGTTGCCGCCGCCATGTTTGTTGTTTTGTACACATTCTCACGTGATTTGAAAAAGCCGGGCGATTTTCCACCAGATGGTGATTTTTGTCCACCTAGCGGTTATTTTAATGTAGTTACCAAAATGACAAACGGCTGCATTTATTTTGTCACGGAAAACTGCTCCTGAGTCAGTTAAAAGTCAGAGAATTCTGAAATTATATAAGACTGTGGAGACCCTGAATAAAATAGCTATGTATAATGATTCTCTAGAAAAGTCACATATTAATATTATTATCTTGTATAAACATACCGTGACTCTAAAATAAAAGTTATTCATTTGTGACGTTGACTTCTGTCTTGTGATTTATCTTAAGTTTTAAACCTGTCATGTTTTTTTTTTTTTTTTTAACATTACAATTTATATTTTTCCAAGCACACAACAGTTTGAAGCAAATTTTAGTTTGAAAAGAATGTGCAGGAAGGATTGAAAAGCATGTTAGCACGGTAATGTAGGCTTGAGTTCATTATCTGACGCATGCATATACACACCAGGAACATGTAAACTTAAAAAATACTGAATTACAAAAAACATTCAAAAAACAAACATGTCTCATTGATATATATACAAAAATGAATATTAGGAACTATATTTATTAAACATTATACTGGGCAAGTAAAAATTGTTTCTGGGCAAATGAAATGTGAAAGTCACTTGGTGGTAAAAATGGTAAAAATCCTTAACGTCAACCCTGGAGAGGCCTCTTAACTTCCAATGAAGCCATATTTTTTTTATTTCTTGTGATAACAGAACACAGTTCTGTGAGGGTAATGTTCTATACCCAAAACCCAAACCCTGCTCTCAGTGTTTCCACAGCTTCCTCGCAGCTGTTGAGTAGTAAGCATAATAGTGAGGATGTAAAAGGTGCAGGATGGCGGACCTGGAGGAGTTTGAGACTTTTGGTCTATATAGATGCTCTTAGTTCACTTAAAAACCCTTTGACAGCTTCACAGAGCAGCCATGTTTATACTGAGATAAGTTAAGAGTTTCTTTCAGTGAGTCTTAATTAGCTGCACTTAATCTTATTTTGAGGCGTTAGTGTGAAAGTGACTGAGAACCTAATTGTAAAACTCACTTCAAAGTTATTCTTAACTCTGTTCAAGGAAGTTAAAATTAATTGCATGTAAATTTGTCGCTGTAGAAAGACAAAATCAGAATTCAAGCAGCATTAATGTATTTGCAACTTGGACCTTTAGTCAAATTCAATTCTCTTTCATTTGTGTTTTTATTTTTCTAATTTTAAATAAAATTGCTCACTATCATGGCTCTTGATTGCGTAAACATCAACAGAGGGGTCGAACTCCCCGGGGCCGAAGAATCCCCCGTAGTTGAGAGGGTTTCCAGGACTGTCAGGAGGCGTGCCGAAAGAACCAGTCAGCACGCCCCGACCCATTTCATCGTTCTCAAATTCCTCCTCGTCCCCGCCGCCCTCTACGTCCATCTCCTCCTGCTCCGCCCGCTCTATGTCATGGATGCCCACCAGCAGACTGTAGTCCATGATCTTCAGGGTGGCCAAGAACTAAAACACACATACAGAGAGGCCTCATTATTCTATAAAAATAGAATTCAGAGAAAAGTCTTTTGCACTTTAAAGAAATAAAAACTGAATCACGGAGGTAGACTAACAAATAAGCAGAGCTAACGTCCCAATAAACCAAAGTTTCTCTACCTCAACATCCCGTTTTAGCTTCTCCAAAAAGTACTTCTTGTTATCGTCTCCTATCTGCAGCTTGTGCCCTTCATTCAGGAAGTCATTGTCTTTAAAAGTAGGAAGCTCTTTAGCCTGAAGAGAGAGATGCATTATATCAGATTTCTATCAGCCATGCTTACATCACATCAGGTAACTAAACATCTAGAGAAGCTTTGAGCAAACAAACACTTTAAAACAAGCCTCAGGATGTTATGAAAGATATATTTAAATGAGGCCGTTGCACAAGGTACCAACACAGTGTATCTGCTTTCATTCTGCTTAGAACTACTTAATTTAGCTGTCATTTGACAAGTTTGCTGCTGGGGTCATCCGAGGGGGGTTATTTTTGGTCCCTTCGTGACGGCAGCCCGTCAGCACAAAGAAATGAGGCTTACCTTCTCCTTGTCACTGGCTTCCCTTGCAACTGTAGAACCCTAAAAATCAGGATAAAAAAAACAAAAACAAAAACAGAAAAAGAGGATTTAAACAAACAAACTTAATCAGAAGAACCTTTAATAAGACAATCTGTATGTAAGCATAGGAGGTAATGTAAATAAAGGGATATGAGACTGGTGTGGCACTGTTAAGACCATGGCTAGCATTAATGCTCAGCATAAACTGAGATCTAACAGCTTTCAGCAACGACCTAGACTTCTAGTCTCCTGTAAATTGGGTTATCACCAAACTGTGCTGCTGAATTAAAATATCTTCACAAGGCACCATAAAGAAAAGCTCCATAAGGTGAAGGATAAAAAGAGAAAATATCCTGGAGCAGTTAGATTTGGTTCATCGCTTCAAAACAGATACAGTGGTGAGGTGAACATCCTTTTTTTTAAATTACAGTTCTGATTCTCTTTCCACAAGAGGCAAAACAATCCAGTTAATTAGATTAACGTCTTTCGATAGCACAATTTATTTTTACTGCAAATTGCAAGGGTGCAAGTCCCAATTCCTTCTCTATTTAATAAGACTTCTCAAGTTCCTTAAGTGTTTTTTTTTCATATATTGACAGATGGGCTGCTGTAGGGACAAATGACTGGACAACTGATGGAAAAAAACAGGTAATATAATAAATGCTGAAAGTATGGCTGAGCAGACAAGTGGATGGATTAACAAAAAAGCAGGTGGGCGAAAGGATGGATGGATTATAGGCGGACTGAGAAGATGACCATGGTACAGTATATTACACTTTTTATTTTACCTTCAGGTCATATTTGCGGTGCACAGTGAGACGATGGCTGAAAACGTTCCGGGTCACCACCATGTACGTCTCTACGCCGTCCACCGTTAGCCTGTACATTCCCAGGAACTGGGGGAGCAGCGTGTTGCCATGACACTCCACTATGAACTGGAACCAAGGAGAGGAGACGAGCGATGTAACGAGGAGTGTGGGAGTGATAGAAAAAAAAGACGGGAGGCATAAAAAAAATAAAAATCACTTCCAACACTGATTAAAGCTCAGCACAGAGCTGCTTTACTGTCCTTTTAAGTTCCACAGCAGTGCATCATTTACATCAGTGTTTAAAGTCAGCTCAGAAGAAAGGGAGATAAAGGTAAGCCTGTGATTCAAACAAAAACGACAGTTCTACCTGATGATATTTCTTTAGAATGTTGTGCATCTCAGCAATGTCCTCACTGGATACTGTTTTGATTACGAAGCGATGGTCGTAGCTTGTCAGGAAGCGGTTACCGAAGCGGCCCTGGGAGTCACTGTTAAGAGGGGCGCTCCTGGTCAGAGAGTTCTGAGACACACCACAAAAAAAAAAAAAAAAAAGAAATCACTTTTTACCAGCTAATGCAGAATTTAATTTCCTCTACTGGTGTTTGCTGACTTAGTGAAAAAGTGTTTCACCTGGTAGTCCTGGTCGTCGATGGCGAAACGCTCCCTCAGGTTTCGGAACACCATGGGACAGTACTCTTTAAACTTAAAGCGACTCGGTAGATTTTCTCTGACGAGAGACACAGATGAAGGGTGAATGGCACAAAGTTCTGAGCACCATTTGGAGGAAAAATAACAAAACACACTATTTCTATTAGCTTTATCCATCAATAAAACACTGCAGTATTGATGCTAGAATAGTATAAATAACAATAAAACACTCCAAACACTAAACTAGGCATTATCAATCTCAGGTTGAAAGTTTTAAGTTTGATATATAACACATAATAGGACTTTAAAAACTTTGTTTTGTGCAGGTAGCTTACTCTGGTTGTATAAAGGCTTTCTGATTAAATTATGATGCCCTGTTGACACACATTTTATTTAATTTCAGTGTTTTACTCTAGATTTGTAGGTGATGTTAGTAAACCTAAGTGTTTTCAGTAAAGACACATATTGATATATTAGCCGGCCAATACGTGAACACGTTTGCTGATTTGAAATCACATAAACGCCTGCATTGCTGCCACTGTCATTTCCTAACCATTAATAATAAAAGCTTCCTATATAAATGTTCATTTTACTTAAATTGTGACTCGTTTCACATTTTTCATCACTATGTAAATGTAATTATAGTAACAGATGCCTGCCATTTGAGTTGTTGAGTTAGCATAGCATTAGCCCTCCACCAACTTAAATTGCTGCAGCTGAAGTAACAGTTGTCAACAGGACAACAAATGTCTAAATCAATTCAACCAAATATTCTGCAGCAGAATGTCCAGTTTGAACAAAATATCTGTTGCTTTCAAGGAAAAAAACAAAGAGGCTGCAACATCCAAAGTAACTATGATAATATAGATGGTATAGATGCTGATGTGGTGTATTTACACATTTCCATTGTGTTGTTTTTTTTTCTTCTTGTTTAGCATTGAATACCGATTCTGTATGACAACAAACCTAAGGTCAGATTGACATCAGGAATAAAAAAAGATTTTAGAAGTAAGAATTTACTTCCAAAGTGTTTTGGGGTATTTTGAATGGCTAAAAAAAGATTAGTACAAGTATTCACAATATCCAGACCCAGGTATACTGAGAAATTAGGACAAATGCTCGTCAGGGAAGATCTCTTGCCCAGAGAATAAAACAAGGTTCCTATAAAATCCTCTGTGTTACTGTAATTTTAAACCAGATTAAAAGAAGCATTTCCTGCAGTCATTGCAAGAACACGAACAGACAAAACGAAAGTCCAGAATGATTTAACAGGATGTTGAAAAACCACTGATCAGCATCATGAAAGGCTCGACTAAAAACTAATTTAGCAGACTGAGCTAATTATATCAATCATTCTTCAGGATACTTCATCTAGTGCTGTAGACCAAAGGGACGTCTCAATTCAAACAAGTCTTTTATATTTCAGTTTTGCCGTTTTAAAACTTTTCACAGCATGTGAACTGATGTACCTACTTGTTAAATAGGTGGTTGTCCACTTTGATCTTACTGTAGGCTTTAAAGTCGTCTGGCATCAGCATCACGGGTACAGGCACATTACTTAACTCATTAATCTAAAAGGAGGATGAGAAGAAAGACAAAGGAGGTCAGAAAAGTAGAGTTTAAGCAGTAGATGTCTATGCGAACGATGCACAAAGAGGTTACATGATCCAAAGGCCTTGGCAACCATGTATTAGGGTAACTAGTGTGCAAAACGTGTCACCATATCCTTCCTACAATTGTGAGTGTACTGCAGTGATGCCTGTCTGCCCCCTCATCAACCAACAGAAACATGTTTTGTTCTGTCTGGATTAGGTACTACTAACAATGCACTGGAAAAACGACCTAGAATTAAGTCAAAATTTCTTAAATTAAGTGTATTTACCCTTAATTTGAGTAGGTAAATGAGATGATTTGCCGATGGAATTAGTATTTTTACTCTTAAAATAAGATATTTAGATAAAATACACTTGAAATAAGACAATGCAATTGTGTTTTCTTATTTTAAATGTAAATTGTCTTGTTCCATTAGCATAATGTCACTTTTACCTCCTCAATCCAAGAACAAATGTACTTATTTTAAGGAGAAAATTACTTATCTAGATTTTTATTTTTTCCAGTGTGTTTATGTATCTGATGATCAACTCAGCAAGCTATACTCCTCAGAAATCTCACAGTCCTGAATTGTGGTAAAATAACACGAAAGCTGGAAAGTTAGGAACACCATATCTTTTCAGAGAATGACTACAGAGGCTGAGCAGGCAGCCTGATTAATTCAGAAATTAAATGCAACTCCATATACCCAGGCTATAAAGAGCAGGACAGGAGAAAGCTACAGGGTTCTCCCCAAAGCATTTTGACGTCAGCCGTTAAAAGTTATGCTTTAATTTGGGCCTCACCCTGACTCTCAAAGAGCATAATGGCAGCAGAAACTGATTTTGAACACATTTACATGATTATTTGCACAAACCTGTGAGAAACTTGTCTTGGACCACGAATCAGCCCTTTCACATTTACACTAGCACTTGTTTTGCTGATCTAGGTTTAGTGTTTCTCCTACCAATTTACCAGCAAGGCGCCTGCCAATCAGAAGCCTGCTCACTTGGCGTCCTACATACTCTGTGACCAACGCAGATCCTTGCCGAATCCTGCACTCACATGAAGGGGACCATGTATACTCCCACCCACAGACATGAAGGTTTAAAAGGAGTGGTGATGAAAGGGAGGTTAGGAAGGTAGCGGGTGGCTCAGTAAAGTGTAGGTGAATATGAACAGCCCATTGTTAAAGAAATCAATAATCAATTCAATAAAACAAATTTTAACTTCTTTACAGGTTTACTAATTGTAACTACAGTATAGAAGCTCTAGCTAACAGAGCAACCCACTCAGAGCAGTAAATGTACAAAAACTCTAAAAAAACAACAAAACAAAAAAAACATTGAGACATTCTGTCTTAAAGATGAGAAACCATCAATATGCTCTAACCAGAACTCCTCAAGTGAAATAGTTCAAGTTTTACCTTCTTTAAATTCTGTTGGGGAAAAAAATCTTTTGCAATCCGATTGAAAAATGACAGATTAATCGATTTGCAAAATATTTATTAGTTACAGCCCTATTAAAAAGCTTAAACTAAAACATTCTATATTTTTATAACCCTGACTGATATATTTTAGCAGTAGTAGAAATATTTTTTGCTTTTCTTTTTTGTTTACATTTTTTTAATGCAAATATTATTGCTAATGACAACCCATGGCTAACAGTGACAGTTGTTTAAAGATTATTGCTAAGATTTTAACCCAAACAAACAGACAGAACAATGATTAAAGTTTAGCATGGTTTGTAGGAGCTGTCAGCATAATCAGTTAAATGGCCTCTGGGGTTTTGCAGCACTGATTTGATTCTGCCCAAAAAAAAGCATGGCTCAAAACTAATGCTGTTCAAGTGGCGAACTTCGATCCTATCTGCAGAAACACATGGAGGAACTTCAGACAGCCTACAAGATTCCTGCAACAAACAAAAAACAGCATGCTTTCAAACACAAAAAGGACAGCACTAAATGCCAGGGCGGCTGTTTGGCAAATTATCTTGTAGCAGGAAGTAAATAATCAGCACTACCACATTCATTTTACTGTTTTTATTTCTATTCCCCATCCCTGCTAGGCAACAATTATACATGCAGGCAACTTCAGACTGAAAGGGGACAGCTTTGATGAGAAGGCTGCTAGATGTTTTGAATCGGCCCAACACCCACACCTCAAATCATCAGGCCTGTGTGCTGCACCCACACACCCCAAGTTCAACTGCTGAATACTAAAGATGCTGCAGTAATAAACATCCCCTTCACTGCCTCTTTAGTCCCCAAACAGAAAGTTTTATTCCTCTAATTCTTTATCTAAACTTTACAGTCTACAGTTTTTTGGTTTTTTTTTTTTTTGTCCTGGCACAATGAACAGTGAAATGGCAGTCTTAGCAACACTAAAGCACAGCCGACTAAAATAAAAAAAATACTTGCATATGTATTACAATTAAAAAAATAAAAAAATAAATAAACTTGATCCAAGAAACTCATGTAAAAAAACAAAAAACAAAACTGTTGCTTGCTTTCACTAAATCCTCCTTACAATCACAGCACATCTAGATCACTTTAACCATTTATAAGGTATACATTTGACACCAGTTCCTGCTTTCTAGACACTTAAAAGGTTAAATAAATAATGAATACAAAGTAAGCCTAGTGCTTAACAGGATGACATGAAAAGATTTCTCCAAATCAGTGTAGGATGGGCCTAATTAAAAAAACCTATCCTAATTTCTAAAAGGTCCGTCTCTAATCTTTTCATTTAGAAGTATTGAGGAAGATCTTTTATTTTCGGGGTGGATCATCTAAATAAGTGGTCCTCCTAACTGTCAATCATTCTGGTGATATGTTTACGTAAAGCCGTGTTACATGCTCATCCGTTTGCTATCTTTTTCTGTGCATGTGCACTTATCATATATCTGTTATGAGCTACATTTTCAGTGATTGAAGCTCACAGCATTATGGGGGCTGTCGCTACCTGACAGCGACGACTAATAACAAAGATGCTGCAGGCGCTGCATAGTGGAGGAGGAGTTATGTGACCAACGGAGCAAAAAGCAGTGATCATCTGTCCAAACGGTCAGTTAACTGAGTTTGCTATAAAGTCCATAGTATAGAAAATCTTAAACACATTTTCAATGAAAAAAATACATAAAGACAGATAGGGAGTCCTGTTTCGTATATTCAGCACAAATACTGAGCTCTAATTTGGTGACTTGTTTTCATTCAATACAGAAATGTATTGTTTATTACAATGTTTTTAATTGTCAATAAAAATAACATAACTCTGCCATACTGATTAGTACTATATGTTGATATATGGACAGGTAGTCAGGGTGTCTGCTCATCTGAGTTTGCAGTAGTCAGCCTCTTAGCAGACATGTTGTGTGCAGTGTGCCAACTATGGTTTCAAAAATGTGTTATCTTTATAAGAACTAAGGTAGACATGTACTTTAGTTTCCACTTTATAACCGTCTAAGTATTTTACAAGCTAAAATATTTCCTAAAACGTCTAAATGTGCCAGTCTTGCGAGCGTGTGAAAAGTGCAGCAGCCTTTTTTCCAGCCACTTGAAAGGCTGCTCAATATAGACATCGAACTGTAAGAGACAGAACTTTAAAACAAAAAATGTTAACATTTATAACACTGTAAATTGTTAAAAATATTTCTAAAACTTTATACTAACCCACCTCTTCTTGCACTACCTTTGTACTTTATTTTTGCCATTTTTTCTCTCAATTGCACGTCTTTAAGTCATTTTATTTTTAGCTCACCTATTTGTCATGAATCCCACAGCCAATAATTTCTACTTGATGTTTTTTTTTTTTTTTTTTACTTTTTTCTCCTCTGCAGCTGATCTTCAAACACAGATGGCCACTCATACTGAGCCTGTTCCTGTCGGAGCTTTCTTTCCCATCAAATTAAGTTTGTTTTTTAATTCCCACGTTTGTCTAAGATGAATAATGGCTGCATAAAGCTCAATGGGCTTTCCTTAGAGAAACATGTTATATGTAATAAACCTTAAATTTACATTATAATATGTAATCAGAGTTGATTCTTTTTTGTTTAAAAAGATATTTGATGTGAACTGGCACATTTATTTATTCTATTTTATTTAAGGATTGAGATGTACATTGCTCGCTGGTTTTTTTTAGCTCTTGCCAAGTCTCCTCTGTAATCCCTTCAGGTCCAAAAGGCATCTTTTCCATGCATTTATCGAACTGTGGACGACACAAGGGGGTATCCCTTCTGCTTGTGCCACACATCCATCCATCCTTCTGCCACCCCTGGATGGCACAACCTGCCCAGCATTTAATAGCCAAAAGCAGCATCAGCCAAAGGAGAATGGGAAGGATTTTCTGCTCTAATTATAGTCAGATGATGTAATGGAATAAAGCGCAGAGAAGAGAAAGAGTAGAAACCCAGGAGCGGTAAATACGAGCTTAGAACAGGTTTGTTTTGAAATCTGTGTAACCAGCTGCTCCAGCTGCCTGTCCCTGCCCCTCCCACCTCACCATGCCTGCACCACAGCAGCAGCACATCACGACTCTCCAACCAAGAAACAAATACTTTACAATCCAAAATAATCTATGATGACAGAATAATCCCCACTAAGAGAGAGAGAGAGAGAGAGAGAGAGAGAGAGAAAAAAAAACATCTATGGCAGGGATGCAGATTTTTGCAGAAGCCTACTGTGTGTATTTGGAGTTTAATTCTTCTGAACTGGTTGTAATTAATGAGGTTTATGCAATCATGTTTTTTTTTTATAAATAAAACATATGTGGTGAATATGGCCTAAAAAGTCTGCTCATAAGTACACAAATATGAATTGTTGCAAAAAGCACAGCATCCCACCCCAGAACAAGCCTTTCCATTTGACTCCAGTAGAAAATCAGCTGAATTTAAATTTTCGTGCTTTTAAGCGTGAACGCTAGTTTGACAGAAGGGGGCGGCTAGCTGAGAAGGTGCAGCTAAAATAAAAACACAGGGAGGGAGAGAAGCAGCGGTGATGTACTCACCGTGTGATTGACGCCCCACATTAACACGCTCAGAATGGGCTCGCTGGCTCGAAACAGCTTCACTTTCTGTCCTATAAAATGCTTCTTTTTCGTCTTGGTTTTGCTGGCGCTGACGGCCGCCGCGCTGGTGCAGTTGGATGACATGATGATGATGATGCCGTCTCCGGCTGGCTCTTCGATTCACGCAACAACAAAAAAATGAACAAGAAAAAGAAACCCGCAAAAGTCAACGACGTGTAAACTGAAAGCTATAAGTGCATCATGGTGGTCTTCCAACTCCCGTTGAGTCCGTGTTAACGCAGGAGGACAGAGTGTGTGTGTGTGTGTGTGTGTGTTGGTTGGGAGTCAGTCAGCGGCGGAGCATTTTGCGCCGTCACCACCCTTCCTCCTCCCGAGCAGGCCGCGGCGGAGTCCAGCGAGGAGCAAGCTAGCCGGCCATCGGGCTACAGCGCCACCGCAGCCGTTCACAAAAAAAACAGCCAGCAGCGATGAAATGTCGCTGGGCAGCACCTCTTCTTCCTCCCTGGAAGTCTAAAATATGAAACTGTCGCTCTGCTGTATTATTTGACAGTGAATAATCTCCTCATGATGAGCTGGAGACGGTTGTCAACCGCCCTATGCCAAGCAAAGCGATACGTTTGGGGGTGTCCTCAAGATGGCGGCTGCACCCCGCCCCCTGCAGGCCTAGAAGGGAACTGCAGGGGTTCCCATTTTTTTTTCCATCTACAAAACATGACTGGTACGGAAGAGGATTAGGGCCACTGAAAAAATAAAAAAGTTAAGTGATTTTTAAATATTATTTCAGTACAATATGAGAAAAAGTCAGAGATCTAAGTCAGAATTCTAAGATTAAAGTCAGAATTCTGAGAAAAGTCAGAATTCTGAGAAAAAAAGTCAGAATTCTGAGATTAAAGTAAGAATTCTGACTTTTTCCCCATATTAAACTGAAATAAAACTTAAAAATCAGTAATTGTTTTTTTTTCCAGTGGCCCTAATCTTCTTCCGCTCTGGAATCCAACAGAAAATAAAAGGAAAATAAAAGCAAATGAAGATACAAAAAACATGGTCAAGCAGATAGTAAAGAAAATTATACAGCTGGATTGCAATTTTAAACTTATGATACTTTAACAGTTTAACAGGTTTGTGGATTTTAAATTTGACTTCAAAGAACTCGGGTTTCAAGCTCCTTTATAGTCTCCTCGGAGTTTATTTCAGATCAGTGGATGGTAGGAACTAAATGGGGAACTAAATTGGGAGTTGTGGCCTAGTGGTTAGGGCATAGAGCTTGGAATCCTGACAACCTGACAACAGATCTGTTATGTATTGAGGTGCTGATCCATTCGATGATTTATAGTCTAGGATTTTAAGGTCCATTCTCTGAGTTACAGGGAGCCAATTTAAGGACTTCAGAACTGGGGTGATATACTCTACTTTCTTAGTTCTAGACTGAGAACACAGACAGCACCACTTTTGATCAGCTGCAGCTTTCTGACAGACTTTTTAGGCAAATCTATGAAGACACTGTTGCAGCACTCAATTCTACTAAAGATACATTTAGATTTATATTCAGTAATTACCGTTATGTGCCTCTGAGGGTTCAGGTCTGAGTCCATCATAACACCAAGCTTTCAGCCATAATCAATGGTTTCTAGCTGTAGTATCTGAAGCTGTGAGCTAACCCTGGATCACTCCTGCTTTGGTCCAAATGTGCTACTAGCTACTGCGAACCCCTTTGCAAGATCACAAAAACACTTGATGTAAGATTTTAAGAGTTCATTTGATAAAAACGTTTTGCTGTCCCATTTGTTCTGTCAGCGTATATCATCATAATAAATTAATTTTGTTGTACACTGCAAAAACTGATCCAAAATTGTAGCATTTCTTAAACTGTGCAGGAAAATAAGGTGGTCCTCCATAGGATTTTGATTTTGAATATAAATCATCTCATCCGTTGGTAAATTGTCTTACCTACCTGCTGAAATCAGGGAAAATTACAGTTATTTCAAGAAAAAAATAGTTCCATTTTTGTAGTGAATGCTTACAGTATAGGAGCTGTAAGATGGGGCCAGGACCAGTTCTACAGGGGTAGGGGCCCCAGTCTAGAGCTGTCTATGAAATACATTAATTTAGTGGTAGTTACTACACAAATAACAAACAGAAACTTGTTATATCCTCCTGGTGAATGAATTAATTTTTTCATTTGCATGTAGAATACATGCATGCAAGCAAATGAAATGAGTATTTTTAAATAAGTTACCAGTAGCAATATCAAAAGCTATTTCAGCTATTTTAAAAAGAGCTGATATGAAATGGCTCCATTCACACTTCCATTGTTTAAGTTTATTAACAAATCTATCTGGAATATCTCTTTTCTGTTTAAATGTTTCAAAAAAAGGTTGAACAGAGAGGTACTTTTCTCTGAATGTTTAGGTCCCCTCTTTCATCCATTTTGCTGGCTCCTTAACAGAGCCAGCTGTGGAGATAAAATACCATTGCCTTTTCTAACAGAGAGTTTTTATGGATCAGAGCTTCTAAAGTATCTTCTGTCCTCTTAAACTCACAGTCAGTATCGCCAGGCTGCTCACCCTGAGCCTGGTTCTTTACAATTAAAAGGAAGTTTATACTCTCCACTGTTGCTCCATGCATGCTCGGTGTGAGGGATTGTTGTAGAGTCAACAAAAAAAATGCGATTGCATGTCTCCTGTAACCACACCTCATTTAGGACGAGCGAATCCTGCAAGACAATGAATCAATGCAGTCATCTGGCTTTTCTTAGTTAGAAACTTTGAACCAGTCTGATGATATGATCTGATTGAAATGTCTTTGTTAAGTGCCTTAAGATGACAGGTGTTATGAATTGTTTTTATATATGTATATATTAAACAATGACTTGAAATTGTATTTAATAGTCACTATTAAACTTGAGGAACAATTATTGGTTAAGCTTTTCTATATATATAGTAAGAGCAACAATTGAAAAGTTCCGAAACTGAAAATTGAAATAAAAACACCGGAAAAGGAAACCAAGCTTCCCATCATGCGTAATGAACAGGATTGAGGTAAAGAAAAAAAAGTTTGCCATTGAAGAAATGAAGCAAAAGGTGGCATGCTTTTCTATTTTTGAGAACACAAGACCACAATACACTGATATTTATATTTATAGATGTTAGATAGATGCCTTTCAGTGCATTACAAATATAGGGCCCAAAAACATCAATGCATGAAAAAAATAATTAATAAGAGCCGATTCCAATGCCAAAATAGATATATCATGCATCCCTAGAAGTATAATTTCAATTCCATCCAGGAAAAAATGGATATGCTGCATTTTAAATATAGCATAGCATATTTTTTTTCTTGTAAAATTTCTGGTAAACTTGGAGATATATTTTATTGCATGTTGCATATCCAAGTAAATCTGTTTCACCTTTAAATCTGCAGCTCTCCCTGCTTCTCTCTGTTTAAAAAGATTTATTAACCTACTAATTTAATGATGCCAGACACAAAATTTCAAGATATGTAGAAGCTCTGCAGTCTGATTCTGTCTGTTCAATAAAAAAACCTGTTAATTTTAACCTGTAAATGTGCGTCATGGTCCTCTGAGAAGCCAAGATTTTTTGAACTAGTAAAGAAGAACAAACTTTGTTTTCTCAAACTTCTTGCATTATAATACTAACTTGTATAGACTTACAATCTGTTGCAATTTTTAGCTGAAAAAGCTCCGTATGTCTAACGAATATATTTTATTGTGGCATCTCAAATTTTTTTAACCTAACCTAACCTAACTTTTACTTAAACATCGAAGTAGCTACTGGTTAATATTCACTAAGTGCTGCTGTGTGTCTCTCCTCCAACCATGTAGCTACTCTCTAAGCAGTGAAATGTAACTGCAAATCAAATGTCTCAAAGTGACAGATCCGATTATGTTAGACTGAGATGCGGGACACAGGAGCAGCGGGAGAGAGGAAAAAAAAACCCTGACTCAAAATGCTCTGAACACAGATAGCTGCACCCAACCTCTGTTATCTCCGTTGGCTCCAAGAAAATACAGAGGACATGACCTCGGTGTTCTCAATGCTGGTTACGGAGCTGGCAGGTAATAGACATGAGGATTCCACTAGATGACTCTTGGTCATACTTGGTAATCGAAAAGTAATGAGTATATGAGGAACACATGAGCACTAATGTTATATCATTGTTTAAACCCTTAGTGAAATAAAGCTTGGCCAAGCTTCAACAACATCTCAAAACCAGATTACTGTAGCATAGCATAGCATGCAGTGCATCCTGTTAGCTTTGTCTTTACTCATCAGTAAACACATGAAATGATCAAAATCATCAAAAGACATACTGTTTGTTCTTTCCCAATTGTGCCAGACCTGCAAACCCTTTTACCCATGTTCATTTGAGTGTGTGTGTGTGTGTGTGTGTGTGTGGGGGGGGGGGGGGGGGGGGGGGGGGGGGGGGTTGTAGAGGTTTTAGAGCTGTTTATCCGCCAAACTGTATTTTCTTCTCTGGTCATCATGTCAAGATGAAATATGGACACTGGTTCTCAATGTCCAAAAACCAAGATCATGGCATGTGGCCCAACATATATAAATGCTTTGAGCTTCAATATCAATGAGTTTTTAGCACCATTTTAGCACCATGTTTTTCCTCCCACAGTGTTTGCGTTTGATCACTGCTACACTTTATGGAATGGAAATGTTCTTTTACCGTCGGAAAAACTGTACCGCTTGGATGCAAACTTTTGATTTCAAGTACAACACGTGCTTGTAATTCATAGATTAATAAGACATTAAACTATCAAACAGGTTATTATTTTGTTCTTAAGGTTCTGGAAAATGACATTAAGTGAAGTAAATGTGTTTGTAATTGAGAGAGGGCCAGGAAGCGGAGGGGGACCCATAAAGAGGACCAACCCCATGATGCCATTCTAAAAGAAACAGCAGTGCTTGTAGCAGATTGCTGCAAGCAATTCGATTATAATAGATTATACTTGGGGAGACGTTGCTTTGCACCATTTCCAAATGCTTGGAGGAATTGCTGCAAAGTCACTGACTTCTTCTCTCTAATTATGGTAGGTTGCAAATCACTGATAGGTGCCTACTGCCTCCTGCTTTACATTGGTTTGTAGCGTAGCTTTCCCAATCATTTTTGTTTTTTACTAGTTTTGTGTGAAGGTATATGCATATTGCTTTTCTAATTACACAGATTTTCTCTTTCTTCCCTTCAGTTCCTAGTATAACTGTAGGAGTACGTTGTTTTTGTTTGATTTAGACAGGACCTACCCTTAATATCGCCATTATTACTTCCTCTCTTCTTTATTAATATAGCTTTATGTATTTTATATGAATTTCTTCATTTTTTTTATATTTACCCTAAGGCACAATCGTTTTTTTTTGTTTTTGTTTTTTTTATCTCTAAGACCTTCTTCCAGATATAACCAGAGGTGTGTAGTAACTAGTTACCTTTACTCAGTTACATTTACTTAAATAACTTAGAAAATACTATTAGGAGTAGTTTTACAGCATCATACTTCTTACTTTTGAGTAAAAATATGATAAAGTATCACTGCTCCTACTTGAGTATAATTTCTGGCTACTCCATCCATTGTGAGTAACTTTTTTTTTGATAAAAACAAACCTATTCTACATACTGAAACTATTGATTTTGTAAGTTTTATATCTCAAAAATTTATTTTGAATAACTTCATTGCACCTAACTTTTTATTGTGTAATTACTGTGTGATATGTTTGTTTCCATGTTTTCCTTTAAACACAAGAATTTGCCTATGACTTAACATTTTGTTCAATTTTACACTATTTTGTAAAATATGAAAACAGATATTATGATTTCGGATAGTAAGTGGATACTTTGTTACTGTTACTTCAATAGTTATAGGCTACTTTTTACTTTTACTTGGGTAAAAAATATGATGACGTAGTTCTACTCTTGCTGGAGTACAATTTTTGGGCCCTATATCCACATCAGGATATACCAGTGGTGTCAAAAGTGCATACATTTGTTACTTAAGTAGAAGTATAGATACTGCAGTTTAAAAACACTATGGTAAAAGTTGAAGTATCAACTTGACTTTACTCAAGTAAAAGTGAAAAAAGTATGTGCTCCAAAAACTACTTAAAGTATAAAAGTATAAAGTAACCTTTAAAAAAACAAACAGTCAGATGCCACTATATGAATTGAAATCTCAATTTTTCGACTATCTTGAAAAATTCTTTGAGATAAGGCCAAGGATGAGGAAGGTCTCGTTGGTCTCCATCTCCCGATACGCTCTCGCCTGTTTCCAACCTTTCAGTCATTTCAACATCTTTTTCTGAATCCAACATTGTAGCATGGCATAGACAATTCATGTCTGCAGTTTGAAGAACACCTGCTTGCTTCTGATGATTTCCTTTAGCTAACCAATGAATGTCTGCGTTATATGACTCGTCCAATTACACTAGTTTTCACTAGATGTGGATGGTGCCAATGATGGGAAATAAATATTTATTAACATTAAACCGAAGCCAAGAGTAACGAGTAACGTTTGTTTTAAAAATGCAAGGAATAGAAAGTACAGATACTTGTGTGAAAATGTAATGAGCAGAAGTCAGAAGTAGGAAGAAAAATAAGTAAAGGAGTAAAGTATAGATACCTAAAAAGTGTACTTAAGTACAGTAACAAAGTATTTGTACTTCGTTGTCAACTCTGGGATATACCCATGAACCTGAATCTGTAACCAATTCAATTATATATTTTAGGATGCAAATTATTTTTTTGTCAAAAAATAAATTGCAGTATGATTATGTTTGTTGGGAACTTTTGCCATATAATGAACTATTAAAAGACTATTAAAACTGTTTTAATTCTTAAACATGAGACAGACAAAACTGTTTTTTTGTTTGGTTTCAGTGGTGTAGCTTTATTTCTTAATTTATTTATATCTCTGTAAAAATGTAGACAGTTTCCCAAGTGTTTAGGGCCCTTTCTGGGTTGGGGCCCTGGACTGATGAGGCCTGCAGGGCCTCTAGAGCAGACAAATGGTCTTCCTCTCAGGCTGGAGCAAACAGAGGGGGGGTGGAGCACATTCATCCTCATTCGGCGGCAGAAATTCAGGAGAAAAGGCTGATAGGAAACAAGAAGTGCGGAGCTCGGCCTGTGAGGGAGAAAACATCGCAGTCAGTGTTAGCAGGGCCTACAGAGAGGAGAGGACTGTTTAGGCCCGAGCTAAGAGAGCAACGAGGCGACCAAATAAAGTCACGTGATCCAAAATGGGCAGTCCTCTGACGGTGCTGAAAAAAAGCCATTTTCTGGCGCCGCTGCACAATTCTGCTCAAGTGCAAATAATTTCTCCCGGAGTCCGGCTGGGAGCGAACTTTAATGTCTGACCAGGTAGGAATAATAATAATAATAATAAACAACCGCCTCTGTTAGGTTCTCTCTCTCTCTTTTTTTTTTTTTTGTCGGGGGGCTCTTTGAGTCTCTGTCGGCGGAGGCGCACGCAGAGTTGCCCGGTGTCACATTTGAGGAGCCTCTTGTTCCAGATTCAGCTACTGTCAGTAAATTTAAGATGGCTGCTTTGTGTAGCGGTGTGATTCCGCAGCCTATCGGTGTCGGTGTTTTCCCTCTGGATGTGCAGGGCCCCCCTCCTCCGGGCCTCCTGCCTGCTCGGACTGCGGAGCTCCGGGGGAAATGGAGTCGCTCTTTGTTGGCCGAAGGGGAGCTGGGAGCTCGGTGCACAAGCTGAGGCCCCGCAGAGGGAGGGCCATTCAATAGCCTGTGTGTAGCTGTTTATAAATATCGCGGCAGTTTCGACTTGTTTTGATTCTGCTTGTTTTGGTTTTGTCCCAAGGACGAGCTCTAGACATTGTGTGCCTGTGAGCAGCGGTGTGGAGATAACCAAATCAAACGCATTTACATTTACACTGCTTCTGTTCCCCCCTCTCCCTCCCCTTTATTGCAGATCTGCCCTGATGGATAAAATGCAGCCGAACCGGGTCAAAATCACAGATCTGAACCCCCTGCTCACGTGCCCGCTGTGCGACGGCTACCTGATCGATGCTACAACCATCGTAGAGTGTCTGCACTCCTGTAAGTCCCCCCCCTCCCTGATGAAGGCATTGGCAAACATACCTGCATGCTCCACAGGTTCAGGATACCTCACAGCTTCATGCATTCATGCATACCTGCTTTAGGGCTCTATGAGGCTGATGCATCAACAGATGTGGACTTTTTTTTTTGGGTGCAAAACAAAACAAAACAAATTATTGGAAATTTGTTTCCAGTAGCAACATTTCTTAATATATATGAATAGAATTAAACTTTATTGTCATTACACTGTCACAAGTTTAAAGCAAACAAAATTAACTCTCTGCATTTAACCCATCTCCTTGGGGAGTGGGCTGCCACTGTGTGGCGCCTGGGGAGCAGTGTGGGGTTAGGGGTCTTTGCTCAGGGACTCAGAGTGGCAGTCTGTGGAAGTGGGGCTTGAACTCAGGGCCTCTAAGGCTACATTCACACTGCAGCCTAAAGGGACCCAAATCCGATTTTTTTTGCCCATATGTGATCTGGATCTGATCTTTTCATGGCTGTCTGAACAACACAGATATGATTTTTTTCCAATCCGACTCAGGCCACTTGGCTATGTGGTCCTGAATCCGATATGAATCTGATCTTTTCAAATGCAACCTGTGTCTGAACGGCCAGGTCGGATTTATCCTACCTGAACGGCATTAATACCCGACAAAGGTCACTATTCTGCGTCTTGGTACGCAGAAGCAGCAAGAGAAACAACAACCATGGCGGACGATGATGCGGAGAGCAGTATTTATGTTTAAACATCTTGGAAAGATTGAGTTTTTATGGTTTGAAAAGACCGCTAGATGCTATCATCCATGTTTACTTCAGTAAACATAGAGCATGCTGGCCTGTGATGTCATTGCGTCCTCTACTGCGCATGCGAGACACTTGCGTTCTATGACTGCAGTTTACACAGGAGATCACATACAAGGCAACGCAAAAAAAAAAATCGGATTGGATAGAGCATTAAGGCCTGCAGTGTGAAGTAGCCTAAATTCCAAGCCTAATGCCCTAACACTAGGCCACCACTTGCTGCTCTCCAGCATGTTAAAATGCTGGTATCACTAATTTTTTCCAGCGGTAATTCCAACATCAGTGGGTGTCCATTAGGGATGAGTATAGGCATAGATGTTGCGATATGATATGTATTGCGGTAGTTGGATCACGATACAATATTATCGCGATATTGCAATGTTACTATATTGCAATATTTTTTCCATCAATCAAATTTAAATGTATTGATTAAAAAAAAGCAAATGCTGTATATGTTTATCAGAAGATATTGGTCATTTAGTTATTTTTGTATCCATGTTGTTTGGGGTCTGAGTCAGTCCAAGTCTTCCACTGTGACTGCCTCAAGTACGGATATGGTGCTGCGCCGCACAGCAAAAAGGCTGCAAAGCGTCACCTGCCAGAGCAGTGGTGCAGAGGTAGCCCATTTTCCCTCATAGTTTTAGGTAAAAATGTTTTGTTTTTAAAAAATCAATACTAGGAACTGAAAGATCGATATTACATCTGGGAGCCGAAAATCACAATATATCACCAAAGCAATTTTTTTGCCGCACCCCCAGTGTCTTTTTGCATGTCCTATGTCTGTTTTTGTTATTTACCATAAATAAATAAATTACTTCATGAAGGCAGCATAAATGACAAACTTCTTACAAACTTAACGCCCTTTATTGCTAATGTCATGTGTTAGATTATACAGTAAACATATATAGCTCTGCCATTACATATATAGTAATGCTCAGGAAGCTATGTGAGGTTAAGGGTCAGGGAGTCAGCCAGAGTGGCAGGCTGTGGAAGTGGGGCTCGAACTCAGAACCTGAGGAATTCAAGCGCAATGTCCTAACCGCTTGGCTCCTTCTAGTTTCCCATTTAAATGTAGAGAAATTTAAGTTTTTCTTTAAAAAAATTAAAACTTCTCTGTTTATAAATTATTATTTTTCATTACTATAGAATGGACAACGGAGTTGGCCCTGGCATCTACTACAAACACAACAGGATAGAATGTTTAACAGCACAGTACTCATCATTTAGAATCGTTTCACCAAGCTTTTTAACTGTTATTCCACTGTCACAAGTACAGAGCAATGAAATGAAATCTGCATTTATCCCATTCCTTTGGGGAGCAGTGGGCTGCCATCATGGGGCACTCAGGGAGCAGTGTGGGATTAAGCGTCTTTGTTCAGGGACCTTTGGGTCTTTGCTGTGTAAACTGGGGTTCTTACTACATAGAGTTTGCATGTTCTCATCCTGGGACACCTTTAATAAATAAGAATATTTATAAAACCTGGTTTCCTATCAATATGTTTTATTTGATGCTTCTGTTTTATTAGTAAAGAGGTGATCAAGAAAGAAAATAATTTGTAAGAAAAAGACTGTTTATTGTAACAGAAGTTGCATATAAAGGCCAGAACACACAGAATCAGATTTTGCATCTGATCTGACAGAAAATTTTGTCGGATGAGGTTGTGGCATTTAGGGCTCATTGAAAGTCAATGGGGATGATCACAACTGACACGATTTTAAGCAAGGGGGCTTGCGTAGCTCCGACTGAGATATACCCAGGTCTATTTTAGTCAGACTATGCAGCAATTAAGCTGCAATTTCATGGGTCTGACGGGAAGAGAGATGCGTTTACTAAGTAAAACCCACCCGCTTTGGTGGAAAATATAAAATTAAAATCTGTTAATCACACAGGGATAGAGTCAGTTTTGGAGTTGCATAGAGCATACACAGCAAGTGGGATAGACTCGTGCAAAAACAATTAATGAAACATAAAAAAAAAAAGAATACTTTACCTATAACAGGAATTCAGGAGAAAAAGAAAACGTATCCTGCGTGAGCCTCGCATAAACGAGGGACGAAAAGTGTAGGTTATTAATCTCCTTCAAAAAAAAAAATAACTTCAGGAGGACAAAAAAAAAATGGGTAAAATAGTGATCCTCTTTGTGCCTTACAAAAAACAAAGGGCAGACAGAGCAGTTAAGCCTCGCCTGTTTCTCTCAACTCTCTGGGGGGAATAAAATAAAAACTCAGATAAACTTCCCAGATCTCTCTCTAAGAATCACCTCATTGCCTCAGTCAGCATATAAACCATCCCACGGCATTTATTGCTGTGTTTTTCTTTTCTTCAGATGTAGATCTCACTATGTTTTTAATATATGAGCATTCTCTATCTGATCTGGTTGGAGATGCTGCACATACTCAAAGTGGGGTTTTGCTTTTCTTTCTTTTCTTGTAATAACTTTTCATAATCTGTCCAAGTCAAATATGGGGAAATCGTTATAATTTGTGTATACCAGAGAGACAGAAGTGGGAAAAAAATCTGTACAGATCGTATCACCCTGCCTAGTCGTAGTCTCACCGTACGCAGTCGGTGTACCACCGAAAAAAATTGGATCGGAGATTAAAAAGTCGTACGCAATTGGTTGTAGTCTGGCCTTCAAGTGATGCAGCAAACAATGCGTCAACTGTGTCCTATGCACACGGCAATAATGGCACAGATATGTTTACTGTATAATCTAACACATGACATTAGCGACAAAGGGCACTCCGTTTGTGAGAAGTTTGAAATTTTTGCTGCCAAAACAGACATCGAAGATGCAAACGGACACACACTGATGTTGGAATTTCTACTGGAAAAAATTAGTGATACCAGCATTTCAACATGCTGGAGAGCAGCAAGTGGTGGCCTAGTGTTAGGGCAGTAGGCTTGGAATTTAGAGGTTCTGAGTTAAAGCCCCACTCCCACAGACTGCCACTCTGGGTCCCTGAGCAAAGACCCTTAACCCCTCACTGCTCCCTGGGCGCCACACGATGGCAGCCCACTGCTCCCCAAAGGAATGGGTTAAATGCAGAGATTTCATTTCATTGCTCTGTACTTGTGACGGTAAAACGCTGGGGGAAACGATTCGAAATTATGAGTACTGTGCTGTTAAACATTCTCTCCTGTTGTGTTTGTAGCCTACACAATGCTGTCACATATATATTTTAATTAATTTTTATGTCACCTTTTAAACTTATGTTTTCAAAATGACCGTTATTGTTTGATTTTGAGTCAGCCGATGCATTTGATGCATCCTCCTCTTCCTGTAGCAGATGAATTGGGAAGTAGCAGGCCAAACTGACCACACCAAACCAAAACACTGCATATTTGCATAATAGCACCATACGTATTTTAATCCTCTAAACATCCTTTTCAATGCATTTTTTGCATTGATGAGGATGAGTTTTGTTTCTCCCAGACTGTTTACATTTGATCACTGCTGCACTTTAAGAAATGGAAATGTCATGAAAGTTGTACAAACACAGAGTATATATAAAATAACATAAAAGTTGTCTAAGTCTAAGGATAATCTAATGATCCAACATGTTTCTCCTCTCTACCACAACAGAAGCACTTGAACTCAATGCACTGGTAATTTCCACTTTAAAAGTTGAGAGGATCTTCTTTACCATGCCACATGAAGGCAGCATAAGAGTTATTTACATGTATAGTAAATATTAAATAAGAGTGTGCACTAAATGCAAACACTTACTAAAATTCTGAGTTGTTTTTCCTTCTGTTTTCTAAATTTTTAGTTGTGCTACTGCAGTAAAGAATGCTTTTATGTTGGCTTTTTATACATCGTAACCAATAGCAACAAATCACAAAATCAAAACTACAGAACAATAGAATATAGTTAGAATCATAGAATCATTTTTTATTCCACCGACAATAAAAATAAAAATAAAAAACTCCTGAGCATCTTCAAAAATCATGATGAAGAGCTTAAGCTCTGCCTATAAATATCTAGATCTTATCTCAACTTAGAGTTATGGCACATTATGTTAAGTTTTGGGCAGTGTTGTTTTCATCGATGGTGACGAAGTTATTTCATTGACCCTCATGACTATAACGAAGAAACTGGTGAGCTAAAAATGGAACCTTGATGGCGAAAACAGAATGAGTCACTGGTGTGACTTTTTGTTGACGAGTCTAAAAGAAATATATTAGCAGGTGGTCGGTCAGAAGTTTAAAATGAATCGTGTGCTGTAATCTGTTAGTCAAGCTGAGCAGTATCAGCCATGCTGCTGTGTCCTGTTTAGTCATACTAATAGTCTGCATGACCACAGATGGATCATGGCAGCAGCGGCAGGGGATAAAATAACCCTGGATCATCCGGTACTGCGCGCTCGACTCTAACAAATTCTGCTTTTCTAGCTGTGCTTGTGCAGAAATGCATCTTTGCGGCGATTAGCTCAGAGTCTGCGCTTCACGCTCCACACTGATGGTTCGCTCTCAGCAGTATGGCTCTTCATGCCCTCGTTCCTTAATAAACTATATGTGGCTGATCATCCGTCATATCAACATTTTATTGCTTCCAGCTCACAAGAGATGATGCAAAGCCTACCTTTAGACTTTAGACAGATTTTATTTGTCATTTTGTTTACACAAGTGTAAAGCAACAAGAAATTTCATTTGGAAACAGCTCACTGGACAATTTCATCTTTTAAAAGTGCAGCCTTAAAGATAATAAAAATGACTGTAAATTTGCAGTTCTAACAATTTTTATATTTATTTTTAACCTATATGAATCCCTAAAATATATCCAAAGCAAATATTTAATTGCATACTGTTTATTTTTGGATAAAGATAAAAAGGTACATAGATCTTTGAATATTTCTCTCTCAATAGTTCTTGTCTCTATTTGAATATCAACATTTCAGTTAACATGTCATTATAAGGCAATTATGTAACTTCTCTTTGTACTTTTTATTTGATTGTATATCAGACCCCTATGAATTAAAATCTACTTTGACCCTTGAGCAGCAGTAACCAAGGGGTAAATTCTTAGAAATAAATCCAAAATTGCCAAAGTAGGAAGAAGAATGTTTTTGGTTCTTTGCTTTTTTGGAGCACAGAAGATGTTATTGATCTGTGTGTAATGCATGATTCATAGTAGACAAGGGAGTGTCTGCTTTGCCTTGTATGTCTAAAACCATTCCTTTATTGTACATTTTGTTAGCCTGTCTGTCTGCTATATTAACCAATAGATGTGTTGAACTAGATCTGCTATTTTCACAACTTTAGTCAGACACTTTTTTTATGAAGTAGGGCATTAATTCATAAAAAAAAGTTTATTTTAATTCTAGAAATCAGTTTTCTTTCATTGCCCATTACCCATTTTTTCATTGCCCAACAGCAATGATGAACTCCACAGCAGCATTGTATCTCTAGCAAGTCAGGTTCTGTTTTATTTCTGCTGCCTCAAAGGTTTACATTTATTTTCTTTTTCTATTTCTTCTGATTTCTATAGGCTTTGGTTCCACAGAACCAGATTTGTTGTAATTCTCATCTTTGATCAACAGGGAAATCATTCAAAGGATTTGCGGAAAATATATGATTGAAAATCTTTCTCTTAAAAATCCATGAAAACAAAATATAATTTCATAGTGATCAGATATTTATATGTGTATCCAAGAGATTTTGTGACGTTTCACAGCTCTGCAGTAAACCACTTTTTAACTGATATAAACAAAAAAAAACACCCAGGATTATTTTTATGTTTCCAGTTGGAAATGCTAAAAAAACAAGCTGAAGTCTACATTCGGACAGACAAACTACTCAAACAACTCTGAGTTCTGTATCCAATATGGCCACACATGTATAGCATGTTCCCAGTTGAAGCTATAAACAAAATTCTTCTGATTGTGTGTGTCCCAGTAAACCAGTGGCACAAATATCTGTTCTTGAATACGCTGCGTTTCTGTTTAAATGCACGTTATTCTTATTAGGTCATGTTGAGCCGTTACTATTCCAACATCAGTGGGTGTCCGTTTGCATTGATGCAGTCTGTTTTGTTATTTACCTTAAATAAATTAATTACCATTAGCGTGTTAGCCCAGTTAGGGTTACTAAATCTAAACTAACTCCCTGTTAGCGGCCGACTTGCCTCTGCAGAAAATACAGATTTTATTAATGGACATTTTTCTGTCTCTGCAATTCTCTGATTGTCTTTCCTCAACTTTCACACTGAAGAGTGTTGTTGTTCTTCCTGCAGTGGTTGTACTAACGCTGATCCGACATCAAACTGCTCAGTCTTCTTTGAAATACAAGACAGATCATAAACGTGAAGCCTTGTCTATTCTGATTCATTAACGACAAGTTTTTTGTCCTTTTTTCTTTTTTTTTTAGTTTGTAAAACTTGCATTGTTGCCTTTCTTGAGACAAATCAGTTCTGTCCTCGCTGTGAGGTCCAAGTGCACAAGACATGTCCACAGCTCAGCATCAGGTAAACAAGTGTTTTTTTTGCCATTGTTTTTTTTTTTCTCATTTAAACCATAAATATTTATATGACAGAATTATCTGATTGAACTTTATCGTGTTTCCAGAGCGGACAAAACTCTGCAAGATATAGTTTATAAGCTGGTTCCAGGGCTGTTCAAAGGTAAGGCTGTTTAATGTGAAAGCAGATAGCGGACTTGCTCGTCTGTCACGGCTGTTTATAGGTGCGTTTCTTTACTGAAACCCAGATGAGATGAAAAGGAGGAGAGACTTCTACGCGGAGAACCGGGAGCTGGAACCGGGCGAGGTGGTGGAGACGTTTAACATAGCAGAAGACGAAATCATCAGTCTGTCCATACAGTTCTACCAGAGGAACAGGTGAGTGAGAGATTTATACTTTTTGGGTTTTTCTTTTGATTGAAAGATGAGCATAATGATTGGGACTCATGACTTTTAAAGGTGATGATGGGTAAAATGAGTAAACAGTATTATCTGCTTATGCATGAATAGTTGCAGCTCTGTCTGTCTGATTTTATATGTAAAAACATTATTAGGTGCAGGGTTACTAAAGTATGAGATGTATGACTTTCCATGTCTGGTTAGGTGTACAGATAGAATTTATAACGGAAATTGTTTTATTTTTCATATTTTATCCTTCTATTTTCTGAAGGAGGGAAAAATCTAATGTGTAATAAATGCAGTAAGTTTTACATTAAGATCTTTATCAATTTATTCCACCAACCACATCACAGATAATTCCACCTTGTTTGTTTTGGTTTTTAACTTAGTTACTTAGTTACTAAAAACTCATTTAGAAATTGAAAATGATTATTTCCCTTCAAATTATAGTTGTTTATCAATAAAAAATTTATTTTAACCATTATTTCTATTCGTCGACAGGAGCAACGAAAGGCAGCGATCGGAGATCGAAGGAGACAAGGTACAGGTGGTTGCTGGCGCGTAATTAAATCATTTTAATCCAATCTTCTGCTCTTCATCCTGTTAATGTCCCTCGTCTGTACTGCTCTTTGATCCCAGTCCAACGGGAAACGCTTCCTTCAGTGCCCAGCAGCTATGTCCATCACACACTTGGCAAAGTTCCTCCGCAGCAAGATGGACATCCCAAACAATTACCGGGTAACTGGGCACACACACAATAATCTGAACTGTTTTCATTCTGCAGAATCAGAAAAAAGGGGTTAGTGCTTCCATCTCTCTTCTCTTTTTTTCCATCTGTGTGTTTGCAGTATTTTTTCCTATTTGCCTTTTTCAAAAAGAATTTCCCCATTTAAATTAGCATTTCAAGAAGGCAAAGAAACTTTCAGGAGAACAGTGTGAGATTTTCAGTGCTGGATTTGGTAGAAAACACCATAGTTTCCTGATATTTATGTTGAAAAAATGAAAATATTAGAATAGGGCTATGGAATACATTCTCAAATTATTTTTATGGCATTATCACATTTCACAATCTGAATATGGTTAATAAAAAACAACCTGGATTGGAACTGATGTTAGATTATTATTCACGGACCATACGTTAAATTAAATTAAATTAAACCTGTCCAGTTTGTGCTCATTGATCATTGCAGCGCTCCAACTGCTTGTCTAGTGTGAACAACCAGAACTGACAATAGATCCTGGATGTCTCCTGCACAGGTCTGCCCAAAACTATCTATTTATCACCAAAGCCTGAATTAAATGAGAGAGTCTTCTTTTAATAGACGTTCTTAAACCCTCTTTTGAATTCAGAAGTTTGCATGCATTTCCTTTACAAAAGTGTCTGATTCAGGTCAAATCTTGTGGGTCATTCTGCAAGATTCTCACAAAAGTTGATGAATATTTCAATCCGTTTAAGCTGAGCCAGGTTTGATGATTTCCCCCTTTCCCCCCTAGTTTTGTCAGTTGCAAGTTTGGCATATGTGAGAGTATTTGCAAACCGATTTTTGTGATGCTTTTTGAGTAACTGTTCCTTCGATGCTGATGGTCTCTCAGGTAATCTTAGTACACGACTCGTTCACTTTAGCATTCCTATCAGCCCCAAGGAGCATCCTCTCAACAGTGGCTGAAATTCACTTTAGAAATTAAGGGGGAAAATCCCCCTTATATGCTTGAGAGTGGGGGGGTTTATACATTCATACATTCGAGGGATTGGTTAATGAATAAAAGTCATAATGTTGTTGTGCTTAATATGTCTGCTGGTGAAGATTCTCGGTCATCCAGGTCATAGTCATTCCAAAAAAGTGAAAAAACAATCCACTGGACTTTGAGTTTGAAGATGTTTCGCTTCCCATCCAGGAAGCTTTTTCAATTCAAAATGTCAGAAATAGCGTTGAGTTTGAGGCTTTATAGAGTGGACCAAAAACAATATGTCGCTTTCATTTTCCACCCTTCATCTTCTTAGCTGTTGTTTAAGCTGTTCTCTCTTGCCCTTTCCCTTGCTTGATCTTTTTTTCTCACTTAACTGTGGGGTTAAACGAAGAACATATTTTTTAGGATGGAAAACCTTCCAGGATTAAAACTTTTAAGGTTACCTATGCAGCTTAATCGATGCATATAAATGCAAAATTTTGCTTTGGCCATTTTGTTTTCTGCTTTGGCTGGTAAAGGTTACAGGACTGTACATTTTACAGATGGAGCAGCTCATTTCGCCCAGGGATGTCGTTAATTTTCCCATTTGAGCCAGTTAGGCTGAAACGTATCTTTCGGCTGCTCTGTGATATTGACCTGTTGGAGGATCGGCGTTATCTGGGTCCCTGGTCCAGCATCACTTTTGAATTGTGTTGTTTTTTAAGAAGTTTGTTCCTCTGTGATACAACATTATATTTGCGTTTTAGCCAGCGATCCACATTTGGAATATTTTAAAGGTTGAAGAAGAGTGCATACTAGTGAGTAGCGGAGATGTTCTTCATCTAAATCTGAAAACGTCCACATTAGTAGCTACACATCATGTGATTTTTTTTAAAGAGGGAATTTACCACATTATAAGAACCAGCTTTGCAGGGATGGATCACATAATTCGCTAATATCACTATCCTGCAGTGAATTTCAGGCCCTGCTCTCAAGATCCTTTGCTATAGTTATGGACTTGATTCAAGCTTTTAACACACAGAACCTTTATCCTTCCTGAACCATGTAGCTGGACATCTACATTTAGAATTTAGCAAATAGAAATAAATATCGTCTCCAAAACTGACCTAAAACAGAACAAAAATTCAATCTGATTAGAGACCTTTGTGGAAGAAATGTCTCGTTACATATTGATATGCATGTGTGTAAAAACAATTGATTAAATACTGTTGAAATAAACCACTGAAATGAGAAACATGTTTAATATCTGCATTTAAAAACACAATTTCTCGCCGTTATTTTGCCATCATTTTAGAGCTGAAACAATTAATTTCATTAATTGTGATTAATCTATAGTCGTTTATAGCAGCCAAGGGTCTGACGCGGAAAGGGAACCTTGGCAAATAAACTGCGACAGACAACACAGAGCGGTGAAGAAGTGGACTATTTCAGTCACTATCAGAGATCAACAAAGCAGAGTCTGATGAAGAACGTCAGCTGTCATCAGATAGCAGAGAACAGGTTTAGGGCGCAGCTCTGTACGCGTTGGAGCCACTGGCAGAGCAGCATGTAGGAGTAGCAGAAGAAACGACGAATGATCTTTTAGGCTTAAAGACACATTTATTTCAGAATCTGCAGTGATGCATGTGATTCAATGTGCCCTAAACATTTATGTTTCAGTCCTGTGTGGTTTAATGCAGGCTATGAACAGAACTCATTTCCTTCTGAGTTTCTATCATTTTGTAATAAAACAAACATGATTGGTGTTAAGAACTGATCTCTTATTTTCATCATACTTAGTTCAGAATTTTCTATCAATTAGTACCGATTTTTAAGATTACTCTCTGCTCTGCCTGATCTGTCTGGTGATAGCCTTTTATTCACATTAGATGATACTAGATGCATGGAAATAGCATCTCTCTTTAAGGTCCCATCAGCCTTTCCGGGACCAGCCCAGCTGTGGACTGCCCTGTCAGTTTTACAGCTACGTTCCAGGCAGCTCCAATTCTCTCCACTCCACAAATATAGTTTTTTTGTGCAACCTGCTTTCCACCTCAACTGTGTATGAATGATGTTGGTACACTGATTGACTCTTGTCTTCCCTTTGTGTGCCACTTCCTGTCGACTTTTGACTGTCAAATGAAAATAGGCCCATTTTGGGTCATAATTGTCTTTTATTACATCTTTTATTACATCTCAAGTCGGATGCTGCCCAGCTTTGCAACATTAATATCCCTTTCTTCCATTTTTCTTCTCACAACTTTAACTGCTTGAAAATGGAGCAGTTTTACAGCACTAAATATTTCCCTGTGTGCATTGAATTACCTGGCCCTACTTCTGGTAGAGCTGAAGGATTGTTCCTTCATGCAGCTGTTCACAGGTATGCTAGCCTGGCTAGATGGATTGACTTAAGCTGTAAACATGGCGTATCAGTCTGGACCAGGGGGGGTTGGAACAAACCGGACTACTACTAACTACTGCTGTGACTCAAATGTCTTTTTCCATAAACCAGTTGTTGAGGTTTTAAAGATGTATTCAATTCATCTAGGACATAATGAAGGGCATAGATAAAACGTTGCTACGCTGCGATGGAGTGTAGGAGTGTACTGAATACACATAGCTTCAGTTGGCTGTCTTCAGCATTAGGTGGGGAAAGGGCAAATTGGCCGATACAGATATTGAACCAGTACGTATTAGCAGTAATCATTGCTCCTTTTATTATATGTTTTACACTGTAGAATGTTAGATAAGACTTCATAAAGCCATATTACTGAAACGGGGAACAAAAGTCAACAACAAAAGGTATGAAAACAACTGACCCATGTCAAATTAAGGAGTAGCAGAAACCTTTAATAGAAACAGAGTGATTCTTTCAGCATTAAAATATCGGATACTCTGCAGATACTCTATCACTTTTTTGGCTAATGTCCAAATGTTATCCCTACTTGCAGCTAAAGTGTTTTAGGTTCTCCCACTTTCCATTTAAATTCTGATCAAAGTATTTTACTCTCATTGTATTTGGATGAGGATTTGCTTGCTGTCTAAATAGTCTGATTGGCGGTGAGATCAACTGGTAAGGACAGATACTTCAGACTGTTAAAGCCCTTGTCACACCATGACGATTCAGCTAGCGTATGCCTGATGTATGAAAAATCGGGCAAAAACGCTGGCACACGTTGGAAAAGTTAGGGGTACGTTTTGTATAAGTTATGAGCACGCTGAAACGCGCCGGCACACGTCGACATACGGCAAGTATGTACGCTATGTATGCTCGTTCGTGGGCAATAAGTAACAGGTAAGTTATTTGATTGTTGACATACGTTTAGCAAAATTACTCATAAGTCGTGGCGTCTAGCTTATCCAAAACCTATGAGTAACTTATGCGTAACTTATCAAGAACTAATCTCCAACGCATATCAACGTATTTGATGTGTTCCAGACGACGGCTGAACGTGTTTCTAACTTGCAGCTACCGTATAATGGCGTATTGCAAGCATTTTGGGATAAAAGGGAGTTCTCAGTAGGGAAACAGTCAGTACTCCTCCAGACTTCATCCACATCATAGGGTGAGGTGAGTGTGATGGAACCTCCCTTCATCCACGACCAACAAACGTCCTAGCAGACATGACGCTGAATCTGCTGTGACTGCAAACTCTCTTTCTTTCTTTTTATTTACTTTTTTTTTTTGGGTGAGCGGTAAACAGCAGCTAGGTTAATATTGCGATCAAATAAATCTTTTTATGCAGGCCGAGCGCCTCCAGGCGCATTGCTGCCCCCCTCAGGACACTGGATTGTGACATTTCATGGGGATGGCGCTTCTGTGCGTTATGCATAAATTACCCTGTTGATGGACAGGAGTTCTGGACTTGTTATGAATACGCTATGCATGCATTCAGCGTATGCCACCGTTTTAGGAGTTTCTGGGGCGTCAGGCACGCGCTGGGTAAATTGTCAAGGTGTGACAGGGCCCTAAGGACCTGTGCTGCGGGGAGATTCGGATTAATGTGCAGCAAAGTGACCAAGTCCAAGCAGATTCAGATTTGGTTTTCTCTGAACTGGCAACAGCCTTGCAGGAGGTGCATATTTCTTTCCTAAGGAGAAAACAACCATATTCTTATCTAATCAGCACATTATAAACTATCATACATTAATTAGTTAGTGGAATATTTCAAGCATTAATTTTATTGTCATTAGGAAGATTTTTTTTTTTCTTATGCATGAGCATAAGAAAAAAAAAATCAGTGTCTCAGATAAATGAAAACATTTTAAGAAAGAGCTTTTCAACTATTGGAAACTGATGGTGTCACACCCCGATTAACTAATTACTCAAATAAATGTGCCTAGACCTCAAAAGGGAATACATACTTTTGTCCACAAAACTCTTATGTATTTATAATAAATTTGATGTTAGCAGAGCCCACAGAGCACTGACCTAGCCCTACTGTGAGTGCCTATCAGAAAGCTGACTTCAGCAACTTGTTTTATGACCAACACACATTGAAATGGTAGTTGGCTCGGAGCTCGTCTGCCTGGCTGTGTGTTTCCCGGATGGGGCCGCCTTTTACAGCTGCTTTTTCTATCTCTGCTTCTGTCTCCTTGAACTCTAGTCGGCCTCGGCAGATGGTCGCTCACACTGAGCCTGGTTCTGCTGGAGGTTTCTTCCTGTTAAAAGGGAGTTGTTCCTCTCCACTGTCACTACAAGCATGCTTGGTGTGAGGGATTGCTTTCGAGTCGATGAGTCGATGCAATTAACTGGTTTTCCTTAGATAGAAAACTTTGAATCAATTGGACTTTATGATCTGGTTGAACTGCAAAGGGCCTTGAGATGACGTGTTGTGAATTGGTGCTATATGAAGTTGAATTGAATAGAATTTTCCTACATTTTTTCATAAACTTCTGTGAAAGAAAAAGAAAATCTAGAAATGTGTGTCTTGATAAGTATTGAGTTTTGAAAGGGAGAATTTTTTTGTCAGTTTATAAAAAATAAAAAAAACCCAGCCTGTTTTGTACTATTAAGCTCTGTTAGTGTTGAGATTGTTATGTTGCACCACTGTGTGTTACAGGTGGAGGTGTTGTATGGGGACGAGCCATTAAAGGACTATTACACACTAATGGACATCGCCTACTTCTACGAGTGGAGAAGAGTAAGTGACATGGTGCCCTTAAGACGCAGCTGAGGATTGTTCCAAATGTGAACATCTGCTAAATTAATATCGATATATACTGTGATCAAAAAACCTGATCAACATCATTCTAAATTATGTGGGATAAAAATTTCAGTAGTTTCATTCAAGTCTGACCCAGAAACAAATGGTTTTTCAGGAGTTTAGTCAGTGGAGACGAAGAAGCTCTTACTGCCAACCTAAGCAAGGTCTGTGGTAGTGCTGAGCTCTCCTTAGGGTTACAGGTTATGTTTAAATATCTTTAGGGTTATATCTAAAGGGGTCATAGAATGATTATATAGGGTATTTGGTGCTGGGTGTGTAACATTGGTTGGGCTGAAAATGGCATATTTGAAGTTCTATGAGCTGCCGGCGTCGGCAGACCCTTTACACAGGGGCACGTGCCCCGTTGTGGATCTGTGGTGCCTGGGTATGCCTGGGGCACTGATCTTTTAATTCATTAATTTATTTACGCCTTTAAAAAAGTAATAGTTTAAGTCTGACTCTCTGGCATATCGGGGAAATCTACAGAATGCAGGCTTGCATTTTTTTTCTTAAAATAGGCCTATAGACACTTTAGTTAGGATTTAAGTCTGACAGAACGGTCAGATTCCACCAGCCAGTATCGGCCACTCGGAGCAATTAGCAGCCCGAGAGTCGCCTGTAACACAGAGCCAGGAGTTGGTCATATTTTAATCATTAAGAAACGGTAGTCCTAGTAAAGACACACCGATTAAAACATTGATTGCATAACCTAAATGATAACCGGATGGGAAAAAATGCCAGATGAGGCAAGAGAAAAATCCTCAGGAGAGATTAGAAGTGAGCAATGGATGCAGAAACTATGCCATGTAACGCCAGGTCCGCTCAGACTTTAAAATACGCAGCACAGGTGGATGAGCTGCCCTGCCTCACCAGTTCAACAGTCGCTCGTCCAGCTCTGTGCTGAGAGGAGAGAGAGGAGAGCCGAGGAGAAACAGGGCGGATAACGCCCTCTTCTTGACAGAAATGAATTAAAAACTGCTCAAATAAGACCTTTGTGAGTTTATCATTATTCCCGATTACTATTTAGTAAACAATGTATGAATCCTGTTGGGCAGAAACTTAATTAAGATCATAATTCAGGTAATCAGACTCAGCATCTGATTACCTGAATTATGAGGAGCACAATGGGACAAGACACTCTTCACCATATTGCCATAATGTCGGTTGAGAGAGGAGAACTCTCCAAATTAACCCTTTAAAGCCTGATCCAAGAATGAAACAAAACAGAAAATTACTTTTTTTTTGGTTTGAAGTCCTTATTTGGCCTTTTAACAAAATATGTAAAAAGCAAAAACAGAAATACATTTTTGATATTAATAATTTATTACTATGCGATAAGTCAAGATTATTTTTTGTGTAGTCTTCTGCCCTCTGTTATCAGGTATATCTGATGGTGTACAATAGGATTTTGAGAAGTTTTTACCATTAAATTATGCAAAAGTTGTCAGACGCAAAACATTTCAGAAACCGTATGTATCAAATATGATACATTTGGCATTACAGGGTTAAACCAGCCACGATTGATCGACAGCTTCGCAAAAATGAAGCTGAGATGCTACCATTTACTGTTAAAAAAAAAATGAACATCCAGCTCTCCCATCTTTGTGGCCATGATATACACGCCTCATAGGATCAGCACCATCACACCATGATAGGATGGGCCCAAATAGACATGATAAACACAGACATGTATCTATGTAGAGGCATTTTTTTTGTTTTTCCTTTTACAGTTGCACATTTCAAGTTCATGTTTGCTGACAGATATTTAATGAAGATAAATTGTGCCCTCATCAGTAGTAAATTAGATATATACGGTTAAGTTCACAAGTGGGCCAATTCAATTCCATTTTGTTCAGGTAGATATTTAATGATTCAGAAAATAACAATCTGATTGTACAATTTATTTATGACGCTTTCTAATAATACATAAGTTCTATAAAATATTTGCTCGGTGCTTGCATTAATTACCTGTGCCCATGCTTTTTAAAAATAAATAATTGCACAAAAAATGTTTTACTGGCACGCTTTCTGCGCTCGTATTTTCTTTAGTGCCGTATTGTGCCCTAGTATAGTATTTGGTCAACTGATGCCCCTGCAATGAGCCCTAATGCAAGCCTGGTTAAAAGCCCTAGAATGAAACGACAAGTTTTCTTCCTTTTATGGTATAGTCATGAATATTTAGATGAACTGTGCACTGTGCACTTCCATAGAGAACAAACTGCAGAGACAAAGTGGGTCAGGAGGTAGAGGTTTGTCCTCAGCACTGCCTGTCCTAAATGTTTTAGATGCGTTTTCTGTATTATTGGATTGCATTACCTCCTCCAGGCCATTGAGGGCTATAAACGCCTGATAATCACCCATTTATACCAGCAGGGAAATGTAAAAAAAAAAAAAAATCAGGATAGGTGGTCCTAAGAATATGGTTGACTTATGGTTTACATTACTTTTTTCTTTTTTTTCCTTGGGGGGGTTGTCCAGTCAAAGTGCCAAGCCTTATATTACTGAGAATTGTTTGGGAGGCTAAAATGTTGTGAATAATTATTCTCTGAATGTATAAGGTGTTTTAATACCTCAAATAATGTCCAGCTGCAGTTTTAGCATAAACTGGTTCTGAATCAAGGTGGATAAATTTGGACTCATCCTGCAATTCTTTAACAAAAAAATTTGAATAAAATATGAAAACTATGTTTTCCCTTTTCTATTTTGAGAGGAAAGTGACAGAAAATCCCATTGATAGCTTCTTATTTATGAAATTCTGGTAATGAGACCAGTTTGCATAAAATTTGCTAACTGTTGCAAGAGACCAAGATTTGTGCCCTTTTAAATTTGGTTTTGAGTCTTATTATTATCATAATTATCAACTGTATCTTCTTGTACATATTTCCACACAGACCGGACCCATTCCCTTGCAGTACCTGGTCAAACCCGCCCGGAAACGCAGGAGGCCTTCGCAGACCGCCGCCCAAGCCAAATCTGATGGTACCAGCCCCGCGTCGGAAAGTGACTCTCATAGCGACAAACTCCACAATCCTGCAGCACCACAGCCTCCCAGAGCCCCTTCCCAGACAAGCCCCTCCTCCCACAACGTTTCCGCCGCCCTCCAAAGCCCCAACGGCACCGCTGCGCCCAGCAGCACTCAGCGACATGCCCTCGCCCCCAAGCAGGCCTCCGGCAGCCGGAAAGTGACTGTCAACGGCACGAGCTCCACCGCCGGCAAAGAGGAGGCGCGGGGAGGCGACAAAAGCGGTGCGCCCCCGACGACCTAACACCTACAGGGGTAACGCAGGGGAGGACAGTGATCTTTAAACTGCTCCCTTTAATTTCCTCATGGAGCCGACGGAGGCTCCAGCTTTTATCCCTCCGGACGGGCAGGAGGCGGATCAGCGGGAAAGACCGAGACGTGCAGCCAAATAGACTCTCGTATGTATGTGCGTGTTTTTGTGGTAGACTAGAGCCGTGCACACATACAAACTGTACAGTATGTATCTAATGTCAGCATGTGTGCATACATATGTATAAACTTATCTTTTATACAAGATATCGTAACCGTTTTTGTATTGTAAACGCAGTGGGTCCGTTTCATTTCAACTTCTGCCGCAGAATCATCAACGCTTCTTGTGGTGCCAGTCGCCGCGTTCAGTTGAATGTCGAAGGAAGAAAATAAAAATAAAAAACGGTTAAAAGAGTTTCTCTGAAAGCGTCCGAATAATAAGCAGCACCTCTTCAGGTTGCATGTACATTTATGGAAAACAGTTGATGCACTTTTTATGTGAAGGTCCCCCGCCGGTTATTCCTCTCAGCTGGAGAGATTTTCAGCTGTATTATCACACTCGAGTCCAAGCACTACCAAGCTGGCGGGTGAGGTGTCCGTCAGCCTTTGTCTATAGAACCGGGAGAATAAGAAGGGATTTTGGAAATGTTTTGCCATGTATGTTGTTCCGTACATTTCAGCATTCCCGTTCCGTTGCTTTTCAACAGATTCGTTTTTGAAATCAGCCATATGTGCATGTTGTAGGTCAATAAAATGTTTACTTACTAGGTTTTCCTGACCTGAGCCTCCTGTTTTCTAAATATCTCTTTTCATCCAGAGGAAATATCTGACTTAGCTGGTTCATATATGTTACATACTTTTCATCCACTCCTATTGGGTATTTTTTATTTATTTTATAGGTTTTGTTTTGTGTTTCCAGAGTCGGGGGGGTTGTGTAACAAAACTAAAATTGAGCTACTTTTGTTTAACCCTCTATGGCATGAATTTTTATTTTATGAGGAAAAAAATATTTCACCCTAGTTTTGGGAGCTTGAGGGGGTCTTTATAAAATATCAATCAGAAAATGTGCTCCACCCTGCCCCCCCCACCAGATTTTGGTTTGTTGTCTCAGGGCAACAATATGCTATGAGGGTACTAAAACGCCAAGGTTTTCTTTAAGTGGAATGATGAACAAACAAGCAATAAATACATTAGAAGAAGTTTTATTTCAATTTCAACAAGTTTCCTTTCAACAAACGGCCACAAATGGTTTATTAATTAGTGCATTAGAGATTAGCTGCAGTGTGTTTATGTTTCTAAATACATGTTCCTGTGGGGTACTGAATGGCTCTGTGTTTCTCTTTTTTACAAAGTACAGTTTGTATTATTCTGTATGGAACCTCATGAAGCAGTTGCTGTTGGATGTGAAACAAAGGTGGGCGTCACATTTTTGGCACTTGGCTTTAGGTGTACCTGTGCATCTTGGTACCTTGCATCTCCCTTTCTTTTCATCCACAGACTCATTGTCATCAGGCAGGTCATCTGTTTAAAAAAAAAACCAGTAAGCATAAAATTAGAATAGGTCATATATACCTCTCTTTACTCACTGATGTACAAACGCACATACATGCTCATTCCATACAGTATGTTACTCTACTGACTGAACCATGATCTCCCAACTCTCCCTCAAACCTGATTTTGGAGTCCACTCTTCGTCACTGTCACTCTCTTCAAGCTCACTGTCAGAAGGAATGTGTGAATCTTATATCATCCACACAGTAAAATTTAACTCATTTATGCACATTTCTGTAGCACGTTGCTTTTTGAACACACTTCTTGTCAGAAAGGTGGAAATAAATGATAAATATCTTGGATTTGTAGCAAATAACAAGGTTTGAGAATCCCCATGTATTTCAGAAGGTTAACTCATAAACCAGGTTTTACTCAGTCTAATATAATTGAAACCAGTCTTACCGACACACCCTGATGTGTACAAGTTTCACACGTTGAACTGTTTTCAAACAAGGGTGTAGAGTTCAGAGGAAATCCTCCTTCATTCCATCCAGTTTATGTCATACGTCCGGCCTAACGTCAGCGAAAGAATCCCACAGAACAATCCTGCCACCACCATGACTAATAGTTGGTTCAGTGTTCTCTGATCCTAAAGGCTGAGTCACTGCAGCCAAACAGGTCAACCTCGATTTTGTCCAATCATCGTTTTAACTCGGAAAGCATTTGGATCTCTTTACTGAGTATAGATACCAGTGTGTTTCCTGCCTCTGAAGATCTTTCATCTTTGAAATAAACAGTTTTGCTCAGGAAGAGTTTTCATCTTGTGCCACTTTAAGGCCCACAGCATGATTCTTCGTAGCATCATCTTTCCTGGCTCCAAAACACCTCAGCAGCCTGTGTCAATCTGCAAATCCTCATCATTGACTTTCCAAATTTGACAGCACAAATCTAAAGTTTGCTTCCAAACTATTTTTTTAAATGCAACCTAAGAGGAACTATTAAAGGTATAGTGGAGGATTCTCGCAAATTTTTGAAAAGAAATGCCTTCTCCAATTAAAAAAAAATAATAATAATTCATCGCTCATACAAGCTTACTTCCCATGCATATAGCCATGCTTTAACCTGTTTGTGTGATGCTAACCATGTGTGGATGAGACACGCCTGTAAATAAACATTTCTGCATCTAATTGTTGTTTTTCTTTTTAGAGATAACTGTGTGCTATATATAGTGAGAATTTCCAATTTTAAATGGTATAAATTAAAATATATTTTTTTCTGAAGCTTAAATCATTTGGTTGAGAGACATTAGATGATTTCCAGCTGTGATTTCTTTTGCTAATTAAAAGCACCTCGAAATCTAATCAAGACAGACAGTAGCCCACTTTAAAGAGCCTCCTTTTTAGTCCTGCTTGTCACCAAAGCATTTATTCCACACAATGGATATGAAACAGAAAGACACTGACTCTATTATCTAAAATGCACTACCTAGGTGGGGGATAGTTTAATAGTTCTACACCGAGGTTTTCCCCTGCTTTGATTGGGACAGCTTATTTAGAAATCCTGCAGTATGGTAATGTCCATTTCTGTTGCTATGGTTTCCTATTTTCCTCGCTCCTCTTATTCTCATGCAGCTTAATGATGTTTTCGAGTCTGTCATTACCTTTGGCATCTTGGGCTCTGTCATCTGCCTCACATATGAACTTCTGCTAGAGTATGACTCCATCAAACAGCCTGAAAATGGCATTGAAATGCAAAGTGGGAATTTATGACTCCTGGAATATCCTAATAACCTTCCTTCCAGCCCTTTAGGATCAAACAATATTGAGCCCAGAGATACTGGGTTACATATTTATTCCTAGTTTTAATGGATCATGAGGTGATTTGAAGGTTTCTGTACTTTTCTACACTCCTACATGATTTTGTCATAGTATTCTCTCAAGATGCCCTTAAATGACTTCCTGTTCTGAATCCCTATACCTGAATGAGATTCTGCTTATCCTCTGCAGCCATAACAGCTTCAGCTCTTCTGTCAGCCCTTAATACAACTTTATTTACTGAAATTCTTTAAACAAGTTTACAGAAGTGGACAGAAATTTCCTGTTTTTGAGATCAATAAATATTTTTTTGATTTGAAGGGTTTTAGTGAGGTCAGGTGCAGATGATGGACTTCTGAAGGTGTTTTGTTTGTATTTAGCTCAGTCAGCTGTGTTTATGAGCCACTCATATTTTTCTATACCAAATTCCCTCATCTATGATGTTATATGCTATGCTTTGTGTAATCGTGCTCAGTCATGTTAACCAAAACTGAAATAACCTGAAATTTAAATGCTTAATGCTTCTATTATGAAGCATTAAGAGTTCATTTCAATGGAGGAAATCGGCCGAACTCACCTCCTGAAAGCAGCCCCACAGCATGAACCCATCTGCAGCCCCGGGAGTCAAGTGCTGCTCTACCAGCAACCACCAAGGCTGCATAATGTCAGCCTTCTATGCAACAGATCAGACACGGGACCCCATCTGTTTTAGCTGTCTACGCGGCTTCTTAAGGTGGTCTGAAAGCCACAAAGTGAGATCTGTAGCTACGGGCTGAACGTGAAGTCGGTGACCTCTGTGCATGATGAGTTGCTGTCGCCCCCAGTAACTTTCAATACAACTAATGCATTGGAGCCTCTAGTAATGAGATGATTTCATGACAACAGTGACCTTCGGTTCATTGTTGTCTATTAAAAATATATCCCCATCACTTATACTGATTTTTTTTTTTTTTTGCCAAAACTATATTCAGTCTGTTAGTTGTGCATTTTTGAGAGCAGAAAAGCAACGATTCACCAACAGCTTTAAGAAAACAACAGATTTTAGAGGTATGGTAACTTTATTTATGTTGGATTTATTTTATTATTCCCCTATTTTCATCATAATTAGGCGTAAAATCACACCATCATCAAAAAATTTAAAGGCCCCCCTTGCTGGGGTTTTTCCGGTCCTGTTCGGTCTCACTTTTCAGCGGTAGCAGATTGCCTTTTAGTAAACAGGCAACATGTCCCAATGATTGTGGTGTTTGGCTGAAACTGATGTCCTCCTGAGTTTAAAAAAATAATCGCATAAACAGGAAAGCCCCTCGGGGCAGTTTTCCCTGCATGCGTCTCCCACTGAGTCAGTTCTCAGGGCGGACCACCTTCATCAGTCTGTGTATTCATGCAGCGGAGCAGATGCAATGAAGTCCTGCTTGTGTGTGCCATCACAGTAAGGTGGGTTGTTGGTGTGCTTGCATCCACACAGCCAGACTGTGGAGTCTTTCTCTGGAACAAAGCGGATTGGAGTCATTCCTTGTCCTCTGGTTTTGTGGGATCCATCACAGAACGGCTTGAAAACAAGGAGATTAAGAAAAAAGTTCAAAAACTTTGATCATTTTTGGAGGGTTTGCACTTTTTTTAAAAGTCATTCTCTCACCTGTTTTCTGCTGTGTCCACAGCTGCACCATGAGTACCGTTTTCCTCCAACAAGCTCCACTTTTAAGGGCTTCTTAGATGGAATGACTGGTTCAGGAGGGGCGGTAGAGAGGCCAAACTGACAATCCAAAGAAAGGAAATAAATACACAACGAAAAAAATCAATATTGGATTGTAAAAGCGTCTTCTGTTTGCAGAAGTCAGTTCCCACTTTATCCCCTTCTAAAATATCTGCCCTGCAGGATGCCTGAAATGAGTCTTATTTTTCATTATTTTAAACTTTGGCGTATTATTCTTTTTTTTTTTGCAATAAATGCTTTAGTTATTAAATCATCAAAAAACAAAAATCACAAACAGGATGTGCATAGAAAGCAAAACTTAAATGTCATGAAATGTTTTCCATGTCTTACTTTTTCAAACTGAAAAGAAATCTGATTGGATCCCATCTTCCTTCGATGTTTGTTTGGTTTTAAAAAAAATCCTTCTTCAGATATTTGACCTTTCTGTATTACTTTTATCCAAGTTTAAACCCTTTTAATAGGGAAAAAAGGTTGTTGACGATGAAAAAAATATTTCAGTGACAACACACCAGTTTGCTATTTAACCTTGAGAAAAGAATACAATGAGATATAAACCATTTGATTGCACCTCTGACTGTCTGCGACCCTGTCCTGCTGGAGGGTGGACCTCATTCCTATTAAAACCTTTAACAGGTTCCAGAATTGCCTATTTTGCTTCTTTATCTTCCCATCACTTCTGAGCATTTCCTTGTCTCTGCTGAAGATAATCATCCTGACAGCATGATCTATCGATCTATCTATCTATCTATCTATCTATCTATCTATCTATCTATCTATCTATCTATCTATCTATCTATCTATCTATCTATCTATCTATCTATATACACACAAACACACACACACACACACACACACACACACATATATATATACACACACACACACACACACACACGTTCTGTACTTGTGTTAGTGTAATGACAATAAAAACAGCTTACAAAAAAAAAAACTGTAAACGTTTTTTTTATTCTTTGTCCACAGGATAGACAGCGCGCTCTGCTGGTGGAAAGTAAAAATACAGTAATCTGTTTTCTGCCTTTCTGCCTTCTTTTTGATTCAATAGCAAAAAGCTAGTTTATAGTTTTTACGTTTAGTAATTTTTTAAATCAAATTCAGCTGAGGACCAAATCTGTAGAAGGAAGAGAAAACAAGTGTATGTTCCTCCATCCATCCATCCATCCATCCATCCATCCATCCATCCATCCATCCATCCATCCATCCATCCATCCATATTTGAAGACATGTAGCTGTAGTATAAATTGAAATGAATATAATTACTTTGGAATCATAAGGGTGACATCTTCAAATACACTTGTTTTATTTCTCAGATACAAAAAATATGCTCAGAACATTTTGCCTTTTTTATACCAGTAAAATGAAAGCTTTATTAAACTTTATCTTCCATGGACTATTTCTAAAATTATTTTGATAGAGGCGGCTTGCAACGTTCAAATATGTATACAATAACTAAACTTTATCTCAAATGCTTTCCTTGTAAAATAGTAAAAATATGATGTTTTTCATTATGCTTTTATTGTAAATCTGTAAAAATATTATTTGTTCTTGCTTTTGTTATCTAAAGGCATTTAAAATGTCTGATTACATTTTTTAAACAATCAAAACAAACAAGCAAACAAAAATTAAACTGAACTATTATTTATTTTTCCATAACTGTAGTGCTGTTTTCACGAAACTTATTTTTTTGTTGTTCTTGTTTCTCTAAAGGACAACTAATATTCCCACTCTTGAATAAAATCCTGCTCCACCCAACTTTAGTAATTAAAGCTTGAAAAAAAGCTTTAAACTCACAGAATGATTCTGCCTTACACAAAGATAATATACAGGAAACTAATGATTTGATTGGTTATTGGTATTGTGTAGTTCACTGACATCATTGACCATCATCAAGTACTAATAAGAACACTCGCAGGAAGCATTATCTTAGCTATTTTGTCATTTAGGACAGCAGTCTTTATACAAAAAAAAAAGCAAAGCCGAATTATGTAATTGTACCTTTGGAGCCGCCGTAGCTCCTGTCCGCGGCTGTCTGAAGGTTAGACTTATCCACGTGGGCTGGAACTTGGTGAGAAGGCCGATCATGTTGTCAGAAAAAGCTCATGAGTCAGATAAAAAGCAATCACCATCGGACAAGAAGGGCAAAATCAAAACAGCGTCGATTAAACGTCGTGTAGAAAGCACTGAGCTGATTGGAGGAGAGTGGAGCTCGGGAATCACGTGTCACTTTCTCAACCAATCAGAAGCCAGGTGTCAGGTGAGCGTCTTGCCTTTAAAGAAACATGTTTGTTATTGAAACCTCTGCAACCTGTATTGAATAATCGGATTATTATGAAAAAAAATCCTTCTCTTTCAAGGCTTTAAGGTGTGTAAGATACTTAAAGTACTGATAACTGAAAAAAAATATATATATAAAATACAAATATATATATTATATATGTATATATACTCACCGACCACTTTATTAGGTACACCTGTCCAACTGCTCGTTAACACTTAATTTCTAAGCAGCCAATCACATGGCGGCAACTCAGTGCATTTAGGCATGTAGACATGGTCAAGACAATCTCCTGCAGTTCAAACCGAGCATCAGTATGGGGAAGAAAGGTGATTTGAGTGACTTTGAACGTGGCATGATTGTTGGTGCCAGAAGGGCTGGTCTGAGTATTTCAGAAACTGCTGATCTACTGGGATTTTCACGCACAACCATCTCTAGGGTTTACAGAGAATGGTCCGAAAAAGAAAAAACATCCAGTGAGCGGTAATGCTGTGGGCGGAAATGCCTTGTTGATGCCAGAGGTCAGAGGAGAATGGCCAGACTGGTTCGAGCTGATAGAAGGGCAACAGTTACTCAAATAACCACCCGTTACAACCAAGGTGGGCAGAAGAGCATCTCTGAACGCACAGTACGTGGAACTTTGAGGCAGATGGGCTACAGCAGCAGCTACACACCGGGTGCCACTCCTTTCAGCTAAGAACAGGAAACTGAGGCTACAATTTGCACAAGCTCATCGAAATTGGACAATAGAAGATTGGAAAAACGTTGCCTGGTCTGATGAGTCTCGATTTCTGCTGCGACATTCAGATGGTAGGGTCAGAATTTGGCGTCTACAACATGAAAGCATGGATCCATCCTGCCTTGTATCAACGGTTCAGGCTGGTGGTGGTGGTGTCATGGTGTGGGGAATATTTTCTTGGCACTCTTTGGGCCCCTTGGTACCAATTGAGCATCGTTGCAACGCCACAGCCTACCTGAGTATTGTTGCTGACCATGTCCATCCCTTTATGACCACAGTGTACCCAACTTCTGATGGCTACTTTCAGCAGGATAATGCGCCATGTCATAAAGCTGGAATCATCTCAGACTGGTTTCTTGAACATGACAATGAGTTCACTGTACTCAAATGGCCTCCACAGTCACCAGATCTCAATCCAATAGAGCATCTTTGGGATGTGGTGGAACGGGAGATTCGCATCATGGATGTGCAGCCGACAAATCTGCGGCAACTGTGTGATGCCATCATGTCAATATGGACCAAACTCCCTGAGGAATGCTTCCAGCACCTTGTTGAATCTATGCCACGAAGAATTGAGGCAGTTCTGAAGGCAAAAGGGGGTCCAACCCGTTACTAGCATGGGGTACCTAATAAAGTGGCCGGTGAGTGTGTGTGTGTATATATATATATATATATATATATATATATATATATATATATATATATATTAGACATCTTGATTATCTTGAATATTACAATGATGAGTGTGATGACTGTATTTAACCTGTCCAGGGTCTAGCAGGCCTCTCACCAGTGCTGGAGATAAGCACCAGAACCACCGTGCCCCTGGCGGATAGATGGTATTTTAAAAATAATGAATAGAGGGCTACACTGGAACATATAGCCAATATATAAAACTCAATATATCAATACAGCATGAACCTCCTGTGTGTACAATATATTAACTTTTTGCATGATGCAAAGTTTAATTATTTTGGCATGATGAATTTCTCTTCGAAAGAAAGCTGGATGTTTGAAGAAACCTTCATGAGGAATCTCAAATCTGGTTACAGCTCATGTAGATTATGTTAGAGTTTGTTTAAATAAATGACTCATGAGAGGCAGGGTAGGGCCATGCAGAAGTTTACATTCTATTTAAAGCTGATTTAATATTCCATATTTTCAGAGATTGATCACATAATTCTTATATCTTATAGTGAAGTGCTTCCTATTTGTTTCCAACCATTTCATGTTCATCTGCTATGTCTTATTAGATAGATTGATTGTTCCTTAAGTGTCCAACTTTATATTGTGTAATATTCTCTAATGTCTTGTAATAGTAGGATGTGAGTTCATTATTATATCTCATAATTCCTCATATTCCTCTATTAGTGACAGTATTTCTGATCCCGCTGTATCATTTTGACCGGGAGATGTAGCATTATATAAACAACTAGCCGGAGGCGAGAGCTGACAGTTCTTCTGCAACTTGATAAATGTTTTATGTATGTAGATATGTACTGGTGTCAAATGTCTAGATCTAATCGGTAACATATGGGGAAAAAAATCTTAAAGAAAGTTATTTCCATGAAGAGAGTTCACAGGATGGAAGCACTGAAGTGCACAGACATTAAAATTCAGAAAGCATCATTGATGCGGACATATTTTCTATTATTCATGTTTACCAGAAAAACAATTAAAGAAAATCTTACCAAGTTCATTTGGATGTTTTCTATATTCTAACTGCTTAGACCCTTATATTTTAATGAAAAGGAGGAATCAGAAACTAAATTGTTTATTCCAACACCTTTTCCACCCCAAACCTTTAATATATCTGAAAGAAAATATTATTACATATTTGCTATAAATATAATTAGGTCTTATTTAACTTTTTTCTTTCTGTCAAGAATTTTTTTATATGATTAAACTCTTAGACAGATGGAAATAAATGCAACCCTTGCATGAACATTTTTAGATTTTCTGTCTAATTAGCGCTCAGGTTTAGTTCTACACAACTGAACTTCCCGGGTAACATGAGAAAACACAAAAACTTACACTTGCTGTACCCTTTTCAAAGATAAAATCATGAATTCTGGAAAAAAAAAAAAAAAAACACAGGTTTCAAAAGTATTCATGTTTATTATTCAAGTAGAAGTATAAATCTTCTGTTTGAAAAGTTTTTTAGTATCAACTTAAGCTTTTTACTCAAGTAAAAGTGTAAAAGCACCAATTTTAAAACTACCTAATGTATAAAAGTAAAAGTAAGTCTGAAAAAAAAATGTTAAAATGCTTTACTCCATTACCCTGTTAGAAGAACATTTTACTACAATTCTGGAAGATAACTTTTATAACTAATCTTAACAGTTTCAAATCTAACTTTGCATCTTGAAAATGTATTTATCTGTATGTGGCGAACAACAAGTTGGTGCAGTACCGAATCCAAACACATAGAATTAATTGTCTGTAAGAAACAAATTATTTTGATGTTTTTTTTATTGTTTTTTTTTTTTTATACCAACTGGCCATTATAAAAATTAGCTTAAATGTAATAAAACTAACAAGTCTATATTTAAGAATGTAAGAAGTAGAAAGAAGAGATAAATGCAAAAAAAAAAAAAAAAAAAATGAATAGAATAGAATAGAAGTAAAGGGATGTCTTAAAAAATTATTACTCCAGTAAAGTATAGATAGTTAAAATTTCTATGTAAGTAAGGACACCTCTGGAAAAAACAGATGAGATACCAGCAGCTACTCTTACATCCTCCAGTGCTTCCTTTGTTGTTATGGATCGACTGTGGGGCTCAACAGTTTTTGGATTTGCCACAGCTATGTGTCCCTGCTTAAACCATAATACTGCAATCAGATGGTTTAAGACGAAGTGCTGCTAGTTAAATTCCAGCCCATTTTTGGACTGACCCATTGCTGTAATAATATAATCAAAAATCTATTCATCATTAAAGATTCAGTATGTTAAATGTTCAATTTACCAAATGATAATCTAATCAGAGGATTTAGGTCAAAATTTCCAGAATTTCCCAACAATTTTATGGTTGTTTGATTTAATATTTCTTTTGAAAAAAAAAATCAGTTTATAATGAATTACTTAAAGGTATAGTGGAGGATTTTTGCGAATAAAAAAAAAAAAGCACAACCCTGTACCCGCTCCTGGGAGGGAACACCTATTAAATATCTGTGAGAGCATGCACAAACAAAATGACAAATAAATCTTTCTAAATTTAAGTCTTTTCCTGCATATTTATTTCTTGAATCTTGCACATATCTGGTATGCTACTTGTTTCTCCATAAAATATAAATCAAAAGTTGCCCTGGCCGTTTTTTGGGACTCAAGGTTGAAATAATCTGCCAATGGAATTAGTATTTTGGCCCTCAATAAGGGAATTAGATATACCGCACTTCAAATAAGATAATGGATATATTTTCTTATTTTAATTTAAAGAACATGTATTCCACTGGCGGTTTGTTTTACTGAGCTACAAAATCAAGTGCAAATACACTTATTTAAAGAAAATGTTACTCATTTGTTTGCTTTTTGCAGTGTTTTACTTACAACAGCATAATAAACGACAATGTATTTCATGTATTGATTATTCTTTGAATTGAATTGAACATTTATATAAATGTACAATTCCTCATACTCTGCTTTTCTGGTGAATATAAGACGTCCCTTGGTGCCCAGCAAGAACAGATAAAATATTTTAAACTTATTATCCTTTTTTATGTTCTGTAGAACGAGGCTATGGGGGGGAAAAATAACTGAATAAAGACAGGCAGCATTTTTTATTTTATCAAATATTATTTACCAGTGACACAATGTCAGACAGCATGATTGTGCTGAGGTAAAGCAGATCATTTAAACAGACGTTTTACATACTTCACCGTATCCCTAATGATAACCTTGAAGTGCGATCCATCGCAGTACGGGGAGCTTTTGGTTTGCTTACAGGCACAGAGCATCACCGCCTTGTCTTTGTCGGAGGTAAAAAGGAGAGGAGATATATTTGGTGCTTTTGATCGGTGAGCTCCGTCGCAGAAAGGCTGAAAAGCAAGATAATAAAAAAAGGCTAAATTAATGTATTTTCCTTGCCAGGGCTGTGTATTCTTCAGCTACTACATAGAAATTCCCATACATGCAGTGGAAAAGCTATCTACTAGTGTGCAGAATTTACAAGCATGAAATATAGATTCATACAAAAAAACTAAAGTGCTTGAAGAACTGGAAATAATCCTATTGATGCCACTTTAACCAAGAAAAGAGGATTTTTTTTGTCTTTTGTTGAAATGCGTTTTTGTAGAGTTCAGTTTGACAGACATCAGCATGAACAGGCTTTCATAAACCACCACCAGCAAACCATGAACCAAAAATGCTCCTGATATATGAAATAAATTCAGAATAAATATGCAAATCCCTTTGTGTGTTGTGGCCTGTGGCTTACTGAAGGGTGCATATTCACCCCTGATTAGATGACTTAAAGATAATTCAAAAGAATTCCAGGCATACGTTTTAAACCTGCAGTCTTAGTGGGATTGAATGTTCATGTCTCAGACTGTATTATTGTTAGTGATATGGAACGCTGCATACTTTGTTAGTTCATAGCTCAAATCCTTCCCTAAATGCATTTTTTAAAGACACCGGGACTTGAAAGAGCAGAGCAAGAACCAGCTCTAGGGACAGTGGTTCAACTTCAGAGCTAGATAGATGTAGAGCACATCGATGTGTGATAGAGTTGATTTTATAAAGGTGGGGGAGCTGAGAGCTCTGGAAGTGCTTCGGCCTAAAAAGAACCAAGCTCAGCGTTCCTGTCTCACCTGTCTCTTGCTGTGCCCACAAGCACACCAGGCATAGCGTTTCCCAGCAGACAGCTTCACCCTGTATGGGAGCCTGGCAGCGGGGACAGGCTGAGTGGACTGTAGGCTCCTCTGGACCTGGAGGAAAAGACAGCAGATATCCTGGTCACAATTCCTTTTAAAACCTCTAAATCTGTGTTCCAGTGCGGAGCCATGAGGAGGAGCTATGATGGTGGGAGCATTGATTACCCTGACTGTTCATGGTTGGACACTTTCTTTATGTCACACTAAAGGGGACAGGTAGGTTATGATTTGGAGGAGGAGAGATAGGTGACAAAAACACAGTCATAATGAGAAATGTAAAACACTATTTCGGATTCACTTCATTTAATTTGATTCTACAGAGAGAATTAGAGCCAATGAAAAAGTTAAAAGATTTAAAAAATCTATTTCAGTTTATTATGGGAAAAAAGTCAGAATTCTGACTTTTTTTGACATATACAGAAGCAGACAGCGGTTGTGTCCCTCAGATACTTTTTCACTGTGGTTTTCCCGAGAAAACTAGTACATTTTCTCATTATCTAAATATAACGAATGCCATTTCTTTTTTGTTATAATGAGATGATTGGTGTGGGTTAAGACTGATTACATCCTTCAATAACAGCGGAGAGGATTTATAGGTATAAATCATGGCAGTCTGTGTGTTATTCTGTAAATAATCCTGTGTTTAACATTTAGGTAATGAGACAACGTCATTGGTTTGAGGATTTGCTTCCACTTCTGATTCATAAGCAATTAGACCTATGCTCCAGGTGTTTTCTAAAAAAAAAAGCCCTGGTGTTACAACTAAGTCCAGATTAAAGATTTTCATTGAAAAACAGTCAAATTTGTTTCTACTGTATTCCATGCAAGCCAATCATCCACCATGACTTGATAATGAGTGAAAAGAAAAAGGAAATTTAAAAAAATGATTGTTTGTGCACGTGCATTGTGGGAATCTAGGGCTGTTGGTCAGCCTCATTTATTACTCATACAGGTTAATCATCTCGTTATTTGAGAGATCAATAACTGTTTTCTCGTGATAACGAGACGATGATCTTGTTATCTTGAGAAAACAATGGTTTAATTGTTAAGATATGGTAGTTATGTCGTTATCTTGAGAAGGCCAAGGGAAAAAAAAAACTTGACTACAACCGCTCTGGGCTTCCGTAATATTATACTGAAATAACATAAAAAAATTAGTTAACATTTTTTCACTTTTTCAGTGACCCTAATCCTTTCCCGTAGTTTTCCAATATGTTCTGCAGTAAAAAGACATATTTCTCTGTTTGTTTCAGTTGATTTTTGTTGTATATAGTCTGGATTCAAATGTTTCCATGAAAAAGAGAACAACATATAAAATGTTTTCATGTTTCAAATGACAATTACCAGACCTTTAAACATGGGAGGGTGTTATACAAAAAGCCACTGTTTAATAATGTAGTTTTATTTGCATAAGACTTGCAAACATTAATATATCTAAAGTTTTTTTTTTCTCAGGAAACACCTGGATGTCAAAGTTTCCCTGCAGGATTGACTCCCGCACATGTTCAGCAGGTTTTTATCTAAAGTGGTGCCAAAGGTGAAGGGAGAGAGGAAGGGAGCGCCCTTTTCATAGAAAAAACAAACCGTGTTAACACCAAAAAGACAGCATTTAACTGTAATTTACACGAATAATGATTCTGACACAGAGGGTCACAGAAAACCCAGAGACGTGCTGTAGAAGGACTCACTGAGAAGGAAGAGGAAACAGATGAAGGCAGAGGAGGAGGTCGTCTCAAGGTCCCCGCTACACAGATCAGCCGGGCTGTGTTCATCCTGGCGAACTTATCAGCTGGTAAAAATCTCCTTTTTGATCTTGTTTTTCAGTAGCAGAGAGACGCTTTGTTGAAACTGAGAGCTCTTGGGTAGAAGTTCAGGTCAGACTCCTCCTCCTCTGCCTTCCTGCTCCTCCTCTTCCTCCACTGCCTCATTCATTTCATTGACAGCCTTATTGTGCGGTTTACACCCACTAAAAACGATTGCATGGAGTGATCTGATTTTTTAAATCATTACTTGGTATTCATTGGTTCTTGCTTAGCAGATGACTGACTACTAATCTGGCAATACTATTTTATTAGTTTCTCCATGGATTTAAAATCAATTTTATTTATTTAGCACCAACACATGTCTTCACAAGACAGTTAAATCACATCATACAGTCAGATGGGTTTAAAGATTGAGTCTATGATTGCATAGACTCATTGACTGACAGCAATCCCTCACATGTGGCATACATGCAGCGATAGTGGACAGGAATAACTCACTTTTAACAGGAAGAAACCTCCATTAAAACCAGGCTTAGTGTGAGCAGCTTCTGCCAGGCAGACTGGGGGTTTAAGGAGAGAGAGAAATAGACAAACCAAGTAAACACAGAATGAAGATGAATGATGGAAAGTGGTATTTATATCCTCCAGCAGTTTAAGCACATAGCATCATTACTAGAGATAACATACTATAACCTGAGCCATTCTAACTGCAAGCTTCCTAAAAAGTAGACAAGGTGTCTGGCTTATAAACACATTGGTTTAAGGTTCTGTTGTCTAGCCACTTTTATTTTGCTTTAAGTATACTGATTCACTCTCTAATCTAACCTCAAGTTTAAAACACTAAGTGAAACCTTGTTTTCAGAGGGAAATCTTTTTTAATTTTATTTTGTAGATTTAATAGTCCAAGGCAGCAGAGACAAAAATCCATCCATCCATCCATCCATCCATCCATCCATCCATCCATCCATCCATCCATCCATCCATCCATCCATCCATCCATCCATCCATCCATCCATCCATCCATCCTGCTTATCCCAAACGGGGTCGCAAGGGGTAGAAGCAAAAAATCCAAAATACTGAGAAATAAAAAAATCAGATCACGTGGGGATCCAGAGACGAGGAAGCAACAAATCAACAAACAAACCAGCACTGACTGACTGCAGAGGTGGTGTATATATGGGGAACAGAACAAAGGATGGGCTAATGAGCTGAATATGGAGCAGGTGTGAGTAGAACTAACTAGAGGGAAGCCAAGGGGAAAAGAAACAAGCACAAGGGGGCGACAGAGAGTAACTCAAGAACTAAACACTGCTAGAAAACAACTACAAATACAAGGAAACTAAAAATAAACTTAAACAGAGGGCAGAACCCTGACAGTCAGATTTCAAATCCCATTTCCAATTATCATATTTATGAGCTCAGGGTGGATCCTTTCCAAAATGCAATCTTACTCAGGGGAGGATATTCATTTATTGATTTTGATGGTAGTTTTCTTTTGTTATTGCCATGAAAGGTAAGGTTCCTCTTCTGAATCAGTTTTCTTGGAGAAGCATAAGGGTTTTAAGCCAGCAATAACACATATTTGGAACTGTTCATTATTCCCCCAACTTGATTAAGGCTGCTTTGGGTAAAGAGTTACAGTCCCAGGGCATAATGCTGCCACTGTCATGCCTTGTGAGTTTTCTGCCAAACTGGTGATGTGCAGCGTTGCATTTGAACCAAACATACAAGTTAGGAGTTATGTATTATTATTATTTTAGTCCAAATTCCTTAAAATTTTTTGTACTCCTGTCTGGTATCTTTGGACACAGATTTCTCAGATGCTTTGGAAGCTCTATAGGTACCATCTATTTTGCTGTGAGGTGGAACCTACAAAAATACCTAAATTTTGTTTTGAGGTAAATTAATCTGATGTGCCTTAAATGATCTAACTAAATACTGATTTGTTTGCTTTTAAACATGATTTTTATCATTCTTCATTCTGAACTCATAAGTGGGTGTGACATTTATATATAACCACTGGTATTTGGTTTTTCCTCCTCACAGATTTTAGTTTGAATTTAAAGTTACCTGTGCAGATTTTATGTCACATTAAGGGTGAAAAAAGCTGTGATGAGTTCATTTTAATATAAATATATATTTTACATAACTTCCAATATGCATACTTACTGTATACTGGCTATTAGAGGGGGATTTTTTTTTAACCCTTTTTGCACTTCATGGTCAGTTTTCATCCTTTTATGGTGGTTTTTTAATCTCAGAAAAAGTCACATTGTTACCCTCATCTCATTTTGTTCATTTCAGGACATGTCTTTAGAAAAATAGGGAAGCAGCTTTTCACCTACTGAAATGAACAGTTAACCATTGTCCTTTAACCACATTAATAACTGTGTAATATAAGAAACTAAAAACTCAAGAAGACAAAGAGCTGAACATTTGGTTGTAAAATTCAAATTCCAAACAGTATTTTGATAACCGTCACTAAAAATGATCAGGTTCTTATGCATTAATTGTTTACAGTTATTCAGTGATGCTTGTAGAACAGTATAAAACAATAGGTTTGATTAAGTTTCTTTCAGTAACATGCAGAATATTTTAAATGTATTTCTGTTAACTATGTTTGCATAAAAAGAAACAAACACGGGTTGCTTGATAATTAGAAAAATACAGAGGGACGATGAACAGAATGTTTACCGTGATGTCTATCTATGGTGCTGTATGTGCACCCAATAATTGTTTAGATCTTCTTTTACATGGATTACTGCATCAGAAACGTGGCGTAGATCCGCCTAAGGTGAGATGAAGGCCCAGGAAGTGCTAAGTAGCCATATAGATTTTATTTTTCTTCTTACCTCACCATCTAACCCTAACCAAATAGGGGTTTTCATAACTTGTATTACTTGAAATTAACATAATATTGCAATATGTGGATGATTCTTTAAAGCTCTCATTTTCTAACATTGATTGTTTATATTCATAATGATGCATCTGTATGACATCAGTTTGTGTTAAATGTGAACTAAAACTAGTGTTAGAATATAACTAAATATCTTGTTTAAACAGATATTTAAAAAAAATCAATAAAATAAAGACTTGTGTTTCCTTCAAATCTACTGGTTGTAAGTGAAGCAGATTTTCTGACATCATAGCAAATTGAAAGAAATAATCAACATCGGTACACAGCATGAAACAACTCAGTAAAATACATTTATTGACAAAAAAAGGTTGTCTTTTAATTTTACACACAAAAATATCAAAATACTTTACAGGGCTTTGAAATATTGTCAATTTGTTTCTTTCAGTTCTGTCCAACAAATTCACTGTACAACGACGTCGACGTGCTTTGCTTCCTATAATTCAGTGCTCATTTCATTTTTTTTCCTTTCTTAATTCAGGGAACAATGCATTTTATATGATGCATAGTTATCACTTGGTATTTAGCTATACGTTTGAAGAGACATTTCTGAATTTCATGCAATTCATATCCTAATAGCTGAAGTCTCATCTAGAGCCAGGTGCTTAAATGTTGCAATACATAAAAGATACACAGTACGACATTCATAACATGAATATGTTACCAATACCTCAAAGCTTAAAAGGAATGAATGTGTTCTTACACAAACATATCGAACTTTACAAGTCTTACCCCAACGGCATTTAAAATAATAATAAAACAAATGTAAAAAAAAAAACAATTTACATTTGGGCTCAAAAGGCCCCAGTGCAACATGACAGAGAAACCGCTCCAGGAAACCTTTGCTCCACTCTTTGAGTCCAAACATTTTCAAGGCTCAGAGGAAGATCATTTAAATGACAGACCTCCATCTTGCAGTCATCATAATCAACATCTGTAACTGCTACAGGTACACAAAGTGTCTGGCAAAAGTATTCAGATCCTTAAACGTTTTTACGTTTCATTGTACAGACCTTCATGTTTTAATGAAGATTTCAATGCCACTGACCAACACAAAGCTGCATTTTATTAAATGGAAAGAATATGAGTCAGTTTATAATTTTGTTTTGCACAAAAAAAAAAAAAAACAGCTGAAAAGTGTGGCATGCAATTATTTTCCCTGCTGATTAATAGGAAAAAAACTTACTCAAAGTAAACATATTGGTAGATAGGTGCTGGTCTATAGGTGAGCAGTTTTGAGAAGGTCTCTGAGGGTTTTTCAAAGAACATAGAAAAAAAAAAAAACTTACTGAAGACCGAGGAGCACAGCTTAAATTTAAAACTCGGTTAAGGCTTGATGCGGCAGCGAAGTCCGTACAGCCAGATTGTCGTTTTGGGCCTTGTGCAGACAGAATTCCCACACGGAGCACCTAGGTAAGTTTGTAACTATGTGGAGAGGGTTTGCAAATGTAAACGTCTAGAGACATCCTGTGATTTAGCTCATAAATATCATCACTATTAACAGATTGTGGAAAAACTCCAGGGCAGAAATCGCCAAGGCTCTAAAACAGCACAGAGAAGCTTTGATAAAGTTGCAAAAAGCTGTACTTACTACCTCCTCCAGTAGTGGTGTGGTCCTTTAGGGGGGGGAAGTTTTGAAGAGATTTTAGTTCTAAATAAAATATTCAAAGCTTTGAAAATCTCACAGACCTTTGTTCAATCCATTATCTGAAGAGGGCCCTTATCCACATAAACTTACAGGAGGGGGCAGCTGAGAGGTTCAAGCTAACGCTGGGAGAGCTGCAGAGATTTACAGCTCAGGCAGGGCAGGCAGTTCCAACTAATATTCACAAAAAAGCCAAAACTTTGATGCTCCAAATGAAAAGAAAATATTTTAAAAAGAAAAATGGACAAGAATGTTTGTCTTTAGATGAACAAAACAGGTTTTCTCCAAAAAACACCAGTCGATTTAACCGGAAGAAAAGCAGGTTCTACACAGCATTAACTCAAAGGGTCAGAATAGAAATGCATGCCAGACATTTTTCAGATTGCTTAATGAGTAATTAAATAAATTAAACAATTAATTCTTTCCGTCTACATTACACTGGTGCAATACTTTGTGTTGATCTATCAAAAAAACAAACAAAAAAATTAGTTTTGCTAGTGAATTCAGATAATCTGATAAAGTTCAAGAGGAAAGAATATTTTTACAAGGCACTGTCTCTCTAAGTAGAAAGCTGCTTGATTCTTTGAAATAAGCCAAACTATAACAGTTTGCAAACAGAACCATTAGGAAACTAAATACAAAGGAAACAGGATCTTTTGGTAAAACGAAAAACAGGCTACACTTGAAGAATCAAGAGTGGAGGGAGAAGGTCGGCCCCTAAGTCGGGGTTTCACTGTCATCTCAGTGCTGATAACAGTCACATTACGCATCAAACTCTGCTGTATTGAGAGCTCAACTCTTTCCTATGACTGCAACATGTGCTACAAATCATCGTTTCTCAGTCTTCTGAAGCACAACAATAAACTTAAGAGCTCTGAATCTGAACACAAAAGTCACAATAGAAAAATGATTTGACACTTTAACGTTATTCACACATTTAAAGTAGAAATGAGTCTAAGAAGTTTATTTAGAAACAATCCATTAAAAAAAAAACCTTTCCATGTGCCAGAGATAAAAACAAAACCCATCAAAGACGAGAGGATGGGGCAGGGCCTGTGGGCCCCTCCCCGTAGATCTACCCCTTACTCATTAAGGCATTATCTATCCAGTATTGCTAAAAGAAGAGCTAGTTAAGAGTTATCCATGTGGGAAGGTAACACAAAGAACTTCAGGACAAGAGTGCAAAATACAAGTCATAAACCTCTTCAGTCTGTGGTGGCCTACTAAACGTCCTTAAGTCCGAACATGCAAAGTGCACATTCGTTCAGGAAAAACGACTTCCGTTCCAAATGTTTGGTTTCATCTGCTTAATCTCGACAGCAACTAGAATTATATAAAAGATGGCAGGAACTCTAATGGGATGGAACAAAAGCCGTTACCACCTACGATTGACGGCCAGTCTTTTTACATTAAAATGAGTGAACAGCGCAGCTTTTTTAGGGAGGCCGTTCCTATCCACTAAAGGCTGCTGCACAAAATCAAACAACCGGAGGACAGCGGGCGGAAAGTTTGAGGTAATAACTAGCTTCATGGAGAAACACCACAGACGACACACCAACTTGACTACATCTTATACTTTATAAGTGCCAGCGAGATGCTGAAAGGTTCAAAGGATGCAGAAGAAACTGAAAAAGAAAAAAAAAACAGGAAGACGAAATATATATGGAGGAAGACAGCTGAGGTTCCTAGAAGTGTCAGAAGTCTGTTTTCCTCGCAGGCTGGAGAAGTCAGAGCCAGTCTCTAGACCTTCAGATCAAACGTCACAAAAAGGAGCTCATCCAGCTCCTGCAGCCATGAGCTTCATAAGCAGCCCCCATTGGTTGAGCTAACAAATTAGTGCAATTTAAAGAAGAGACCACCATAATCATGCTCTCTAAAAGCTGCCTAAATAAAGAAAAGAAAAAAGAAAAAAAACATTGAACCCTTTGATATTAAAAGGCTTCGACACACAAAACTTCACCTTATTGTCACGTTTTACATTCATATAAGTTTGTCAGAAGACGATGACAGAAGACGGAGAGTCTAGTAAGTCCAGATCTTCACAGAAATCCGCGACTGCGGCAGGATGTTGTCATCCGAACTGGACAAGAAGCTACGGGATCATCCATTCTTGTCTCCTGGCTTCTCTCCTGTCTGAGGGGGAAAAAAAACATCAGGATGTTGTTACATATGTCTCTTTTTTCTGCCACAATTTCCCCATTGTGGGACAATAAAGGGATTTTCTATTCTATTTTTAATTCTAAAGTGCTTCTTTTTGGAGTGGAACAAGTCTAAAGTCTGATAAAACACCTAAAACTGCTGTTTAACCTTTTAATTTCTATTTGTGAACATTAGACAAGGTATTGATACATTTCAAAACAACAACTATGAAGAGAAATGTTGGAGGCATTATAAATATATTAAATATAACTGGCTGTATATTTAAGGCTTGTATTCCTTGTATTGAGAAATTATCCTCCATCTTTGTCTCAAGCTCTCTGGAGACACAAACAGCTTTTCTTTCAGGAGTTTTATGTATTTACATGATGCTGCTACCACCATGTTCCAGCACAAGGAGGGAAATGTGAAGTGTTATCCACAAATAGATCTTAGCATACAGGCCAAGATGTCTCATCTGATTAGAGCAGCTTCTTCCAAATGTCTGCTGTGTAATTCACCCCTATGAGTGTTTCTTGGTCTTCGTGGGGTTGATTGTTAACTAACTTTTGATTTGATTTTATATACTCTAATAATCCCAGAGGGAAATTACTTTTCTGCATTTAACCCATCCCCTTGGGGAGCAGTGGGCTGCCATTGTGAGGCGGTGCCTGGGCAGCAGTGTGGGGTTAAGGGTCTTGCTCAGGGATCCAGAGTGGCAGTCTGTGGGAGTGGGGGAATCAAACTCACAACCTCAGGATTCAAAGCCCTATGCCCTAATCACTAGGATGCAATTATCCCTAATATTCCCTAATAAATCTTTGAAGTCTTCAAAGAACAGCAGAACAATAAAAAAAAATTCCCTCAACTGGACTCTGATTATTGACTTCTGAAGGCAACTGGATGAACTGGATATTATTTAGAGGCCTCAGATTTAATGAACTAAAGCCAAAAGAAACAAAGATTAATGTAGCATTTTAAATTTTGGAGCAGGAGATTCAATTATTTTTTCATTAATTTAATGATGGTGTGTCTACTTCTGGTCCCTTTACTCAGAGAGCATTAAACTTATTGGAAGTTGGAGCTCTTTACTTAGAACACAAAAACAAAAAGCACTAAAATGTGTTTTATCACATACTGCCCTGAGTAAAAGTGCAGGTAATAATAAGTTAAATGATCCCTCTGAATAAACCATCTGCTATCTGTAAATATGGACCCTCGAAAGTAGAAGGAAAGGAAAGAAAGGCAAAAGGAGGAAATAGAGGACATAAGTGAGAAAAGAAGGAAGTTTGGAAGAAATAAGGTGGATGAAAAGGGAGGAAATGAGGAATGAAAGCAATACATAAATGGAGGGAAAGAAAAAAGAAGGGTGCAGGGAGGAAAGGATAAAACATTCAGACAGTGATAAACTGCCGAGGAACCCTGACTGATAAAGAGCTTACTCTATGTCACAAAGACATTAAGACAAGATATCCCTAACTTCACATAACCTTACAAAAGAACCCAAACAATGTTTCAAGCAAACAGATGAGCTGAGGCGTCTGTAGTTTGAATTCTGTAAAAATCAGGATCAAACAAATCCAGCAGTAGCAGGTGTAGTCTTAAAATTTAAACAGTATTTAGTATAAACTGTAGACAAGTATATTAACTAAAACCCTGATGGGTTGGGCCGTTTTTAGTTGCTCTCAGTACGAGCAGCGTGTTTCTGAGCACAGCTAGAATCCTGCAGCGACACTCACCCCGGGTTTGTGGAGCACGTTGTCCTGCACACCAAAGAGACCACCTCCTGGACCGCCCTGCAGGGGAGATGCTGTCGCTGAGGACAGCAGGTTGGGCGACTGGGAGATCATGGGTGAGTTAGGGGCTGAGCTGAGCGCTCCGGCCAGCGTGAGGCGCTGCAGCTCCCTCTGTCTCTGTTGATGCAGCATCTGGTAGATCACTGCCTGCTGCTCCTGGAGGAAGAGGAGACCACTGCAGTTTACTGATCTGTGCTCAGAAGTGAAAAAAAAACAAAAACACTTTCAATGATCACTGAGGTCAGCGGCCAGGTTAGAAACGAAGGTTACCATAATTAAAAGAGAGAGCGCAGTAACAAACTGCAGAATTAAAATAGACCTAAAACTTTTGCTCTAAATCCACTTAAGTGTGTCTGTTTCTCTGTGTTCTCTTTTTAGATGCACCGTAAAGCTAAACAGTAACAACCTTAAAATAGGATCTGTTTTTCCTTCTCTTTTGACTGAACAAAAATGAAAGTCTTCACTCTTCCTATTGAAGCAGCAACCAAACTTCATATTCACACAGGAAATAAAATGGTTTCTATAATTAGAGAGTGTCAAAGAGCATTACTGTCAAAAGGCTGGCAGATTTTCAAAAGTTAGCAAGTCAAATAAGGGTTGCTGCATCTCTAGGGTGAAAAAATGCTCAATATAGGAGGAGAGAGCTGCTCTTAGTGCTCCACTCCTTCACTGTGCAACTTCCTGGTGTTTGGTTTGCTACTTCTGTCACTGTCAACCCGCATTCAATGACAACAACTAAATAAAAAGGGTTTGTAAACTGAGGCCAGTAAGAAGCAGACAATAGCAGTAGCTCTGCAAGATCAATGCTGCAGCTGAGTTAACAAGTGAGCGTCACCAGGTTCTTTGTTTGTAATAAAGCTGAATGTTTCATTCATTCATAAAGCTGCATCCAACAGAACAATGCTCAGACTGAGAACATATAGTTCAGAGTGGATTTTTCCCTTCAAATTTTAAATGTTGTGTTTCCATGCATTCAATAATAAAGGGTAAAAATGAAATAGTGATCATCCATCAAAACATAAAGTAAATGCCATTATTGATGTGTCAGTAACAGCTAGGGATGTCTGATAAAACCTTTTAATTTCCGATACAATACAGATATTGACTCAATACGATATCAGCGTGGATCAGACATAGTTTTATTACTTATTTTGTAGCGTGGAATGTTAGAAAATACTTGATAAAGTAATATTACACTAACAGTCAACATCTGTAGGTATGGGAACAACTGACCCATTTATCATTTACAGATGGGTACAATAAGCTTTAAAAAGAGGTGAAGACTTTCTATCAGCATGCTGAAATCAGAGATTTTAGATGCAGGCCTATATATTCAGACCCTAGTTTTATGTCGGAAAATTATGTCTGATCAATATTGCATTGAGAAATGACATACTTTAGCTTCAGTGAGAAAATATTTCCAGACCAAGTCATACTGCACAACTATTAACCATGGCTTTCTTTACATCTTTGGCACCTGCATCGATCACACATGAAGCTTTTCACAGAAATTATCAGGAGATTTACAAGCAGACCAGCAACAAACTGATAAAAGAGACCAACACATAGAGCCTTACTAACACCTTTCTAACACACAGAGCCTACCTGCATCCCTAAACCAACAACCTAAGAACACCCCCCTCCTCTTCTGAATGTACTTAACCCAAAAGAAGATGTTGTTTGGGTATTCAGCATCTGAAGGTTAATAAGGTACCTGTGTCTCCCCTATCCAGCTCTGAAAACCTCAGCTGACCAGCTAACGTGCATTTTTACCATATCTCTGGAGTAGTGTGAGGTTCTCTGTTTTAAGGGGCCTTTATCACACAAAACCAATTTTTTGACCTTTAAAATATGTTATATTGCTCTCCCTTCCTCTATGTTATGCCTAAATCCTTATAAATTGTGCTCCCTGAGGAGCAACCATCTTCTTGAAAAAGTCGTCATTACTGTCCTATGTAGGAAGGTTTTAAACTGCCCCCATCCAAGAAGCACCAGTCTTGACCGTGCCACGCTCCGACAGGAAACAAACACCCACCTTCTCACAAAGCAGCATTGTGAGCCAGAGCAGGATCATTTCTTCTCAAAGCTGAGACTTTTAGCACCCAAACTGCATAGTGACAGCAATTGATCTTTTGTTAGCTAATACCCAAGTTGATAATATGTGTTTTACGGCTGCAAGAAGTCTTGGACTGTTCAACTTTTGTAAAGATGAGCCTGAATCACCAGAAGAAATGTAATACAGTGACATGGTAAGGGTTGGCATCCAGACAGAGAGAGACACCTTCGCATTACATCGTGTCGTCAAGCTGCAGGGATTGCTGTAGAGTTATCAACAAAATGCATGCACATTCAGAGGGTATGTATCTTCCAAAGTCAGTGACCCAATGTGATCGGCTGGTTTTCCTTAGAAAACTTTGGACGAACCTGATTGTATGATCTAACTGAATTGTCTCTGTAAAGTGCCTTGAGATTTATATGTTGTGTGAATTGGTGCTGCTGACTTAGCAAACTTGACGGGTTAATTGGCAACTTTTTTTGTGGTTAGGGCATAGAGCTTGGAATCCTGAGGTTGTGAGTTCAAGTCCTACTCCCACAGACTGCCGCTCAGGGTCTCTGAGCAAAGACCCTTAACCCCCAAACTGCTCCCCGGGCCCCGCACGATGGCAGCCCACTGCTGCCCAAGGGAATGGGTTAAATGCAAACGTACATTTCTCCAATATGAGATTAATAAAGTATAAGTATAATATAATTTATATTACAAAGGAAAAGATGGGGGCAGAAACTGGCACGATTGTCTTGCCATGTAAACCAGCCTTATATAAAGAAGTACAAGATAAGGTGATAAGAATAGAGCCACTACCGGTGTGAAGTTGTGTGAGGCGAGGAACTGCTGGAATTGCTGCTGTTGCTCGAGAAGAAGCTGCTTCTGCTGCTCAGTCAGATGAGAAGACCTGGAACAAATGTTGACACAAGGTCACAGCTCAGAAAATTACACGTTTGGTGGAATAAATTTGAAATCTATCAATATACAGATAAAAAGAAAATAAAAACATATAGTAAACATCCCCAGTCAAGTACGCGAAAAGATCAGGAGTTAAAGAGTACAAAGTTTTGCGAATAGGTTCAGTTTTCGAAACTTGTCAGATTAAAATGAAGAAATCTTTAAAGTTTTTCCATTAGAATTGCATGTGAAAGAGCAACAGTGCGACATCTTCCGATGGTGAGAACACAGGTAAATATTGTGATCAGAATCTCTGGCCTATTCCCTTCTTTCCTCCCACTTCCTCCCTTCTTTCACTCCATCACTCTTGTGACCTTCAGCATTTTGGGAAATGTCATTCGTTTCCGATATGAGAATTGGCTGCTTTAAGACCATGTCCAACTGCTCTACCTCATCGTTAACATGATAAATGCTAGTCCACTACAATTGCATTAAACGCAATTATCCAATGATTAATGCAATCCAAACAGTCTTTAGCGATCTAAATATTGAAATTAACAACATTGTGATGTTATTTTCTACAACTCTGTGTGACATGCCTTTGTATTCAGTTTCCTGAACCCTGACATTCCCTCAGGACACAGGATCATTAAGCCTGACACAAAGGTTCCCTCTGGTGGAAGCATCATAGTGAGGGGTTTCTTTCATTCAGCAGTGACAGGAGAGCAGGTCAGGTTGATGGGAGAATGGATACACTTATATACAAAGCAGTCCTTGAAGAAAACCTGTTAGAAGCTGCACAAGACTTAAGACATGGGGCTTGGCGTCACCTTCCACCAGGAGAACAACCTTTAAACATACAGCCAGAGTTACAATGGGATGGGATAGAATGGAGCTAATCTAGTGGACCTGACCTGAAACTAATAAGGAATATGGAATAAAACTTAAACAGAATATTAAGAAAGGTTTTTTAGTAGTAATCTGCTTCACCTTGAGCTGTTCAGCAGAGCAGAATATGCAACAATTATGCACAAAATTGAAATTAAGCTGGTTCTACGAAGTGTTGACTCAACAAATAATACTGTCTAGAAAAAATATCAATTTTCTGTAAACAACCTCTTCAGTTACCATTTTTTGGAGAAAACCAGCTCATACTGCCATGGCATGCTGCTGCCTATATGTTATTAAATCGCTTATTGAAAGAATTCAAAATAATATCAGTGAGGTTAGGAAGCTCCCAAGGAGGTGAGCTTTATTCAGTAAAAAAAAATTGATGAATCAGATGTTCTAATTTGTATGTTGTTGAATGTATGAGGCAAAGTGTGCAGGCAGTTTGTAAGGCATCCTTCTAGTTAGAAGAATTTTGAGTTTTTTTACTTTTTAAAAAAAACGTGGCTATTTTTTTTTAAAAACTCTGTATGAACAACAAAACCCTTACCGTAATAAATATGCAATAACTCAGAATTTACACCACAACAGATTATTTCATATATTAAAAGGATAAAATAATCAAAGAGCGTAAATAATTTTACGAGGCATTGCACTCAGTTAAATAAATCTCCTCTTTTGGATGAGGGGTGGAGCAACGAGGATTACATTTTTATTTTTATCTTCGATTCCTTGGTTTTAATACCAAGTCTGCCATGCAGAGGCAGAGGCTGCCCAATATCAGCGAAGAAGAATCCACAGCAGTGTTTGTGAAACCATCTGATGCAGCATTTGAAAGTGAATGTTAACGTTAATTAAGGAAATGACCAATCGGCTATCTGGCTAACATGATCAAACATGAGCAACCTCGTCTTTGACCTGCTGCTCCTGTGCTGTGCTAAAGTTGGTTCCCTGAGGAATGGGTTCCTCCTCTAAAATCTCAGCACAGACTCAGCAGGGAGAGCAAAGCTTTTTTCTGTACTTTCTTCCTCTTACTTTACTTCTTAGCTGATGCCTGCCTGGTTTCCTATGCTTCCTGGATAGAATGGAAAGAAATTGAATGTAGAACTGCTGAACTTATGAACTAATCAATCCTCAGTCAGACTAATTACTTATTTTTCAAAAAACTGAGCAAATGTCTGGCTGCCTTCCAATTAAAGCCTGTTTTGTGGTTGATGAGCCAGATGACTGAGAATTTACCAGGCAATCAGGTAAATAAAAATTAAACAATTTTCTTATATAGACTATTAAAAATAACTATAAATACCATAAATACCTACAGCATGAGCAAATGTGTTTTATTTAAGGTGTTACACAGTAAAGCTTAATGTAAAAATGTAACTGTGAAGAAGGATTCATAGGATTATATTGGAGCTTATAGGTTTGAGATGTATATACTGGCTGAAAGCAACTATATGATAATTTATAAAAGCGTTTTAGAAGTTAGTTTAAACCATTTCATCCAGACAGAACTCTGTCAGCAAACTCATTTATAACATTTTAACTAATATGATTCTTTTTCTTAAAAGAATTGGAATGGAGAGGAACCAGAAGTGTTCAAATTCAGACAATGACCAACCCTTCTTGGATGGGGGCCTATCTGAACCAAAAGGTACTTACGGGCTCACGTTCTTGGGAAGCTGGAAGCCCTGAGCCAGTGACTGGGGGTTGATCGGCGGAGGCTGGGGGCGAAGGGCAGGGAGCGCTGGCTGCTGAGCACCCTGTGCAGGAGACTGGATCACGCCATTCAGCCCGCCGAGCACGCCGTTCATGTTCAGCTGGGGACTCCCCGTGATGGACGCCATGAGCCCACCCACCACTGGCAGAGTGGTGCTGCCGGACTGACTGATGCTGGCCAGACTGTCGGTCGCCCCTCTGCTCAAACCGTTCAGCAGCGGCTGGCCAAGAGAGGCGGGGCTCGGCTGAGGAGGGGGGGTTCCCTGGAAGGAGAGCGAGGAACTGCTACGTGACGGGCTGCCGGAATGAAGCTCCTGGATCAACAAAACAAAGAACACCTTTTAGCTGTTTATTACACCTTAAAGGAATAGTACACCCAAAACATGATTAGCCTTCATTTTCTACTCACCCCCATGCTGAACAACACTCTGGAGTACTTTTTTGATATCTCAAATGCATCTGGAGATCTGGGAGGCTTCTTGCTGTCTGCTGACATTCAAATAATGGAGGTCTATGGTGCCCGAGACAGAAAGGTCCATAAAAGTCCACAAAAAACGTGTCAATATTCCTCCATACTGCTCGTCCAATGTATTCCAAGTGTCCTGAGTGGGTAGCATCCAGAATTTACTCGAAACGAAGTCATTTAGAATGTTTTTAGAGCATAAACAGTAGTGTATAGGATTTCCTAAAAGCGCGTTCACGACGCTACGGAAGCCGGCAGACCAAACCAGATGAAAGTGCGCATTCAGTGTCTGCTCTGCCAATAATGCAAGTGTAGAAGAAGAAATGTGCTGTTTACCTGTGCAAAGAAAGAAACAACGAAAGAAAAATGTCTGAGGACTTCAGTGTTGAGGAAGAGCATGAGTTCTTTGCCGAGCTGAATGCGCTGGTTTGGTCTGCCGGCTTCCGTAGCGTTGTGAACGCGCTTTCAGGAAATCCTATACGCTACTGTTTATGCTCTAAAAACATTCTAAATGACTTTGTTTCGAGTAAATTCTGGATGCTACCCACTCAGGACACTTGGAATACATTGGACGAGCAGTATGGAGGAATATTGACACGTTTTTTGTGGACTTTTATGGACCTTTCTGCCTCGGGCACCATAGACCTCCATTATTTGAATGTCAGCAGACAGCAAGAAGCCTCCCAGATCTCCAGATGCATTTGAGATATCAAAAAAGTACTCCAGAGTGTTGTTCAGCATGGGGGTGAGTAGAAAATGAAGGCTAATCATGTTTTGGGTGTACTATTCCTTTAATGTGTCATTAAATAAACACAAGCAGTAGAGAGCTCCTTCTAAAACAATTTATAGAAACATAAAAAGGGGGCTTGTTATTAAACTCCTGGTGAGTTTGGCATAAAAAAGGAGACACAGTTTTTTACCTCTGATGAAGTAACAAAGGAGGAGTCATTCAGGAAGCAGCTTTTGGACAGAGGACTCTTATTGGTGCTCAAGGGGTCTAAAGAAATGAGAGGCATATTTCGGTGCAGAGCTGCAGCTAAAACCAGTTAGAACAGCATCATCTCAGTTCAGTCTAACGATGTTAACACACTGATGCTGTTAAATGAAAGTGGGAGTGTACGAAACGGCTACCCAGACATAAAGATGTGAAAGTAGGTGTCAGAGGTGAAGATCCTAACCTTGAGAGGATGACAGAAAGCTGATCTGTGCGGATGAGTGCAGGCCCGGTCCGGAGAGAAAATGGGGCTGAAAAGGAGAGGCCAGCTCCGTGTTGAGCAACTGCAGCCGCTCCCTTTTAGCCGTCAGGCTGAGGATCTGGTCCTGTAGGCGCTGGTTCTCCTGCTGCAGCGAGTGAAGTGACTTTAACATGTCCACAACTGGAATAGGGAGAGAAAAGAAGGAGAATCAAAGTCTATCATGTATAACATAGAGTGTGTTCATCTGGGGAAAGAACAGCATGAAGAAAAAAATTATTAAACAGTGAAAAGAAAGCAAAAAAAAAAAAAACAGTTAAAAGAAAGAGGGTTTCTTCTTATTCAAGTATCAGCTAGCAGGTCTTAGGAAGGTGATTTTTTATGCAGAGCTGCTGTTTGAACTCGGGCCTGTAATTTTATCATCTGTATTCCCAGTAAACCATGAGGTGCATCTTTTAACAATGTGCAGGGCTTGGAGAAATGTGTTTGACACCATGCACATTATTATGCTGATCAAATAAATCTAGCTTTTTTTTTTTTACCTGGCTATAATCCTGATCACCTGTTACTGGAAAGGAAATGGTACAAGTTGTTGCTGCAGATTCCATTGAATCTGTGTAATCTAATGTGCTTTGCACAGCATACTTAGAAACATTAGTCATTGAATTTTACATAATTCAACACAGATTAGCAGGAAAATGTAAACCTTTTCTGCAAGTCTCCATATGACTAATTGAAACTGTGCAGAAGCCAGATTTTTTACCTACAGTGCAAAAAAAATTTTTTTGACATTAAACCAGACCTTCTGGTTTAGGTCTGATAGTAAAACTACTATTTTCTGTAGAATATTGTCTTTAAAGAGTTTTCCCAGATGATGTACTGGCTTTGTAAGCTTCTAATGGGATAATTCAAAACATTTGAATTAACTTGAGGCACATCTGAGAATAAAAATGAACTCTAACGCTTCCCTGTGTGACTCCATGGGATAATGTAAAGAAAGAATAAGGTCATTTATAAGGAAGAGAACTGTGGACTTTCCCCAGTCTGGTCCTTTCATGGGCTTATAATGATCCAGATTCCTGAAGGTGGCACATTTATCTAGTAAAACAAGCACAAACAGCATCCAGCCATCATATCTGTCCAGGAGGGAGACAGACACTGGTACCTAGAGATGATGGTTTCAGTTTGAAATGTGCAAACCTTCTGTTTTTTTTTTTGACCAAAGAAGAGATTAAAGTAAAAAAAAAACTTTCAAAATAGCAAAAAGGGGAAATGACCTGTACCCATCTAAAGTCTATCCTCAACAGTGTGTTGTAAAAAAGAAAACTTACAAACATAAAAAAAAAAAAATGAACAACTTATTCTTTTTAATCCCTGAAATAACTTGTGATAAATGTGTTTATTAACTCAAAGGAAAGAGGTAACAACAGGCTCATTAAACACTTTGTTACTATAATAAGAAAAAAACAAAGAAACTAATAACAGTGTAAATCTAAAGGTCAAAACCACAACGTTTTCATCAAAACAATTAATTATTTCAAAATAATACATCCATAGAATTTCTGGAGAAAAAATATAGATATCATCATAGATATCAATAGATATAATCAGTTTTGACAGGTCCAGATTTGATAAATATTTGCTTCTGGTTACCAACATATCCAGAAAAGGATCCTGCACTGTTAGGAATACTAGGTCAAAGGCATGTAAGATGGAGCTCAGGCATTGCAGTTATGTAGCAGCTTGTAATAAAGCTGAGAAATGGCTTCTCATTGGGGTGAATTTTCTTAGATTCAAGCAGAGCAAAAAAAAGTAAAAAGCGAGGGTAAAACATCAAACATCAGTGATTATTGGTGCCGACTTAAGGAAGCAAAGGTGATCAGAAGCCGAGCAGAGGTTACTGTTTCTTTCTAGACACATATACATATACAATACTGTTGGTTGAAACAAGGGCGGTTATGTATGCCACCTACTGGCTGGAAGAAGTCAAACTTGTAGCTATGTGCTTTAACTTAATAAGATTCAGACCAACAGGGCATTTTTTTTTTTGTTTTTTTGAACAGATCCCTTACTGTTTACTCCCATCTCTCCATTTCCATGTTTCTCCAACAGTAGTTCGATGTGGGAGCTTGCAGGAGGGACGTTCTCAGGACGGACTCTGACCCCAGAGCCCAGCCCATCTCTCAGGTCAAACAGAAGAGGAAGACAGCTCATGGGAGACCTATGTGCAGAAGGAGGACAAAACCAGTGGCTGTGATGTGTTTTTGGTTATTAATCCCACCCCTTTGTCTCGTTAGTTAGCCAGCTGCCTTTTTCCATAAATGTTTTTTTTTTTTATCTATTGGTGATGTTCTCCGAAGAGTAGGGTGAAAAGTTATACAATTTAACATACATACATACGTATTTAACAAAACAATAAATAGACACACAATACACACAAATATGTTTCAAAATATTATTTTGAAAAATATAAACTCTAAAAATATATACAGATTATTAATTTACGATGAAAATGTTTGAAGAACCCATTTTCCACCCAGTGGCACATTTACTCTCACAATCGAACCTGAATTCACAAATAAGAGACCAACTCTGCTGCAGCTAAAATTATTGGCCAGAGAAGACTCTGCTCTGCAAGTTAACCAATCAGATGCCAACAGTAAAAGTTTAAATGAATCTCAGAGCAACGCAGCACAGAAACCATGAAACTAAACAAATGGCTCGAAATAATTTATTTTAACGAGGAATTAAAATGTTCAGAAATGTAATTTCCCCCACTTATATTTCACCAGATATTTCATAAATTAGAACAAATAATGGATAATAAAACATGTATATATACCTGTATTCATATTTCGACCTGAAATGGTTATTGGTAATTCATTGATCTATTTGGTTGTACCGTTGTCCCCAATATATATATATATATATATATATATATATATATATATATATATATATATATATATATATATATATATATATATATATACATATATATATATATACATATATATATATATATATATATATATATATATATATATATATATATATATATATATATATATATATATATATATATATATATATACATACATATATATAATAAAAGAAATAATCAACACCAATTGAAGAGTAAAGACGTACTGTGAGGAGAGACTCTCTCTGGGTGAGTTTCCCTGACACTGGAAGCGGCAGTCATCAATGTCGGACTCTGAATACCAGAACAAATAAATGAACCCCCAACAGGAAGAGAGCATCATTAAAGCCTCATGTCTAAAGTTTGTTACTAGGAAATAAAGCAGTCTTTATTTTACTACAGAAGACCAGTAAATACAGTTTCTGTCACCTGGCAGTGAGGTCTGGCCTTGGCTCAGTAGAGGCGGCAGCGTCGATGCCGTAGAGAGACAGCCGGTAAACGGCTGAGAGGAGTTCAGACTATAGGAGGTGCTTGAACTGGAATGAACCTGATTGACAGAGATTAAGATCGGATTCAATTCAATTCGGTTTATTGATATAGTGCCAATTCACAACACATGTCATCTTAAGGCAGTTTACAGATACAATTCAACCAGATCATACTGTCAAATTGATTCAAAGTTTTCTATCTAAGGAAAACCAGTTGATTGCATCGACTCATTGACTCAAAGGCAATCCGTCACACCAAGCAGATTGGTTACAATAAACATCTGTGGGTAATAAGAACGTGTATCTGGCATAAACCACATTTTAGTGTTTAAATTTAGATTTAAAACATACAGAAGCTGATTAAGATTAAGAAGCTGATTCTTTAGGCTTAGGGTCTTGTTCACGAGTGAGGGTAAGGTGGAGCGGGAGCTCGATGGGCGGATTGGTGCGGCGTCTGCAGTGAAGCGTGCACTGTAACGGTCTGTTGTGGTGAAGAGAGAGCTGAGCCAAAAAGGCAAAGCTCTAGATTTACCGGTCGATCTACATTCCTACCCTCATCTATGGTCATGAGCTTTGGGTCATGACCGAAAGAACGAGATCCCGGATACAAGCGGCTGAAATGAGTTTTCTCTGTAGTGTGTCTGGGCTCTCCCTTAGAGATAGGGTGAGGAGCTCAGTCTTCCAGGGAGGACTCAGAGTACAGCCGCTGCTTCTCCACATCGAGAAGAGCCAGTTGAGGTGGCTTGGGCATCTGATTAGGATGCCTCCTGGACGTCTCCCTGGTGAGGTGTTCCAGGCACGTCCCACCGGGAGGAGGCCAAGGGGGAGACCCAGGACACACTGAAGGGACTATGTTTCTCGGCTGGCCTGGGAGCGCCTTGGGATTCCCCTGGAAGAGCTGGCCCAAGTGGCTGGGGAGAGGGACATCTGGGCCTCCCTACTGAAGCTGCTACCCCCATGACCCGACCCCGGATAAGTGGAAGAAGATGGATGGATGGATGAATGGATTCTTTAGGCAGCAACTGAGTAGAGCTGTGATAGATTATTAACTTTTGATCTGCATCCTGCTGTATGTTAACTATTGCATTCTGACAAACCTTCAACCTATACAAAACTTTTGCATTTTACTGTATTATCAAAGCCCTAACACCACTCTGATAGATTTTCTCGACTAACTAGTACTTAAATTCCCTTTCCTTAGAGTTCTCTACATGAATTCTTTCTGAAGTACCTGTGTTTTTGAGACAGACGGAAGAGACAGTGAGGAGCCATGGGATGAAAGGAGTCCTGAGGAAAGAGAAGTGCTACACATTGCCCCTCCAAGGGACAAGGAGGTGCTGCAGACTCCTCCACTGAGGGCGAGAGGGGTGCTGCAGACTCCACCACCCAGTGTGAGTGGGTCCTTAAGACTGGAGTAGATACCTGAGTAGAATGGGAAAGGAATGATTAAAAACAGAAAACCTTAGTGTCTGATCTTCTCTCGTGGCAAGTTGTGAAGCTCCAAAAACATGTATGGTGGCACTCATGAGGCTGAGTCGAAAAGTAGGTCAGGAAATTTGCAGCTCACACAGCAAACCATATCTAGGACAATATCTCTGCCTCACACAGATTAAACGGTACTCTAAAGCAGATTTATAAATTAGAGGAGCAGTAACATTAGACTAAATCTGTTGATCCTGGTTGGCTTTTCATTTCCTCTACAACTCTGAGGTCATGATGCTCAGATAAGCTGCAGTGTGTAATGGAATTATTTCAACAATTCAACTCGAGCTGCAAATTGAATACAGCGCAGTTCAAACAAATAGCAATGTGCACACATATAGACAGGAAGTTATGGGCTACCACACACGCCCACCCGCTCAGACTCACCGGAGCCGAGCAAAGAGCTGCTGCGACCTGCAGAAAAACTCCTTGCAGAGGAGGAGGAGGCTGTAGAGGAAGATGTGGAAGGCAGAGTGGAGGGGAAAGCAGGGTGGGGCACAGATGATGGGCTCTGGTAGAGTGAAGAGCTTAAGGCTGGGGGAGGCGGCGCTGTGGAGTCATGATGGTGGTGATGGTCCTCCTCCCTCCGCTCTCGGTTCTTGCTGCCCCGCGGGCGACCTGGGCCATGGCGGCTCTTCTTGTTACTGTGGTGCCTCCTCTCTCTGGGCAGCGGTGGGGGTGTGATCTTGTCTTTCAGGCCAGCGTCCTCCAATACAGGAGGGACGCTGGCCTGAGTTGGCTTGGAGAGGGATTTGGAGGGCTTGTAGTCACCTGAGGAAGAGATTTTGCGGATTTTACAGGTGCTGCCCAGCCCTGAGGAGGAGGTGATGCGCATGATTGAGCCGAAGGTGGAGATGGTGACTTTGTTCTCGAAGGGGCTTGAGTTGCTCTCCGTCCGCTCATGACTTTGAGACCCTGCCAGGGGACAATCTGCAGGGGTCAATGCGGGCGGCTTTTGGAATTTACAATCTTCCTCCTCCTCCTCCTCTTCTTCTTCTTCCTCCTCCTCTTCATATTTTTCAGGCTTTTCTTCTTCTTCTTCCTCCTCCTCCTGCACTGCAGACCTCCTGTGACGCTCCTTACGCTTCTCTCCATTGTGGTCATCGCCTCCACGGTCGTGCTCGCGTTCCAAGCGGGAGGAAGATGAGAACTGATGAAAATCCTGAGTTGCTGACAGCGATCCGCCTGCAGAAGACAAACAGTCAGACACAAACCCTTTCAACAACCTCTCAGTGTGATGGTGATGCTTCAGGAGGAACCTGTGTTAAATGGGCTGGAGGAGCATGAGGAGGAAGAGCAGCTTTTTCCAAGGCTTCCTGTTTTCTTAATGCGGTGGCCATGACTGTGAGAGCTCAGCTTCTTTGACTTTCCTTCGCTGTCCTTGCTGCTATGATGCGAGGAGGGGATCTGTGGATGCATATCAAAAACAATATACAGAAATAAACATTTTAGACAGAAACAAACATTTATACCACCAACATAAAAAACACAAGTCTTATTTAAGAAAGAAAGATCAAAACTCCTTGAAGTTTATATATGGTTTAGAATCTAATCTCATTTTTTCCCTACAAAATCCAATTAATAAATTTTTCCCCATTTGTTTTATTCTAAAAATGACAAACATTACTTTCAAAAACTAGCTTTGATTCCAATCTGGGAGGTGAAATTCATTCAAAAGGAAACAATATGCAGCTAGAGGTATCCTATAGTGAGCTGGTTTATCATTTATAAGTACACATCCTAGATAAAAAAGTGAGGAACTGATGTAATTCTGAGCTATGGAAGCACAAGAAGTAAATTGGTGAAAAAAATTCCAGATTTTCCAAAAATTTAATCTTTATAAACAGAAAATAATAATAACTACATTTTTGAATCGTCGCCCAGCCCTAGCTTATAAAGAGACGCCTAAAAATATATTTCCACATCTGGTTTAGATGTTCAAAAATATACTTTTTTATGCAGCAGTATAGTCCCACAACTCAAAAAGTAAAAAGTCCAACATTTAACTTGAGAGCATTTGGTCATGAAAAAAATAAATCCTAAAATTAAAGCCCACAACAACAAAAAAAACATCAGATCCATAGAAAACCATCAGGCAAAAGTAGTATTATGGGAAAAAAGGTTGTTTCTAACCCACTATCACAAATATATGAAGAGTTTGCCCAATGCTCCTGGAGCTTTACCAGTCACTTAAAGCTTTCCTTAGATCAGAACGAGATCGAGCTTTTCAGCCACGAACACTTCAAGTAGATTTGGCACAAAAATTTGTAGAAAAGCATATGTTCTTTTAAATACAATGAAGGATTTGTGATGCTGTGGGCCCATTTCTCTATCCGGGCTCACAATAACCCTTTTGGAGAGCATTGCATCATAGAGCCTTTGAAAAAGCTGCAGATTTAAAAAAATAAATCTGGTAAACTGTAGCAGAAAGCTTAAAATAGTCCTCACTAGGTTTTTGAGCAGGATATGTATCCAAAAATATACATCCCATTAAACACAGAAAGTATTCCCAAGAGAGAAAAATGAAAATCAAGCATCTTTAATGTTCATCTGAGCTCCCAGGAGTAAAATTATAGAAAACCTGGGGGGTGGGGCTATTTCGGATTATATTCCATCTCAAATCATTCTCTATATACTGTTCTTTTAAAGAGAAAGATCAAAACTGTTTAATCCATTTTTAAACCATCAGTTTATGTATTTACACAACTTCAAAAAACAATAAGCCAATAAAACACATTTAATACATCATTGTGTAATGCTATTATATAAATGTCCTTCAGAATAACATTTATATAAAAGCAGAAGTTCTCAAAAAAATGAATAAAATGGTCTATGTCTAAGTTCCCACCAAGCACTTTAACACCAATGGTGGAACTTGTGTCAGATTGCAGCTAAAATGCACCCTGTGTCCTGTGAGGTTTTGTACCACAGTGACTCCACACTGTGGTTTGGCTGTTTTTACCTTTTCTATACTGCTTGTTGTTAAGGGGGAGCTCAGGTCGTCAGCAGACTTCTTGTGCCGCTCTTTTTGACGGATCTTGTCTTTATGACTCTGCAAAAACACAAAGAGACGGGTATTGTGTAGCATAGTCACACACCGACAAAAATAGCTATCATAAGGAATCCTAAAACTTTTTAAAATTATTGTATGAAGCAGGCAGGTTGTTTTCAAGTAAAATGCCATATTCTTTTCTCTAATGTTTAAATATAACTATGTATAACAACCGGAGTTGTTTTATATGGTATTCAATTAAATTTAATTATACTTTATTGAACCCGGAAGGAAAATTCAGTATTATGAGATTTAAACATGCTTATTTTTAACTTGGTGTACTCCACTTTTGTTGTGTGTTAAATTTTTCTACAAATAAATAAAGCTGGTATTGTGGATGATGCAAAGTTCAGAAATTTAGAAACATTCAGATGCAGTTTGAATGGAGTGACACCCCATCACAATTGGTGGGACTTCAGTTAAGAAATTGGAAACAGAATCTCCGTTTTATTCCACTGGAAATTTCAAGAATAAAGACTCCACCACAGCAGTCATAGCCTGGTTAATAATATTGCGGCCTTCAGTTTTTTCACCTTAACTTTATGAAATGGGCTTAACCTGAAAATTTTCCCACTGTCCTGTACCAACTCTAGGCTTGTTCCACAGTTCAGACACTCAAACAAACACCTGTTGTTTATATTTTTGAGAAAAAAATCAAATTCCCTCGCCTAACACTGCATGCTGCCTCTAACCTCAACCCCCTCATCTTCCTCTGATGATAGAAAGCAGACCAGCGCTAATGTCTGATAGACAGTCGACAGACAAAGAACATGGATCTCTGTAGGAGGCAGGAAACTTTGGAGACAGGAGACTGAGGATTGATGTGAAAAGTTTTCATCAAGTGACAAATCAGATTTGTGTTTTCATATTGCTGACTCTTTGAAGGACTATTGGAAAGGGCCTGCAAAGCTACAGGTAGCTTGTGAGCAATGGGATGGAGACGCCTGCCTTATTGAAAAAAAAAAAACTCAATGGAACTTCATTTCTCCAGCTGCTTCTGATTTGTTGGTTTATTTTTCTACCAGTGGTGGTATTTTCTTAAGAATCGCTTTGGAAGCGTTTTGTTTTCCACTGGTTGATTTTTCCCGAATGGTCTCACCATTTCTAGAGCAAAAGATTTGCTTTGATTTGCTAAATGCCTTCATTCTACCCCTGTGCTTTCTAAAAAAAAAAAAAAAAGGAAAATATAAATCGAATGGATTTCAAAGTGATAATTCACTTTAAAGTGGAGAGACATGACAGAGGCCAGTAAACACACGCCTATCGTGCTACGGAGACTTAATCAGGCCAAAGTGGTGTTTACCTTCCTTTGTTTATGGTGATGATGTTTTTCCTGTGATGGAGAACTGGAGCGCCCCCTGGAATGACTGAAGGAGCTGCTTGCATTTTCACTGGAGCGCAATTTCTTCTGCTGTAAAAGCAAACAGTTAGCTTAGCCTCAAGAACTGCTGAGCTTTTACAAGCACAAACAGGTTTATGTTGTAAAACGATAAAGAAGCAATATTTTACTCTTTGTACCATTTTATTGTAGTGGTGCTTGCAGTAACCACAATATTTAACGTTGTCAGCTTCTGGTCCTTCCTCCTCACATAAGAGACCCGCCATCTGGGCGCTGAGAAAAATATATCACAGGGTTACAAGTCAGAGTCAAGCTTCCACACATATAAGACGAGACAGAAAGTGTGTTTGGACGTTATTTTTAGATTTCTTGACAACTTAACAGACACTCAACCCTTTTAGACTAAAACCTTTTTTTTATCCCTGTTATTTTCAAAGCTTGACGAGAATAATGTTCTGAGCTGTTCAAACCAAGAGTTATTTTAGTAACCGTCTTTTGTTTAGGTGAAATGTAATGTTGATGCTGGTATTCGAGGTAACATGTTTGACGGGTTTTAAAATAGGAAGGTTTTTGTCTTCTCCTTAGATTGCACTATGATGCTTTAGAAGGTAATGCATCAAGAACCAGAATACAAAGAAAACTCCTAATTATGCTTTTATTAAATATGAACCAAAAAATAGCTGCTGCTTCAAAGTCTGCAGTATTTCTTTCTGAGCAGCAAGTTCATCACCTAAAGTTGAGTCAAAAATAGAAAAAAGGATAACTGAAAGGCTGAAAACTGCTCAGTAAAGCTGCATTGTTCTATAGCCTCTGATACACATGGTGCATTTAGAAAGCAGACAACTATTGTTGTTCAAACAATTAATTGGATTAATCATGATTAATCCATTATTCAAACAATTGTCATCTAATTCAGTAATCTTTTATTCATTAACTGGAGTCTAGAGACTCAAACGTGCCTTTAGTTGACAGGACAACCCACTTAGAGCAATAATTATACCAAAATTGGGAAAAAAATATAGAAATATCTTCCATTTAAGATAAAAGAATAACTTTTTCTCCTGACAATATTCTCTATTCAGAACTCCAAGTCGAAAAGTTTTAGTTACACCTGGTTTAATTTTGTATAAAAACTTCTTTAAGGAACCTTTCACTATCCGATTATTAATCGATTAATCGAAAAAAATTATCGACAGCTTGATCAATTATCAAAATAATCTTTATTTGCAGCCCTACAGACAACCGATTCAGAATGTAAAAGATAGGATCTACATTCTCTGTTGGTAAAACACACAAAATAATGCAGCTGAGACCTAAACTAGGCCAATCTCTTTGTCATTTTTTTTTGTTGTTGTCTAGACTTAGACAACTTTTATTGTCATGTTGTACACACAGGGTGTACACAAAACAAAATTTGCTTTAGTATAGCTCTCATGACTTTTCCATTTCTTAAAGTGCAGCAGTGATCAAATGTAAACAGTGTGGGAGAAAACAGAAGATAGATACAAGTAGAAAGGTATTCCAAATCTATTTCTCTGAAATTAATTCACATTAGGAACAGATGCAATGATACAACTCTTAAGCAAGAGAACAGGGCTTTGCTATCACAAAAGCCAAAATTAAGTTAGCTGCTTATATGACCTTATATTATAAATCACACTTTTTACTGCAGATCTGATGAAAAATGTCCTGCAGCTCTGGAGCGAATGTAGCCTATTGTGGGATTTAAAGTCACTTTTGCAGCAGAACTAGAGATGGTTCAGTTCTATGATTTCCTGGTTTAATAGTGACTTAAACATGATCTTATGATGTATTTATAGAAACACTGCGGCTCTTCATTCAGACATTTCGCTTTCTATTGAAAGACATGCACCCTTATAGCTCGAAAGAAAAAACCCGAGATGTCCCAACATGTCACAAAAAAATATTTTTCTTCTACACCTCTCTGTAATTCCTTGATTTATTCTGACAATATCAAACTCAGTAAATCTTTCAAAGAGAACTGATGTCAGTCCAGGAGTCTTCGTCAATTCTTGGTATTGAAATGTCTTTTGTGGTTGCCGTGACCCTGATGAGTTAGAATTCAAAGAGGTCTACTGTTAAGATGAGATTGCTATGTGCAAATTCACCGTGCTGATTGTAAACTGGAAGTAAGTTCCCGGTTTGGTATGATTCTAAGATTTTATGACTGAATTAAAGGGGCCTCCTCATGGACTATGACTAAAAAACAAAGCATTTATCTTCAAATTAAACATCTTTCAAACATTTCTCCTGATTATGTGTAATTGTAATTGCTTAACATGAAAAGACTTTTTGCACCAGGAATGATCAGCAGACATAAACATTATCATATGGCATCTGCCGGCAGCTTGTATTACTACATTGGAAATGTGTACACATTACACACCAGATAAACTTTTCCGCCTGTCATGATCTTGGCACTGATGACTGGATTAAGTCGGGCATTCACTGTTTGATTTTTTACACTTTTTGGGCCAATTCTCCAGTCGTTGGCGAATTTTTCGATCTGGCTGACTTTCAGCCTGATCGTGCGTGGTGTAGTGTACAGGGGGCAACAAGGGCCGATCAGCCTCTCACGACCACCTCCCGATCAGGAATCAGAAGGTCGGGAGAAAATCAAACATGTTTGAAATTCAGTTGGCTGTCGTAAGGGGGTCATGGGCAAATCGCTCAGTGGGCATGTGCAAAGAAGGATTCCTCTTCTTCTTGTTCCTCTCAGATGAAAACACAGAAGCATGGCGGGGTACCAGTGAAATGGAGTTCTTTCTGTAAAATTGACAGACTGTACTAGCCACGTTTGCTTAGCCATGTGTTTTCCCAAATACATTGTTGCCTTTTCTTCTTAGGGCTTTCAGCACACAAAATTGCACAATTTGCCAAGGCAGCGCATTTCACTCTAGTGAGCTTGATATTCCTCTTCTGCTCGTTTGGCTTCCAGATAGGCAAGTCCGAGTAGAGCCATCTCACTGCGGAGCTAAGTCGGACATGGTTCTTAGACGTACAGTGTGAGCAGATAGATCGCATCAGAGCGTCGGGCTATACAGTGTGAGAACTTACATCGTGAGCTGTGAACTCACACTGTACGATGAAACTGCACGGTTTCTTCATACAGTTTATATCATTCACCTGCCTACCTCTGCCCAGTTTTCAATATCACTCATCAGATCCAGCTGTGCCTGTTCCTATTTAAACAGCTTGTTCCCATCCATCAGTGCCAGATTATTCTAGCCATAGGTGAGAGTTCTGTAGCGTAAGCGGTGTGTTTATTCTGATTGCTTGATCCTGACTAGTTTCTGTTCTTGGATTCTGAGTTTGCTTGCCCATGTGCAGATCTTTTTTTCTGAGCTGTCTTCGGACTTCCATTGGTTTCTGCCTGCTAACGACCTCGAATCTGTCTCCCGACTAGGGGTGTAAATCACATTCATCATGGCGATTCTATTCAGTATCGATTTCCTGACCCAACGATTCGATTATTTTCAATACGCAAGAATACACCACGATACGATTCGATTAATCTGTAAATTTTTTATTTTTTTTAAAGCTTACAGGCTAAACAAAGTTTAAAGTTTGAAATAAATCAATGAAAGCTGTAATATCGTTATGCATTTTTTTTTTAAAACAGCAAATAACAGAAGTAGAAAAGTTGCATCAAAAAATACTGCACAAAATCAGTGCAATGAGTGCAATGCAATACCTCGGCTCTAAACGTCCCGCCCCCTTGAGAGACGCTCCGCTGCACCTCTCCCAAATTGTAGCTGACCGCAAACAGTGAGGAGGCCGGCTTGTTTTGTTTTTATGACTGAAATTGCGGAAAACAACTCGTGAAGTTTGACCCGCTAGAAGAGCGAGGTGCGCGAGAACGCTGGGACCCTTTTCCCACCTGGATCTCCGCTCTTTTTGGCTCTCATGTCCCTCCATCGTCGGACTAAACTCGCCCCCACTTCCTCACCGGCTGGGCCGTATCTAGACCCACAGCGTGTAGCACAGACCACGCTTCAATACTGAGCATAAATAAAAAATGTCTGTGTCAAGCTTACTGCAACACACTGCTGTAAGAGTATAACCGGAAGCGAGGTAGGAGGGCAAAATAGGTTTAGCGCCACCACAGCACGGAAGGGGGAATTACGCCCAGGAGCAAACGGATAAAAATAGACTGGAGGAAAAAAAAAAAAACATGAATCGATTCTCTTGCGGACGTGTCGATGCATCGGATCGTCGGCCGTTGGATCGATGCATTGATACAAAACAATTATTATTTACACCCCTACTCCCGACCAGAGTTGGATTTCCCTTTAGTACCTATTTGGATCTGCTTCCCTATCAACACCGGCTTTGGATTCTCCTTCTGGATACTCATGCTCTACCTGGTCTTCTGGCTTCTGCTTGTTTGTCTGCTCTGCAGCACCTTTGGCTTCTACTCTTGAAACTCTCTGGGCAGCTTCCACCGCATGCTGTGGAGAAATCATCCGGCTGGATTCCACTCCTTCCTCTGGGCTTGGACTGAACTTAAAAACCAGGTTAGTGACTCACTCGCTTGCTATCGTTCCCTGTTATGTGGTCACTAACCTGAGTTTCAACTTCTAAAGAGATTCAAGTCATCTAGACCAAGTTGAGGAGCCACAGATCCCTGAGCAGTTAATAAATGCTGTTTATAAATCGCTTCAGTCTGTGTGCCTCAATTCTGGATCCAACGTTCTGAGTCCTGACACAGCTGCTATAACTTAGAGCTTGAGAATAGCTTTGCTAACCCCGGCACCAGTATTAGTTCTGATCTTGGACTTTTTTGCTTTCCTTTTGCACTTTTGCTCCGAAAAATTTTCGTTTTTTATTTTTTATTTTGTTTGTTTAAAAAGTCAATGTATATAACATGGATGCATAAACTCCTCATTTTATTTCATTATTAAATTCTGTTTAAAGTAACAGATTATAGTTAAAAATTTCTCCGGACCTTTACTGGTTGTTGATTTTCTTTATTTGGACCCCGCTGATTTTTAATTGGTTACCCCTGCTCTACACCTTTGTTATTACAATATAATTCCTCTGATCACTTGGTCTTGTTATGATAAGTAAACAGGTGGCACATTGTTCAGTTAAAAAACCAAAATCAAAATGTAAAACAGAGCTGAAATAAAATAATCCACAGTTTACAATTATTTAATATGCAGACTATTGTATGCAACTAAAGTGAGCTGCTGGTTACGTGACCAGCAGGCCGGGACAATAAACCGTATTTTTACTGTCATTCGCTACCATAATCAGCGACAAATTTTCGATGTCGGTAAAAGAAATAAACTAGATTCTGCCGTTTTTTCTGGTGTGTGAAGGTGGCTGGTATTTCTGATCCCCTTGAAGACACTACAGTATATGGGGAATCATGTAACTCCACCCATCCAGTCATAAGTGTAAACAGAGAATGACGGATGAGTCCAGTGAAGAAGCGAGCAGAGATGAAGCGATGGGTGAGTGAGGGTTGTCAGATTGAACAGCGCAGCAGACCAGTTTTGAACAAGGATACGTGGATTTATGCACATTGTTCTTAAGTCACGCTTAGTTCGGTGGCACCAAAATTACGCCATAGATGTTGAGCAAAAGAACACGAAATGCAACATATCCAATCTCCTTCCTACAGCACGACTATGCTGTTGAGTTCAAAGAAGTGCAAAAGGCTCTGTTACCTTTGCACAAAAATGTTTGCAAGAGAGGAAACATTTTTCTTCTGTTCAATGAGACATTGTTGAATTTTATGGTTACAAGACTTTTATATTTCATTGAAAGTAGTTTGTAATGTCATTTGGTCAATACATAAATAAAAAAGGTATTTTGCATTTCTTGCACATGCCATTATTTTCATATAGAGAAGCATTTATCATGCATTCATCATTATTCAGGTAAAACTGTCCAATTTATCATGTTAATGATTTGAGGTCATATCACCCCGCTCTAGTGACCAGGTTCCGTTAAAGCTAATGAGAAACTTTGAATATAGTCCATAAAGATTCAGAATGAGTACAGGGGTAAAGCCTGATGGCAAAGCAGAAAACACAGCAGACAGCAAAATCCGTTCTTCAAAGGATTGTGCTAATCTTTAATACTTTTCATTTTTACAAGGCTTTCCAGCTCATATTTTGCTAGCTGAAAAAAACAATAGGCAGTTGAGCTAGATAAAAAAAGAAAGCAGACCATAGGATCACAATATCAGTACGTCAGTGTTCGTATTCATCTTTTGTGTGGTTTTCTTTAAAAGAACAGCACCACATGCCAGGCTAGACAAAAAACAACATCAAACAAACACGAAGGCCGTCACTCACCAGGTAACATGGAAAGCCTGCCTGCAGCCCTGCCTGTTGCAGGTCATGCAGGCGCCACAGGCCGCCTTGCTCTCCCTCCCATGGTCCTCGCAGATGTAACACGTCTGGACAGCAGAGGAGACCAAAGAAAGACGGAAATATCATTCATTAACAACGCCATGTGCAGTGGTTGTACCATTGCGGCCAGGGCAAACACATAAAAGGGAATCACTATGAATAAAAGATTAAACACTTGTTAATTTGAGCACAGCTGGTGCTCTACTGTAAATGATTAGGATGTTTAGTGGATAGGGTTTTAAAACAAAACAGACTCTTGAACGCTTGATACGGTTGAACTGTGCAGCAGATGTTTAGGAGAGCCACAGAGACTTTGTATTCTAGTTTCACCATTATTAAAGTATTATTAATAGTGTTCACAACTTCAGAAAACAATGTGCCACTGAATCACAACATTTGGTAAACCTTTATCTGAGACTAAACATCTCCTGTTTAGGGTCACATTGTACTACCAAATTCATTTCCCTTTTTTTATATAAACCTAAACCATCAGCTGAAATGAGCTGAAACGAACAAGCTTTTGTATTTATCCATCGGCGTCCCCTCGGCAAGCAGGGCAGACTGGTGGGGGGCAGGAGAGGCCTAGCAACAGGTGCTAGACAAAGGAACAGCAGCACTCACCTTTTCACTCTGGCTGTCTCCTTTTTTGCTTTTCCCCTCCTTTTTCCCCTTAACTCCCCACATCCAACAGAGCTCTCCGTTTCCCTCTCAGAGAAAGACGACCGTTCAGTGAAAAGCCAGAGACACAGCCACACCGAGTGTGAAAGGGGAAGAGTGGCTTCTAAGGTTTTCCCTGTCCATTGTGAGGTTGTCAAGGAATGCAAGCCCGGAAAAAAAAATCGAAATAAGCCTCCGACTGAGGCGAAAAAGCTGCATACAATTTACTGTAGCTGACAGTAACATGAAACCAGGCACTCAAACACTCGCCATCTGCATTTATATGCAGCCATATGCATGAAAACTTCAAAGACACCAGATTCTCAACATGATCCCATGATTTCCCTTTAGGAAGGCCTATGTGATCCAAAACATATTTTTATAGTTGAACAGCTGGAGAAAGAGTTAATTCATCCATTCTTTTTTACTATGTGAGGGCTGAGACCTTTACGCGGGTTATTAATGCGGTCTACCCAGTCCTTCTGAAGGTCTGCAGATAATAACTATTACACAATTAACACTAGTATTAACCTCTACTAAACATTAAAAAGAAATGTTGGTTTTTAACTTAAGGTTTCAAACCGTGTGGTTGTTCTCTTCATGTGGTTGAAATGGCTTTAAGCCCTTTCAAACGGATGCAAGAAGAAGTACCTGGAGTTTTCTTTACCTAACAGGAGCCCCTCTCCCACCTGTTGCTACAAACTTCCAGTCAACTGCATACATATACATTACTACAGCTTACCTTTGCCTACAGCAAAGACAAATTCAGTGGAAAAATGTCTGACTGTAGTAAAAAATAAAATAAAATCACAGCTAAGGTGTCGAAAATAAAGCCGAGCCACCCGTAACCTAATAATAACATGTTAAAAGTACACTTGGAAAATTATTAGCAGCTTCTTGAATGGTAAACAAATGCCTGCAATGTGGGTATTGATGCAGAAAGCTCAACTAAAAAGAAAAAAACATGCATTTTTTACCTTATTAAGAGGAAAAAGGCCGAAAGGTCTAACAATCTCTGAGCATGAAGTAGCCTACATAAAAGCTTCAATATTTACAAGTTTTCTCCATTTAAAATCAAAGGAAGGATAAAAGCCATTTCATTATCATGTTATTATATATTGCATTTAGGGTAAATGAGCAACAACAGAGCTATTTAAATTGGATTTCATAACTAGGAAGGTTAGGGATAGACTATGTAAATGTAAACAAATAATCGTATTCATCCGATTATTTGTTTACATTTACATAGATTAATCATCAATTAATATATTAATTAATCAATTACTCCTGATTAATCAATTATTGAAATAATCGTTGCTCAGTGGCGCAGTGGGTAGCACTGCTGCCTTGCAGCAAGAAGGTTCTGGGTTTGATTCCCAGCCCAGGGTCTTTCTGCATGGAGTTTGCATGTTCTCCCTTAGCATGCGTGGGTTCTCTCTGGGTACTCCGGCTTCCTCCCACAGTCCAAAACCATGACTGTTAGGTTAATTGGCTTCTCTAAATTCTGCTTATGAGTGTGTGTGTGTGTGTGTGTGTATGTGTGTGTGAATGGTTGTTTGTTCTGTTCTTCTCTGCGATTAACTGGCGACCTCTCGCCCATTGACAACTGGATATAGGCCTCAGCACCCCTCGCGACCCCACTTGGAAGTAAGCGTGTTAGAAAATGGATGGATGGAATATGCTATATCCAGAACTCATCAACTGGAAACATTTTAGTTTCACCTGCTTTATTTTCGTAAAAAAAATCTTCCTTTATTCGATTAATCAAAAAAATTACTAACAGATTAACTGATTTGCAAAGTAATCGTTAGTTGCAGCCCTAATAGTGAGATAAGAATAGGAAAGATTTTTCATTGTCAAATTATTAAGAATTTGCCATCGTCACTAAATAAACAAAACTACAAAGTCTGATCATTCTCATAAAGCTCTATGCAGCTTTTTGAGTTTAATGACCAGTTTATAGAACATTTAACTTTATCCAATGTAGGAATTTCACTATATTATTAAACAGGTTTTTCCAGAAAGATTTAAGCAGATTTGAACCAAAGTTGTACATGTACTTCCCCAATTTAACTTAGGATACTCATTTCTATCTAGTTTACAGAGTGTGACCTTTTTAAATAGATCCTAATGTCTGGATTGTATTGACCTTATCATTACTGTATTCTATTCTATTGAAATCAATCAATACCTAGGGGCAAATATTTAGAAAAATGTTGATATGATCGCAGACAACCTAAATTCCTCTTTCTCACACTATGATGTGTTGCTGATGGAAAATGTACCAGTCAAAATCTGAAAGGTTAAAATATATATAAGAAACCAACAGCTAGGAAAAAGTCAGATGGGTTGATCCCTGTTTAAATTAAAAGCACTTACATGGTGTTAATACATTTTTATTAATTTCTTTGGTGTCAGAACAGTAAAAAGTCTGAAAATGTTATGACTCCACAGTAAAATATTACAATTTATGATAAAAATAAACTTTTATTTAATATCCTAAAAAAGTCTAAAGCCTTTCAGTTACTTTTGCAAATCTTAAATCTAGTCAATACAACAGTCCCCCCCCTTTAAAAAAAAAAATATAAAAGAGCGTATTTGTTTTATGCCAAATCTGCTCTTACTGAAAATCTTCCAGAGTTCCCAGAACAGCTGCTGTGACCTCGCCACAAGCAAGCTCATGGTTTTTACAGGACGTGTAGGTGGGAGCAAAGTGACGGGGACGCGAAGCAGAACAGCTTTCTCTTCTTTCAGGAAGGTTTCTCTCTTCCCTCATGAGCTTAGACATCATGTAATCATGATTTGTCATAGAAGCACCAGAGAACTGATATCAAATTTCTCAGAGTAGATTATGATCTGAATACACGCATCTGTAAGAGAGCTGTTCAAACTGTCATTTCCCCAACATGTAAGATAGACACTGTTATCAGAAAGAATTAATTAGGAGTTTAACCTCAGGATTACGAGCAATAAAGGTTTTGAAGACATTTATAGATCAGTTGGTATTTTAATTAAATGGGTTTGAGTACTTATAAACCTAAACAACAAAAACACTATCAGCCAAAGACATTATAAATAGCAGCAGCCCCAGAAAAATCCGTCCTCAGAGGCACAGACTGGTTACATCTAGGGATGTCCAATGAGTTTTCCTTTCTGATGCAATATCTAGACTGCAGCTCTGATTATTGCCCGATGGTGATAACGATCAGATATTATATCAGTACCAATTATACATAATATTAATGCTAATTTTTTAGTATGGAATATTAGATAAGGCTTGATGGATTTATATCACCTGAACAGATAACAACAGTCAACAAGCATAGGACCCATATAATATTAAACAATTAGTCACATTAACCAAAACAGAAGTGGGGCATTTCTATGAGTTTGATTACATCAGTGAATTTAGATGCAGGTCGACATATTTAGATGAATTGAAAGTAATTTCCCTTTGGGATTATAAAAGAATGTCTGATTCTGATTCGGGAAATCCATAGCTCAATTTTATAAAACCAACACTGCTACTAACAGAACAATCATTCAACTGGGATCTCTATTAAAACATTAAGATTGCAGACAGTGAACCACATGTGAATCCTTATCATATTTTCATATATTTTTCTTTAATATAGGATTCTGATAGGATCAGTTAGAAGAAATTTTTATTTGATCTTTAAAAAGATCAGTAAACACACCACCCCCGGTCCAATTAGGCCTCTGATTGGTTTATTCAAATGCAGGGGAGGCATACAACAGTATCTCCTGACGAATTATTATACACAAAAAAAGAAAATCACATAACATAACTATTTGGCTTAGGGGAAACCGTTTTGGTTACCAACTCTCTAAAAACTTGCTCTTTCTCTCCAATATAAACTGTATTCCCAGCTTGCCTGTGTAAATTCTCAGTCATCCAAAGGGAACCAGACGTTCACTCAGTTTTAGAATTCGCAGCTTGTGCACGAACAGTGTACCTATAGAAAACATCAAATATCATAAGCTTATGTTTGCTCATATGAAATCTTATAGATATGAAGAAGTGCTGCATATCCAGACCTTCAGCTTTACTTATTTATTTATTTTTACAAGTGAAGGTGTTAATGACTCTGGTGTTCTTGTAGCCTGTCCAGCCAGACTGATTTAGCCCGTGTAAAATGCGCATAAGTCTGAAAAACTAGGATGAGTAGCAAAACTGTCTTTTTCTTTTATTATATAGAAGAAAAAAAAAGCTCTTACATCATCCAGTTCTTCAAAACATAAAGATATATCCAGCTCATTTGGGCATTATGAAAATATTGCTCTGTTGCTGCAGCGATCTTAACTGTTACTGTTACAGAAAAGGGCTGCTGAATTATGGGTAATTCCGACTCAAGCATAAACTTCAGCCTCAAGCTCTGTGATTGGTCTGGTCTGTTTTACACTGGAGAATTTGAGCCTTACCAGAATGACGTACACTTGATGAAAGTTAGTCTGGCCAGGCTAGGCTTTATGGGAACCTTACAGCACTAATCGCCCCCACAGGTGTTAAACATACAATAGAAGAATTAACTCTCGGAGGAGGCCTCATGGAAGGCCCAGGACACGCTGGAGGGACTATGTCTCTGAGCTGGCCTAGTGTCGCCTTGGGTTCCCCCCCAGAGCAGCTGGAGGAAGTGTGTGTGGATCGGGACATTTGGGAATATTTGCTTAGACAGCTCAACCGGCCCTGGATAAGCGCAAGAAAATGAAAGGATGGATAACTTACTCTCCTCCTGAAGCCATTTTGAGAAACAAAATGATTCTTAGCACAGCCTTTAATGGACGCATCGTCATTAAGAAAAGCCAATACACTTATCCTTGTATCTCATACCGCAAACGTGATTCGAACCATAGTTCAACAACCAACAACCAAATGCATCCATCTCTGCCTAAAACTTATTTTTTGTCCTTGCTCTCTTCTCCACAGTTGCCACAGGTAACTTTTATCAGCTCGCTCATTTAAACACCCAATAGCTGCCTTTCCATTAACCATCAAATTACCCAAATTTTAATTAAAGAAAACTAAATGTGCTAAATGGAAACACTGCAATTTCAGAACATTTTTTTTAAATAAAAGTTTTAACGCTTTGATGGGGTGTTTTTTTTTTTTTGCTTGCATCAAAATTCCTAAATTTTGCAAACCTGCAATGGAAACACTTTTTTTGCATTACACGAGTTGGGAGCTGCAGCCGCACCTTACTGCCTTGTAAAAAGACGAAGAAGAAGACCATAAGCTGTTGGAGGATGATGGCGCCCTCTAAGCTGAAATATGGATACATAGATTGATCTCATAAACAAACGTATTCACCTGCAATTTTAAAGTCGTAGGGAGCAGCTGTTCCAACGGTTGCAGCTCTGTATTCTCTCGAGTGGTGCACAAGTTTACACAAGTGAATAAAGTGAATGTGATTGGTCGATTATCAACGATTGTCTTGGCAGAAGGTTCGCAAGCATCTTGCTAACCAGTTAGCAACTTAGTGCTAGTAGGTTTCCAATGGGAAATTACATTTGGACCAAGTAGCACTTAGCAATGACACTGTCAAGGAATGCTATAGACAGCGGAAACAGGCAAGAGGAGGAGAGTTTTGTGTCGGAGGTCGTGGATGAGTCTCCTCCATCTTACATTTTTTATTTAGAGAAGGAAAGTGGGGACGAAGATGTTGTGGAAGAGGACACCAGGGCGGCAGAAGCTTGGTTTGGCGTAGAAGGCTTACAGTCGTACATGTTTGAGCCCTTGCCTCGCAACGCTGGCAGTTCTGTTAGCCCTACACCTGCTGAAGACACAGATGTCCATCCCCGTAAATACGGGGACACAACTCAATGGTAAAGGAAATCATTCTTAGTTCAACCTTGATTGACAGATGACGTTGATATATGATTGGCCAAATTTGGATATATATATATATATATATATATATATATATATATATATATATATTAGGGATGGAACGGTTCGGTTCGACTGTCTTGGTTCGATTCACGTGTGTTGCGTTCGGTTCAGGCGCAGCTCCTTTTTCTCATAGGCGAAGCGTTTACACTCCAGAGCAGAAGATGGCGGTACTGCGACCAAAGCCAACCACCAGTAGTAAACAAGAAGAAGAAGCCAAACAGCGTAGCCGGGTGTAGCAGAAAATAAAACAGTTGTTGTGGAGAATTGTGTGGGTATGGCTAGTGAGAAAGAAAAGGAGTTGGAAGACGCACCAGCAGCACTTTATACATCTGCTGTATGGGACCACTTTGCATTTAGAGTGACCTACGATGACGGCGGAAAGAAAGTTGTAAATAAAAACAGTGTGCAAGCATTGTGCAACACGTTTTGTTTATGCTAAGAGCAACACGACCAACATGTCAGGCTAACAATCAACATATACCAAACCGAACCAAAAACCGTGGATTTTGTGAACCGTTCCATCCCTAATATATATATATATATATATATATATATATATATATATATATATATATATATATATATACTGAGTAGAGATCCTACACCATCAAATGACACCTGTTCATTATTATAATATTACAACATGTTTTCTACTTAAATGAGAGTGTTTATACCTTCAGATATCTCTCATGTGGGACATACTGTAGGATGATGGGCTCCATGGTGAGAACGTTGGCAAACTGAACCTCTGGGATGTAGAGCGCGCACACAACATGGGCCCAGCCTAATCAGCAGAGAGATTAAAGGAAGATGACAAGGTTCTTTAAGAACATCTTTACTCTCTTTTAGGGTAAAGATGGAGATCTCAGAGGAACATCAGGACAATTAAGGCAGGCAGAGACTTACCACCACTGTCTGTCCTTTTAAGGGCTCCATCCTTATGGGGACACAGCTCACATCTCTGAGGCAAAAAAAGGAAGTAGAGCTAGTTTTAAGAGGAAAGTTTCTCATCATCAATAAAAAAGAGAGAGACAAAGATGTTGGCATACTCACTACTCGTGCTGCTCGTTCCTGAGATTCACATTTCCTGCAGAACCATGGGCCGGTGGGAACCTGGACAATGCCATAGCATGCTGGGACAGGCAAACAAACAAAACCAGCCATAAAAATTTACATTTTGGTTTTGAAAAAAATTAAATCCCAAACATGCAAGAACTTTTCCTGTTAAAATATATTCCTCCCAAAACATAGGTATGATCTTATTCCACCAAATAATTTCAGAGAAGCAAGACCTGCAGATTACATCTGGATCTGGATTACATCTATTGAAATTACAAAAGTGCAGCTGACAACTTTTGTTATCTGATCAGGTAAAAAAAAGAGTAACTCTCCTGCTAGTGCAGCAGATAAGCAATTCCTCTTCAACCATGACCTCATGTTGGCAAAGAAAAAGAATGATATGTGCATATAAAAAGACAATCCGTGACACATCTTAAACATTCTCTATCACAAGAGATTTCAATATGACTGCTGATTATATCAACTCTTGTGAACTGTAAAGTGCCTTGAGATGACATGTGTTGTGAATTGGCGCTATATAAATAAAATGAATTGAATTGAATAAACTCTTCTTCTGTTTTAATCATTTCAGTTTGCAAATATCTAGCAGAGCTTTGACATCAAGTGAGATTACTTTTAGATGTCAGGAAAAAGATGTCTATATAACTTTGTAAAAAAATAAAATTGGCTTTCAGGGTTCGAATGCATGAAACCAGAAACTTCTTAGCTTCTAAAATATCAAATCCTGACTGTGATTTGAAATATTGTCCAGCTTCTTAATAGCACACAAGGATACATTTCTTTCTTATTTTTAAAACGTTGCATGTTTTAGGCTGCAGATGATCAGCAATAGATCAAACAAAAAACAAAGACAAATGATCGGTAAGCAAAAATAAACCAAAGAAAGAAATTGTTTATCTCATCATAACTGCCCCATCAGTCCTGCTCCTACTACACCACAGTTATCCCAACAAACACCCAAAAGGGTGCGACAAATCTAAAACAATAATAATAACACATTATTATACAGGCTTCAACTTCTGTTAACAACCTAAAGTTGAACTAAATTAAAAAAACAAAACAATACTTCTTGTTACACAACTGCTTCGAAGCTTGCATAAAATCCTATATGGGTTGAATAGTTTAAAAAGAAATATGTCTAATAAAATATGTCAGTATAGTGAAAAAAATAAGCTAAAAGATAAAGAGCTTTCACCACTCCTGTTTTCAATTTATAGTATTCAATAAATTTCTGCTTTGCTGCTTCAGTTTTTTTCCCCATCTAGAAGAGAAGACCTGCTTCTTCTTCAGCTATAGTTTGGTTTTAGCAGTCCTCATAAACATCCCATTCATCTTTATAGGGAGCTTTCAACTCAGCTTTGAACTTTAAAGCTGTTTTACTATTAAACTCATCTGTCATCACAAAAAAATCTAAAAAGCCTCTTTGTCATTTCAGAAACAGAACTCCATTTACACACACGCACCAAACTGTTGGTATCCCAACAGACATTTGAATTTAAAGAGCTTCCTGGAGTGGGAGCGAAACGTCTTGGGAACCAAGTCCAGTGGATCGTTTTTTCTAAACTTTTACAGAATGACTATGACCTGGATGACTGAGAATCTTCATCAGCAAACTGTTGGTATCCCTCTTTCAAAACAAAGGAGAACCCACAAGTGTGACAGGCAAAACTTAAATATGACAATACAATAATAAATAAAAAATCTATGAAAATGAACAAATGAAAGTCAGCCATTGTTTTTCAACCTAATAACTGATTTTCAATTTTCAAAAAAGAAAAAAAAAACTAATGAGGCAGGTCTGAAAAAAAATTATTTTACCCCTAGAAAAGGCTGGAAACAATTTGACTAAAGGGACATGTTATCCTCTTAATATCCACCTCATTTTGGGAAATTCGCCTATTTTGCTTACCCAATTAGAAAAGAAAATAACTTAGGAACTGTAAGCCCAAATTACGTGATACATTATTTGAAAGCTAACACCTTCTAGTTTCAGTATATATACATGAAAATTGGTTGAGTAAAAAACCCAAGCTTCATCAGTTCAAACATGACTCAAAGTTATTTTTTCGTTCTTGAAAATAATAGGTATTTTTGAACAGCGATAATAAATTCATGCTTGCTTGTTGTGGCTGCTTTGTCATTGTACATTTTGACATGCTGCTATATCTGTGTTAATTGTGCTTTGGTGATCACTGTGTCCATAAAATGAACTAGGTGGTTGAATTGTGGAAAATATAAGCTGTCCAATGATGTCTAACATTTCTATATCGGTAAACATTTTTCCAGTGTTTTAAAACATGTTTTGGGAGGTTAAATCAATATGTGTCCACTAATTAGCATCACAGGTGTCTACAATGTTGTATTGTAATCAGTCAGTGGACAGGTTGTTACTGTGCTGTTTGGTGACATGGTGTGTATCACACTCAACATGGACCAGAAGAAATTAAGGAAAAAGTCGTCTCAGGAGATAAGAAAGAAAATAATGGGCTTACCCTCCAAGCAGCTTGATGTTCCTGTGACTGCCACTGCACATTGACAAATGTTTGAAAATCAAGGTCTGACTATACCTTGTTCATTTTAATAGAATTTATATTAATTATTACTTCTGTCTCATTCCTGTTATTTCTGTGTGCTTTGTGGGGTTTTTCTTTCATTGAACGAGAGGTACCAACTATTTTGTCCACACATGTTTCTTATAGGGCCTTGCCAAAGTATTTATAACACTTGAGTTTTTAAGATATTTTCTTTAAGAACAGCTCAAGCCAAGTCAAATTCAGATTAAGTGTAGATTAATCGATTTGCAAAATAATCCTTAGTTGCAGCCCTATTTTTAATAAATGAGGGACATCAAATTTATATATATATATATATATATATATATATATATATATATATATATATATATATATATATATATATATATATATATACATAAATATACATAAATACAGGGCTGCCAACTTTTCACCAAATCTTGGTGTGAGATTTTGAAATAGTTTGGAAAGGAAATCCTGTCAGGGTGATATGAGGACAGGTGCAGCAGTTGGAGGTTTTCAGAGGATTTAACGGAAACAAAGCGGTAAAATGTGGATTTTTTTTTATAAAACAGTAAATGTTACCAAATAATAATAAGTGATCCATAGTTATGTAGAACATTTCTCTCACAATATACATTATTTTCTACATTCTGGTGATTTTTACAGAATTGAAGCAGAATGGGCCCTACTAAAATACCTGCATCTTAAATATACTTTAAACTAAGAATTTCAGAACTTTGCTCATTAATTGTTCTCTGCAGTTCAAGTAAATTAACAATGGGGAACTAATAAGCTATTACTGGATTACTGACACTGATACAGGAACCAGTGCAATCGAATCCCCTGCAAACTACACATGGATATTTGGTAATAGGCTAAGGCTGGAAAACCTTCATTCATTATGTTATTAGTTTTTCTTACAATTGCAAAACAGCTTAAAACTCACCATGAAAGGAGACAACACTTCTCTGGATGTTTTGAGTTTGGAAAATGTGATGGAAATAAATTTTTTAAACATATTCAATGGACCAAAATAATAATAAATGAATATGATAAGTAATAATAAAATGAGAACATCCCTGTGGTTTCTCCTCTATAGATCCAGGATAACTGAGTTGTTCTGCAAATCCTCTCTGGATGCAGCTGTTTTTTTTCATTGGTGGCTTTTGAAAAATAAAATGCAATGATTCTTTTTCTTTTGTGGAGCTCCTATGGGTTTGAGAGGCAAACCAGGAAGCTTTAAGAATTAAAATATTAATGTTGGTTTAATTACTCCTAAATTCCAACTGGAGATTATTAAACTAGACTGAGTTGAGTTTTAATGTCTGTCATTTTTTAGTGTGAGGAATTGGGAATATGGTGTGAGAGTGAAGACACTGAGATTGGGTGAGTCGCACTCCCAATGGGTGAGAGTTGACAGCCCTGTGTTATTATATGTAATAAAACAAAGCAGGTGTCTAAGCTGGGTCTCATCGGGTCTAAACTGGTTGCGAGTGACACGTACCGAGTCCATCCTTCCTGTTTCAGCAGCAGAGCCTCGGCCCTAGCGTTCATAACAAACAGCACGCCGCCTGCCTCCTCCATCCCTTCCCCTCCCACCAATCCAACGCACGTAAGAAGCGACAAGCCCACCTCAGAGACCTGCCGTCCTCTGAGCGCAGCCAGCCGGGGCACAGCCGCCACAGCTGCCCGCTAATTACAAGCTAACGGCGGCTAAACGTTACCTTGGTGAACGGCGACGCTGCAGCCGTGTCCGTCGCAGTACACCAGCGGGTTCTCCGCCCAGCCCCGCTCGTCTGAACACACGCAGCAGCCTCCGACCATCTCCCGCATGCTTCTCCCATATGAAGAAATAAATGTCTCCCCGTGGGTAACGGCTCAGACCTCGGCCAGGCCTGTCAGGTAAACGTCCGACACATTAACGCAGCATCTGGTGTAGTCGCTTGCTGCGTAGGACGAGCTGTTTTTTTTTTTTTTTTGGGGGGGGGGGGGGGGGGGGGGTTTGTCTGTGGTTTTTTTTTTTTTTTTTTTTTTTTCTCTGCCGCAGCGGTGAAACCAAATCTCGGCGTATAAAAAATGCGCTGCTTCGCTGCCTCTACGTTTCCTCCGCGATGTCGCCCCAGAAGCGATGCAGTGCGCATGCTCAGTGCTGATCTCTTCAGACTGAGCCAAAATCCATTTTCTAGATCACCACAATTAACCTCTTACAGGTTTTGTCTTTTTATTTAATAAAATAATGCACTTCATCATCATTTATATATATAATAATGGAGCTCAAGCACCAAAAACGTTATCTGCTTCAGTTAATCAATTCTGAGGAAACAGCGCCATCTGCTGGTATTTGAAATAAATGCAGGAACCACCATAGGAATGACTTTAATATTTACCCGAGGTGTCAAATATACTCATTCTTTTCTTAAGTAAAAAAGAGACTATGTAAAGTTAAAATTACCGACTGAACTAATTTACTAAAGTAAAAAAAAAAGTACTGCTTCTACATCATAGGGTACTTAAGTAAAAATGTAAAATGAAGTGTTTGCCTTAAAATAACTTTTATAAACTATTCTTAAAAAAAGAGTTATATGCACAAAAATGGGTTAATTTTCATGTTTTGCGGAGTATGTTGGTATAGACAAAATACTGCTGGCTCAGTCTTAAATAAAATTTCAAACAAGATAATGTAGACTAATCTGAACAGAGGTGTAGTATAAAAGTTTAATTTATCTCAATGCTCTGTTTTTCACAGCATAATGCTGCAAATATTCAAATGTAAGTAGAGCTTGAAACATGATCAGCATGCAAATGTAAAATCTCATAAAAAGAGAATAGATGGGAAACATCTTGCATCCGTTATCTGCAACGTTTCCCAGCCCCATCTCATCTCCCCTGTCACTATTACTGGTTTTTTTTTATTAAATGGACATATAAAGACATAAACTGGATGAGTAAATAGCTAGGTAAGGTGTAGGTACTGCAGATATTTGTGTATCAATGTTGGGATTAAAAGTTAAGTCATTAGAAAAATAAACAATCAAGCACAGAAACTAGAAATTGCTACTCAAATAAGTACTAATGCTTAATTACTTGACACTTAACACTAACACCCAACCCACATCTGCTATTTAAGGATCATATTTTACATCCATCTATCCATTTTCTGACACACTTAATCCCAAGTGGGGTCGCAGGGTTGGAGTGCCCGGAGAAAACCCACGCATGCTCAGGGAGAACATGCAAACTCCATGCAGAAAGACCTGGGGAATCGAACTACAACCTTCTTGCTGCAAGGCAGCAGTGCTACTTACTGCCCCACTGAGCAGCTCTATCTGACATACAATGTAAATGAATTTGGGAATAAATAAATATGGTTAAAATAATTACAGGTTTTGCAAAATATGTACAGAATCAAATGTAATATTTTGAAAATGAAGCGAAAATATTCACAATATTTAACATAAAATTAGCTTTGTGGTCATCTAAATATCCTGCAAAATGTCTGTTTTTTTTTAAACAAGAAAGCTTAAAAAACAAATTTAGTATAGTTTAAAACCATGTATAGCAATAGCTTATAGTTTTACTCATTTGATTTTCAAGAAAATAGTTCCCTTAGGGGTTTCTGTAATAGTGGTGGAATAAATAAAAACCACCACCATTAATTTTAAATGCTATTTTGTCACTTCACTACTTTATACATTTGCAACCAACTTCATACACATAGAAAAAAAAACGTGACGTTTAATTAGAATTTTTGTATATTATTTTTTAATACCTTTGGATTTCTTTTATTTTGATTCTGATCCCCATTTATGTCCAGTCAACACATCAAATTGACATACTGTGACCCTTGAATAGACAAAAAGACTAGCAAAGAGATATTATCAGAGGAGCCGTGAAACCATACATTACTGTAGACTCTGAGTAGATTATAAAACTATGATATCAAAGTGTTTGTTCTCGAAGCAGATATGAAACTTCTTAATGGTTGGCATAATTTGAAACATGGTCTTACAGTGGTGAATGTATACCAATATTACAAACAGATGAAATGGTGTGAGGCTGAAATAAGCACCATCCAACCCGAATAAACCCCAAACAATTATCAGCATGCTCTGCAAAATAAATGTGTTCTTGCAGGGCATGAGTTGAACAGCTGTAGTGTAACCGTTAAGCCATGATGGTTAAAGCTCACTGATAAAATCTCTGATCTATCAGCGATAGAATAAATTCAGGAAGGGTAGCAGCCTTCACAGTCATTATAGATTTCGAAACAATTATATATGCCTTTCGTGAACAGAATATTTTATTAAACATTTCTTATCTGTACAATAATAAACAGGAATATATCATTTTCTTTTAAATAAGTATTCAATTAATATTTTTTCTTTTTTAATGTGGCATTTTTGTGCTTCTATGCAAAAAAAAAACAAAAATAGTCAAATACATTCCTAGTCTATGAGTAGTATACACCTTCTTTATAATATTCTTCATTACTTTTGGAGAGGCATTCAATTTGCAAAATAATAATAAAAAAAACGTTGTTAATACCATACTCAACTGTTACAAATGAATAAATAATTAAAAAATATATAAAAAAGTGAAACTTGCATAAAATGGTTAGGAGCTTATCTGTGTTTTATCTTTTAAGGCTGTTATACTCAGACATTTAACAGGCACTGCGTCACTTAGTACTATTTTCCAATTATATGCATTTATGTCATTAAATATGGAATGAACTTTTGGGTTGTCATGGGTTGTTCCATGAAGGCTGTGTGTTCGGACAACAGATGAAAGGGGGATTCGAGATCAAATCATGGTACAGTTAACTGCACACATTTTGGAATAAATTCACAACTTAAATACAAAAAACAAGAATTTATAAACAAAAATGTCAAACATATTTCAGTTAAAAGATCTTAACTAAGCTAACCAAACGAAACTGAGTACTATGTACATTTAGAAGGAAAAGAAAATAGAAAAACATGATATCTAATTTTAGTTTTTAACACTCGCAAAATACATATCGTATGTGTTTTTTTAATTCAATATATTTTTTCATTTTTTTTTTGTCCCATTGTTTTCAAGAAACTTATCTTTATAAATAAATTCTCCAAGAAATGATGGCTTACTGTTCTGTTTGTTGCTACAGTTGTTTAATTAATTTTAATATTCTTCGTTGTTGACTTAAACTACTGAAGGGACTATAGATGGAAATTAGCTGTAGGCTATAATCTGGCATATTCACATATTTATTATGCATTGTCCCTTTAAAAAAAAACAAAAAAAACTGGTGAACAACTACTTTTAAAATGCTGCCATAATATCATCATTCAGCATTGATTTAACATTCGAGAACCAAATTTAATCTTGTATTTTATATATATAGTATTTGGAATGTGTTAAACCTAGCTTTTAATAATAAAAAGGGGTAAATAAAAGGTAGAAAAATAATTTAAAGACTGATAATGCCTAATTGGAAATCAATAACTGGCTTGCATTGATATTTAATAAGGCCAGGGTTTCTGCAAACCAAGTCCTCGAGATCCATTGTCCAGCACATTTTAGATGTCTTTCTGCTCCCATGCCCCTGAGTCAAATCATCAGGTCATCAGCATTTGCTCACTGAGGAGGTAATTTGATCATTTGATTCAGGTGTGGGGAAGCAGAGGCACATCTAAAAGGGGCAGGACACTGGACTTTGAGGACTGGAATCGAGGAAACATGAGCTGGGGGTTCCAGGATTGTCCCTTAAAGCTTTGGAAATGTCTTGATAGATCAGAGTTTACTACCTGGAAATATAATTTCCCAATCCTTCATCCAGGGCCCAATAACAGTTTGCCATATCCCATGCATGTATGTGAGCCACAACATGGTAAGACCTCCAAGGACATGTCTATAGTGCTTTTGTTTTGTTTGCTTTTGTAAATAATAAAGAACAAATAAAGAATCAAAGAAAAACAAGGCACTTTTTAAAATTTATTTTAGTTTTCTTCAAAGTGAAAATATGCAAATCCCACTTCGAACAAGTAAGCAAGATGGCCACTTGAAGCCAGAAATCCACAACAGTAAAACAACTTTCTCTCCAACTCTCATTTCAACATGGACATAGCTGCCGTCAGTTTAAATCATAGTAATGGCTAAAGAATAATTCGTAGTTTGTTTGCCCTGCTGGGCAGCTTGTATTATATGAACTCTTTCAAACTCATGTAAAGGTTTGAGAAAACGTTATTTTTTTTAAAGCTTCATGTGCTGGCATGTACAGGTAAAATTATTCATGAGATGTCAAAGTACCAAAGCGGGCCAAGAGTTCCTCAACTTGAAACTTGAAAACGGTTTGGTTAGGTTTGCTGGAACACATCAGAGAGATGCTGTGGTAACTTTTAGGTCATTGTCCATCTGTTTAACTTTGTACTGGAAGGTCCCTCAACTACTCTTTACTCGTCTTAACTCTTCGTTTTGCCTGTTAGAGCCAGCCCAAGCACCGACAATAGCTCAAGAACCTTAAGGAAATACATTAGTGGAGATTTTATTAACTAAATCCCAAGAGCCAGTCAGTAGATGTCACTAAAAACCAGACAATTATCTGATAATATATTGACTCTGACTTCTAAACCTTTTGGGGTGTAAGTTGAAAATGAGATGTTCTGGCTATTTTAAGTCTATAACATGTAAAGTTTGCAAAAAAGGAGTCTGACATTTACATGAACCAGAACTAGATCTGCTTTAGTCACAGTTTATCTCCTCAGCATCAGAAACTACCCAGAAGACGAATGCCTTGAACATTTTGTACTTGGGAATAGAGAAGCAGCTAAGCTGTGCTGTTGTAATGAATGACTTGGCTTTTTAACTCGACATGTGGAATCGAAGCTGTGAAGACAGTTTGGCCTCACAAGTGTCACTTCTCTTCAAACCCAAAGAGAGAAAGGGGAACTGGCTCCGATGGAGAGGACAGATAGTGAGGCAGCAGCTGGAAGAAGCTAACACCCTCTATTGGTCTTAAAGGCAGCAAGGCGTGAATAGGTTCCTGCACTGCCGTGTGGGTGAAACGCATCCACATACGCTCACACACCCGACGCACGCTCATGATAAAGTAGCTCTGTGGCTTGACTTTTTTCTTTTTTTTTTTTTTTTTATGAGTGCTCACCAAAACTTCCCCGCTGTGCAGATTTTGGCCGTCAGCGGAAGTTTTTAAAAGTGTGTCATGTCGAAAATTCCCACAAAACCTTACATTTTTAAAGCAATTTTTTTCTTTCTGGGCCACTGCACAGATAAGTTCCCATATCTGGAGTTTTACTGGCATGGTGGAGGCAGCATCATGCTGTGGGGATTACTGTTAATATCAATTCTGTGGGTGAGGCGAAGGAAAGAGAAACTGCTGACTACTTTTTGTGCTTTCTTCCTTTCCTAACTGAATAACCCGAGTTAGACACTCCTCCCTCAACCTTTACACCTCTAATTGTTGTTTGTTTCCCAGATATCACAATGACCCGAGAGACATCGAGCCATTTCTTATCATGGAAAAGATTAACTCTAAGATCTGAACCTCTGAAGCATCCGAGGGATGATCGAGTAACTACTTAACATAGACTGCGCTGGAATATTTCTCCTTATCTGCTACAACATAATGACTATTCTGTAATGAAAACGGTAAAACTGAGACATTTCTACCTCGTGGGAACGTTAAATGAGTATATTATTCTGGAGTGAGAAACCAGCACATGGTGTAGAGTGATGTCCTTTGAAGCCGTGAACTGCAGATCTCTGAAAACCACAGCCTTAAAAAAAGAGACATGTGACCTTCGAGATAATAGGATGTTTTTGTTTTTTTTTTCACCGTCAGAATTGCCAAGTTAAAACATCTCTCTACCTTCTGCATGTTGTGTGTGATGACAGAATTGTTCTTTTATTTTGTACATCTTTTTACAAACAGAATAAAACCGCAGACACAGCATAAATACATGACCTTGTACTGCTTTGGGCGAGTGGAAACTCATGGCTCTATGATGCAAAAAGACAACCCTGGTAAGAACAAATAAATGCTTGGTAGGGAGTAAAAATTACTCCTGCAATAACTCTTTAGAGGCCATCTTTTCAGAAGAGTGCAGGATGACTAAGAACAGCCACTGCACACCTACGTTTATACTCACACACACTTTAACAAACACAAAGGACAGACAGAGCTGCTACTTCATGCTTTCATTTCTAATACTACCAGCTCCTTAAATGACTAAATCGCTGTCTGTCTCCATAGAGTGGTGACGGTTTGTGTGACCACTCTATGGAGTCTACTTGAGTTCTAGGCGGTGCTCGCCGCGCGCTATGTGGGAGGAGAACTCGTAACGGTCCCGGCTGCGGTGGCCACACACATTGCATTCAAGTGGATCGCGGAAACCGTGGCATCCCATGTGGATGGTGAACATAACATAGTCCAGGAAGAGCACCCTGCAGTGGCCGCAGGGGTACACTGCTCCAGGGGGCGCCCCGGCCTCCCCGTCTGCCCGCATCACTCGCAGGGCCTCCAGGGGAGACAGGGGGATCGGCTGGCTGTGTGGGTGAGGGACGCCGTTCTGGTGATTGATCCCCCCCAGCAGGTGACCCAAGCTGTACATGATGGGCTGGGCCATCTGCGATGTGTCGTTGTGAAAGGAGTCCATGCCAAGGGGTGGCTGTGCTCCATGAGCGAGGCCCAAAAGAGGCATCTTGTGGCCGTTGGTGAGGCTCATTGGGTTAATATCGGTGCGGTTTAATGGGATGGGGTACGGTCTGTGGGTGGGGGGTTGGTCGCCATCAGGGCCTGTGAGGACGGTCTGCAGCTGGCCGTCTGGCCCCGGTGAGCCTGGTGGAGGTTCCTTCATGTCAGACCGGTTGAGCAGTTCCCTGTTAAAGCTCAGATCCAGGCAGACCCCATTATCTCCTACAACAGGGACAAGACAAGAGAGCTCTAAAGGCTTAACAGAAGGTGGTTTTCTTTACTTCAATGAAAAACATCACTTAACTTGAAAAAGTTTTCAAACCGCTTCTACTTATTCACATTTCATCATATTTAGACCTTCAAAGCTCAATGCATTTTATAGGGGGTTTAGTGATCAAAATAAGGTTATGTAATTTTGTGAAGTGGAAGAAGAACGAGACGCTTTTATTTCTAACCTTTGTACCTTTGTAATTTTAGATACCACTGGTCTGATAACCCCTATATATTGCATTCAAAAGTCCATATGTGTAGAATTTAATCTAAGTATGTCTCCAGTTATTCTGCGATGGGCTTAAGAATTTATAATGAGCAAAAAACAGCAGCAAGAATACCAATAATGAGAGCTAACAGGTCCAGGATAATTTACAGCAGGATAAAGTTATAAAACAATACAAACATCTCACGGGAAAATGCCTAGTCCATCATCTAGAAATGGAAAGATAATGGCACAGCTCCAAACCCACTAAGACATGGCTTTCCACATTAACAGAAAAACCTATCAAAGAGCATTAATGAGATGGACATCACAGAAGCCTATGGTAACTTTGATGGAGAAGCTAAGATGTGCAGCTTAAGTGGGAATATCTATTAACAGAACATCTACTGCACTCCCCAAATGTCACATTTATGGTAAAATGGGAAGAAAAGAGCCAGCACTTTAGGAAAAATATAAGCAGTTTGCAATAAGTCAAAATTCATGATTTAGACACAGCAAATATTAGGAAGAAGATGCATGAACCCTAAAGAAACTACCTCTACTGATAAATATGGTGGCTGCAGCATCATGCTGTGGAAATGCTCCTCAGCAGGAACAGGAATAGGCCTGGACAGCTGGAGCTAAATGTGGGGCAGTCCTGTTACAGGCTGCAAAGGGATTCAGACGGGCAGAGATTAACCTCATTTAGGATAACCATGAACCAATCTATGGCTAGACTTGAGAATATAAGCTTAAAGACACCGATCTGACTGATTCTGAGCTGTTTAACAGAGACGGATAGACAAATACATTAGCCTTTAGATGTTCAAAGCTGGTAGAGTGGTTTACTCAAAAGGACTAGATATAAGTGATTCTTAACTTATTTGCAGTGTCATTTACCAGGGAGAGTTAGGTAGTTGTCTTGCAGTTTTAGATTTGATTCCAGCTTTTCTCTAGTAATAAGTAATATGGTGTCTACATGCGTTAGGAATGACATGAGTGAATGTGGCTCTGGTGTAAAAGTGCTTTGTTTGGTTAATATGACAACATTATTGCTCTATATGTTCAGTCTATCTTTAAAGGATTAATAAAAACCATGTGTCTTATTCTTTCCACTTCACAGTTATCCACTACTTTATAATGGCCCATTGCATAAACTTCTGATAAAGCGTATTGAAGTTTGTGGTTTCGAAGTGACAAAATATGAAAAAGCACAAGGGCTATGAATACTTTTGCAAGGGACTGCACATGACCCAGCAGCAGAGCGCTTATTGCTTACAGATGGGCAAGAGCTAAGGCAGACCCAGATGGGGCTCTGAGGGGCCCTCTTTTTGGTGTGCATTATGCAGAGGGCAAATAAAAAATAAAAAAAACATGCACCCCCCTTTGGGGAACCTGGAACACAAGCACTTTACGGGACTAGAAAAAAAAGAAGCTTAAAAGCAAGGAAACATCCTGAAACAGGAGAGGACAAAGGGCTGAGACGGCGCAGACGGAGGTCTTTGGTGCAGCTGCTACAGAAGTATCGACAGAGAAACACCTGCTCACGTTTCTCGCCTCCCGCCTGTTCTATCTTTCTCTGTGGTTTCAGACTCTCTTACTTCTCTTTTCCCCTGTGGTTGTCATATTGAAAGATCTCACTTCATTTGCCAAGCTGATAGACGTAGGAGTATTTGTGTGTTGTGCTTGAGCGTGATTGCGAAACTACAACCCAAAGGTTGAGCCTAACCAGAGAGGTGAGAAGGGACTATTGAAAAATTGTGAGTGTGCTCATAAAGTTTGGGAAATGGCAGCACCAACTCAGGCGTTTACTGACAGTGATAATCATTCATCAGTGGATAATCCGAGTTCAATTCAAAGCACCGAAGATGAGTAATACTACTGAGAACTTTCAGGCTCATATTTCTTTTCTTTTGTACCTGTATCAATTCAAATTATCATGCACGGTTACACAATACCCACCTATAACACATGGGCAGAGAATCTAGGGTAGTGGGAACCAGTCTGGTGTGGGCAGCTATGAGCCAGGTGTTCTGGCCTCAGTTCACGTCTGGCAAGAGACAGAAGCCAGCAAAGATAAACAGACAAGCAGAAAGCTCACGCAGACAGAAATAATTTACAATAGGCTTTTTATTTAGAGGCTTTAAAGCACTGCAGCAAAAAGACTGATGTAAATGCATCAACAAGTAAGCAGGACGTACAGAGGAAGCCTGTTGGAAAATAGCTGTAATTTAACACACAGCAGCAGGTTTTAGTTCATTTTGAGATTATTCACTTTGAGATCAAAAATCCACTTAAGCAAACTTCAGTGGATTTTTATGGCAATTTTATGGGACTGACCAAACAAATTAATACATAATAGCAGGGGCCAACAAAAATTATGCATAATTTTACACAATTAAACAATCAAAAGAGGCCAAACCTATCTTTTCTACCCCATAACATTTTCTATCTCTATATAGAATCCAGTTCATCTATTTCCTTCCCCTTATCAGTAGACTGACTCCACTTCTGTTTATTTTTCTGAAGAAAACTCAGTTCTGTGAAGGGCTAAGAGATTATTAAAGAAAGTTTGTGAAGAAGAAGCATTGAAAGTTTGGAGATGGGTTATTTTACACACCATTTGGAGGATGCCAATATCTGCTGAATAATAATATCAGATCAAATCAAAAGGAAGCAGTTGGGATTGTTTTGGAAGGAAACCAGTCTTCTGAAGACCAAGAAACACAGAAAAAAAGTTCATTGATAAAGTTATGGAAATAAATCTTGTGGTGAAAAAATGGTATACCAAGTTTTAACATCATATAGAGCAGCGATTAATTATATTAATGACAATTATGTCATATAAATGAATAGACAGGGTAGGAGAGGATTTTTCTGTGAAGCACACTGAACACACAAACCCGTCTTTGAAAAAAAGAGGTGTCACCTACAGTCTGAGGACGTACCTTTCTCTAGCAGGGACAGGGATACTAATCAGACAGAGGAGAAGATTTTCAACATGGAGCAGGAAACTAAACCTGATTGTACAGCTAAATCTATGATGGAGGGGTCTAGATCAAGCAAAGTTTGTGTTGGTCTATCACATAAAATTCATTTAAATAAACTAAAATGTGTTGCTGTTATGTGACAAAACGCTTTTGCAAGGCACCGCAAACATGTCGAAGCAGTAGCAGCTTTTGCAGCAAAAAGACGTTTTTTTTTTTTTTTTTTTTTATTAAAAACACATAATTGAAGGCAAAACTTGAATATACAGCTGGCCTGACAAAAGTAAGACCCTTTTTGCAGCCTGAGGTACGCCACTGTTCTTACCAGTGAACTTCTGTGGCATTGAGCTTTTCCGCTTGGCAACGTTGCTGGCGAGCCTATCGAGAAGCAGCGCGCGCTCAGACCCCATCTGAGACCTGGCTGAGTGGCTGTCCTCTGCTTGACCACAAAAAAGAAAAGACAGAAAGAGAGACAAAACAGCCATGTCAGGGAAATGGAGACCTGTAGATCTTAAACAGAATCGCTCCTCTCATTAAAATTCACTCATACTCAAACAAACAAAGGAGACCCACATGGAAGACCAAGAAAAAAATATTTGAGAAAAGGAACTCCTTGGACTTCACTTCCTAGTTCTTTTTTTTTTCTTCTTTTTTTTTTTTTTTACCTCATCAGTGCCGGAGGAGATACCACAGGATGAGGATGTACTTCCTCACCACTACAGCTCTATCAAGCAAAACTTACGACATTCGGTGGCCACAGAAACAGTGTGTTGCAATTGTGCAACTGTCCTGCCGATAGAATAAGGTACAGACGACTGTGGGGGCCGATCTTACACGAGCGTGCCTGCATTGGGGCGGCCTGGACTCAAATGTTTGCCCTATTTGGCTTCCCCTTTGCTGATACAGACATGAGAAGCGTCCTCCACTGCACTAAGCCATCACGCCACAGCAGCCATAACCTATTTAGTCTGTAATCGTGGGGCACCAGCTATAAGTTCATTAATTCAATGAGGCCATAAAACCAGATCTGCAGGCTTTTTCTCTGCACACTGTTTTTTTTTTTAATGATGGCTGCAGCAGCTGCATGTGTGAAGTTTCAGAGATGTTTTCTGAGAGTGTGATGGCTGCTCACCTCTCTCAGCGGGACCTTTGTTCTGAATGTACACATGGCACCTCTCTCTGTGCTCGTCGAGGGAGCTCCGCTGCTTGTAGCTGCGGCTGCAGTGGTTGCACTTGAAGGGCTTCTCTACTGCGAGCAAGAGTTTCAGTTAATCACCAAATACATCAACAACATAAAAAAGAAAAAAAACTGGCACAGCACATATGCTTTCCCTAAGTTTGCAGTTTCACTCAAAACTGATGATTCTTTTTTTCTATCTGTAAGTTGTTTTGAGACTGAGGGCAGGTAAAGCACGTGATCTGAAAGTGAATGAAAAAGTTTCCAGAAGCGATGGAGTAAATGATATCATATGTGTGTTTGAAACACTGCATGATGATAGGCCATTACTGGAAAAGCCAAGAGCCCTTTTGCAAGATTGGAAAGGGAGTGAGAAACCAGACTTAGAGGAGTAACTGACAAGCATTGTATGTAGGTGCCTGAGGTATAAGGGCGTGTTGGCGCTATGGGTACATGTTAAATGATTGAGCAGGCATGCATGTGGCTGGCAGCTACCAGAATGGGTGCGCAGGTGCCCGCTCAGAGCGTCACGTCGTCGGCAGGCGTAGCTGCACATAGGGCATTTGAAAGGCTTCTCTCCAGAGTGCAGTTTGATGTGGCGAAGCAGGTTTCCCTTCTGGGTGAAGGAGGCCCCACACTGAGTGCAGTGGAATGGCCTCTCACCTGAGAAACAAAAAATAACACAGAGAGGAGAGAGAAAAAAAAGAAACCCACATGGTTTAACTCATTAATTGCTCAGGAAACTTTTTTGCAGATCTACTTTTATTAACTTCTGAGTCAGAGCAATAATTAAAAAAGAAACAAAAACAATACATAACTACTATGTAGTTTCCAATTGTTACAAGTGCGTTGCAAAACCTAGAATCATTCTCCATTTTTTGAAAAGGGAACAAAGCAACATCCACTTTGATAGCCCAGAGATGATGTTCTCACAACCCAGACCACCGAGCAAGTTCTGCACACGATGTTGAAAACAGCCTCAGCTGAAGGCAGCGTAAAGACCTAAAATCTTACTCCAGCCAATAGAACAGTTTTGGTGGACATGAGGCTCTGCGCTAGAGCTGATTTTGGCTTTCTACCAAAGTTTTTTCTTTGGATATAAAGGAGAATATACTGAAAGCTGAGTAAACATGAGCTTCAAAGTTTAGTAGTCATTTCTACCAAGTTCCTTATCTATCTAGAAATGTCTTGATCAGAGGAGAAAAAAATGACCCAAAATGCCACAATAATTCATCTTCTGTATACGGTTTTGCAAAAAGCAAAAAACAAAAAAAAAAACGACAACAAAGGAGCAACACAGTTAGACCCTGATTTAGATTTAAAATATTACAATTTGAGCCATATGTTTCTTAAAACAGAAGGCTTTATTAAAATGTTCCCATCATCCAGCTAGAGTCAGGCATGGAATCTGATAGAGAATCTTTGAAGATAGCCACAGATTAGGTTAATGGCACTGAGGGCTTTCAACCTCAAAGATTAATCACCAAATCAGCTTATCACCAAGAATAATTTGTCGAAAAAGCAGTAGAAACATACAAAATCTGGAGAGTAAATCTAAAAAAATGGTTTGATTCCTGTAATGCCTTATAATATTCTTCTGACACAAGCTTCCCGAATGATTGAAAATAATACTGAATCTAAATCTGCCATAGATATGAATCATATGAGCCTGTATTCATAACCTAGTCCAAATTTGGAACCCTATAGATTTTGCTCAGGCTCAATTATAGTGAAGGATGATTTGAAATGTATTGTAATAATGCTAAAAGTTGATGAAAAGGTTTCTGACGCGTTTTCTATGAAAGCTCCAAAACTTTGGAAGACTAAGTTTGCCGTGTTGAAGCCTCCATTACAGTGCAAAAGTTTTGTACTGTAGTCAGGAATTATTATCCACACAAATCGGTTCCTTTAGTTAGAACTGTTAATTCGTTTTTGCATTGGCTGATTAATCCTCCACGTGGCTCGATTACTGACCATGGCTGTATGTCTTCCCCCTTCTGTCTCTGCCCATTGTCTGCTGATGTAATGCAAAAAAAGCAACTAGATCAACAACATTTAGAAAAACTGGCTAAAGAAAAGTAGTTGTTTAATTGATTTTGTGGCCTTTGAACCACCATAGATTAAACTCTGCTATAAAACCCTGATTTGAATATGGTTGGAAGACAACAAGCAGACGATTTTGAATTGGTCTTTCAACTAGAAACTCAAGAAATTATTGCTAAAATGTTAGAGTCGAGCTGAAACATGGTTATCAGAAATAAACATAATTTAAATATAAATCAATAGTGACTTTCATATACGGTAAAAATAAAATTATTTTTTCATCTTCCTCCAGATCTACAAAATGGCGAAGGTAGATCCTATAATTTACCAAAATCCTGAAGATTTAAAGTGTTAGGTAAAGCCACATGGAAACGAAAATTTCTCTAAAAATAACACCTGACCTCTATCAGCTAGGCTACCTCAGTTCATCGCCTTATTTACCAGAACCACAGCTCTGCCGAATATCATATAACTGCATTTGATTGGTTAATAAAATATCTTAAACCCGTCATGGAGCTAAATGAGGAAAACTTTCAAAAAGAAAAAGTAGCAAACCAACCACTATATCAACTTAAAATATCATAAATTAGAGTTTGATATCATCCAGAAAAATTACAGTTTGCAAAACAAGATTTTTGGATAAATGCCTATTCCCAGCGCTGGATATAATTCGGTCCACAAAAGAGGAGTTCTAAAATAGAACAAATAAAACACCAGAAAAGTTAAGTGAAACATATTTAGGTGTTTGCGGGGTATCAAATTGGTGTTACGAAATTTAGTCCAGCTTCTTACCCATCTGGGCTTATATGGTTCACACTTTTTAGGCGAGGTGTTCCTGCATGAAACCTACAGTGACGATAAAGGTGGGACTATTAGGGACCTATGGGAAACAGTTATATCATAAAAGAATCAGTGTGTGAATGTCTCTGTGAATGATTGGTTGCTTTGAATAAAGCTATAGACCATATAGCAGATGATGGGTGGAATGGAGTTATGAGTCTTATTTGAAACATTACAAAAATCAGTGTGTGCCGAAAAAGAAAAGAAATACTTAGAATCCTTTTATAGAGTGGAACCGGAGCTACTGTTCTTTGCTTAAGTCTGATGAAACCAATGGAACAGTTTAAGAAACTAACAAGAACAGCTTGTAGCGTAGATTCAAAAGTGTTAATGTGAGCAAATAGGTATTATATAATCAAGGCCATCATGGTACTGTGGTGAATCGGATGAGAATCCTTCTACAGAGGTCATAATTTATTCCCATCAAATGATCATCTTTCTTCATGTCCAAACTAAGGAGCCTGTGGCAGTGATCGATCTTTGCATGCTCCTCTCAATAGTTATCTGTCACTGGCATCAAATCACACATTCAATTGTTCTGTGCTCATTACTAAACTACAATGGAAGATATTTCACAACCAGATCTCGCCCGCCGATTAGGTTGCAGTGAAGTACCACATGCATGCAGAACAGATGCATTGACCCCATCAATAGGGGCTGATTCTGTTGCTATCGGTTGATCGTGCAGCTGTTTGTGTGTTTCAGGTCAGGCGTTTTTTTTTTTTTTTTTTTTCTTTTTTCGTCCTTACCAGTGTGGCTGCGTTTGTGCACCAACAGCACATTAATGCTGATGCAGGACAGGCCGCAGATGTCGCAGCTTAGTTTCCCCTGCGTCGGGATTCGGGACCCCGTGGACCCAGGCAAGTAGCTACCATCTGTGACGTCGTCCGAAGGGGTGGTGGTCTGGCCTTCTGGTAGGGATGATGTTTCGTAACGGGAGTAGTCCACCAGAGACAGGTCCTGGGGCTCGTTCAGGCAGTCTTCGTCTCTCTGCTCATCGTTGTCCTCCTCTGTCCTTTCCTCATCCATCCCTTCCTCCATTCCATCCTCACTGTCCCCCTCTGCCTCCTCTTTGGGTGCAAGCACTGCCTGCTCATTATCATCTGTCTCCTCCACCTCGGTCTTTATTACACCTAGACAAAACATATAAGGAATCGAGAAGCAAAGCAATCATTTAGAGGCCTTTGTAGTCAGACATATAGTAACCAATGTGTAGAACATGTTCTTCTTCCAAATAAGGAGCTAAAAGAACTAGATGAGACTCTACTACAAGCTAGAATGTGAAACATAGTCACATATTCACTTCTACCTTTATATTTAAGGTTCAGTATTAGCACAAGCACGTCTCCAAAGTGTGGGTAGCTTAATTTGGGCCAACACGTAGAGTCTCAAAGAGATTCAGTAGATATGCGCCTGAGATAAGAGGAAAGCGTTTCCTCTGAATACACAGAAAGTAGAACCAGGACAGAAGAAAAACACAGCAGACGCCTCAAACATACAACACCAACTTCCCTCTGCTGTGAAGGAGTCAGTGTGTTCATCAGTTTGTCACAGAGTGGGTCAACTTCCACAGACTCACCAGCTATAATATGACCTTCTTTTTTTTTATGGTCCCGTTTCTTTAAAAGCCACATGATGTCAACATAGTGTTTCCCTTAAAGGTTTCTCCTCCCTTTAACTTTTTCACATTTTCTCATGTCAGGACAGGAGGGTACTGTGTACCAATTTTCTGGGGAGATGTTATGTGATACGCGGTGTTGCATATGTTTGGATTTAACCCCCCCATAGTCTACACGTTTCAAATCTCTGGTTATCTCTCTTTCAGTGTTGCACATTCAGTGGCTGGTTTGTTCAATTTTTTTGCCGAATTGCTCATCATCTGTCAGACTGGATGGGAAACATCATTGAGCGCCATTTTTGTAGACTTGCCTTAAGCCTTAAGCAGGATTGAATTGTGGACTTTGACGGCTCCATTCCGACACACAATAACGCTTTGACCTAAACCCTTCCACCTTTACTATGCTGCTGAAAGGTGTGCCCCAAGCTCAGGTCTTCTGGAACTTCTATCAGGCTTTTTACCTGGACTGCCTTGAGTTTATATGTATTAGTTTTTCCATCAGTTCTAACTGAGGTCATTATTACTGCTTAAAAAAAACAACAACAAAAAACAGTGTGGAAATGTACATTTAGCGTGATGTGCACATAGTTTGCTTGAGCTGTGGATCTCCGCAGCTTCTCCAGTGTTACTGTTAATCTCTGGACTGTTTCTTTGATAAACGGCCACCTTTTTCTCTCTGGGTAGTTTAGTTGGACTGCTATATCTCTGCAGGACTGGGCCATATTTAGGGGTTTCATTGTAAATAGGATTAAACACAATGGGACACCAGACTTTTACTGTTTCTATTACTAGAAGAACATTTAAAATAACAAATTCACAATTACTTATTATTACTCTGTGCTGGTTTGTTGCAGAAAAAATCCTAAACTAGATTCAAGATTGTGACTGTGATGTTGCAAAATGTGAAAAACATTCAAGGAGTGTGAATGGTGTTGCTAGGCTCTCTATGTTTTACCATGACGGCTTAGAGGAATCAACCCCTTACATGCACAACTGTCAGCACCACAGCTGCTGTCATGCAAAGTCCTGAGGCCCGTTTTTGCAGGACCTCTCACCTAGCCTGTTGTTCAGCGTGAACTAACCCTGAGAGCAGCACAGTTCCATCCAGAAACCACGCTGTGGTCTTGGCGGTGACTTATGATGAGCTAAAGAGCATCGCCTTGCGTTGTGGAGAGCGCTCAGAGGTGCTATGGAAACTTTGCAAGCATAGAGATCCGTGACACCCTTTATAGAGTCCAGGGTCTTTCAGGGAACCGCAGGGCCGTGCAGCAGAAAGCAGAGCAGGGCTTTAGGAAGTGCACCCAGTGGGGTAGATGGGTTGCCACTCAGAAATACGAAGTGAGTGCTGACTGCACATAATGTTCTCTCTAAACACCGAGGTCAGAAATAACAAACCCTTTGGAGTTGGATTTACTGTTGGTTACTTGCTTGAGATTCTGGCACCTTGAGGCAAATTAATCTTTTCTTTTCAACATACAATGGAGACAAGTTATACCGCCACTAAAAACTACTACATGTAATTGAAAGGGACTGAAGCTTGGTTCTATATTTCATAGGAACAAGGAAATCTTTAAACCAAATTTTGAAAATAAGTTTAAGATGGCAGGATACGATAACATTTCTCCTACAGAGATCTCATATTGGTTTATAATATTTAATGGAATATAGTTTAAATTGCTCATCTTAGTTTTTCATTCTAAATAATCTGCAACTCCATCCTAGTTTTCGACTTCTAGCTAAATCATCAAATTCAGGTAAATAAAATAAATCTACCGACTAATACGTGATTTCCATAAAAGCATGAAACCCACTATTCCATTAGCTCTTTGACATTTGCAGTTACATTTTATTTGGTGCAAAATCTTGCAAGGTTAAAATTCATCATGCCCGGAACTTTGATATGTGTGGAAATCTTCTGTGCATACATCTGTGTGTGTAAACATACGTGCATCCATGACAGCATCCGAATGCATTCCATTCACAGTGACAGAGCTGTCCTCTTTCTGCTCTTCCTCCCCCTGTGCCTTCATCTCTGCAACATCACTGCAAGTTTCTGAATAAAGACACAAATCATATCCAGTCACATAACCAAAGTTACTGATAAACTCAAAATAAAAGCAGCGAAAAGGTTTCTTTCCCTTCTAATCTTTTTTTCAACAATAAAGGACTTTTTTAGATGTTCCCTATTAGCAAATAATCAATTGGAATATCTTTTTTTGTAGGCTTGCAGACACATCTAAAAAAGCACCGATTATATCTGCAATCTGCACCAATCCCACAGTTGTGCCTCGATCTTTTCAAAGCACTGCTTCAGGCCGGACGGCGGTTTCTGCGGAAAATCAAGCTCAGACTGATCACGTACACTTTCAAATTCGAGACAAGGAATGATATACTCACCCATCTCGTCTTCCCCTGGGGATGTGAATTCAGGATGCTTATCAGCGTTCATGGTGAAGATGCTGGGGGTTTTAAGGTCTTAACAGGTCCAGTCAGGTTCCTGTGATGGACAATTTTAGAACCAGGTTTGTGAGAGGAAGGTCAAAGAACGGTGACAATGTGAAAGGACAAATATGCTCCTCACATTCATCCTGTCGCTCTAATGCAGGATTATATATACTATTTCACAACCCTAATAAAAGATGTTTTGTCTATTTCAATGAAGCCTGTGAAGAAATAGAAGCAACACTTGTGTCTGACTGTTCCTGTTGGTTGGACAGCATAAAAAAGAAGCTTACAAAAATAAAAATGGGTGAAAGCCCACGGTTGATTGCTCGACCCTGTCTCTACATTTAGCCTTATGAGAAAGACATGATATTCTCTCTGCACACGTATTTCCTGCTGGGTTTGTACACAGGAGCAAATGTAAAAGAGCTTTCCACTCCAGCAGCCAAACACTCCTACACTCGCGGGCATATTTTTAAAGAAAAAAGAACATCCCTCCTCATGTGCATCTCCAATTAAAGATGCAACAAAGATGAAACAACTGTCTGTTTTCAGAGGAGTTTAAAAAGATAATTAAAGACTTATATGACTTATTGGTTAGGAAGAAACTGAAAATAATACAAAGTCACAGCTTCCATCTCAAATTTCTCAAAAGCTGAAATTGAGAAGTGCGTGTCGACATGTTGCAGTTACTGCAAAGAGCCACTTCTTTAATAAAGACCATCTCTAAGGGTAATGATAAAGCTGTCTTACCCTCCTGTTGCTCAGCACCCAGAGGAGATGACAGTGGCTCTGGTATGTCCCTACTCCACCACTGGACTTTCTCTGTATATGGATCCTAGGTAGTGTGACTACAGTGAATGCTGGAGAGATCCCTTATAGGAAGAGGAACTGGTGAGCAAGGTGGAGCAACAGAGACTTCACATCCAGCAGAGAGGCGAGAGCAGCTCAGACGGTTCAGAGGAGTCAAGGTGAAACTGAAGACCATCTGCATCCACTGAGCCTGAAAGGGACAGCTCTACGACACCACATCCTAATGAAGGAAACAAAGAGCATTAAAAAAATAAAATAAAATCATTACTGTAGGTCATACCTGCTACTGACTGGTTTCAGTTTAAGGAGTCATAGCTCCATCTTGTGGCCAAATCACAGAGCTACTATTCTATTTTAATACTGGGGACTCATGCAGTGTGTCTACTGTTGCACAAACTGAGCTAATACCAAATTACCAAAATGTTTGTAATTTTCAATTGTAAAAAACATTTGCTTTATTAAAGATTTCTTCATTTTTTTTTTTTTTTTTTTACTTTTTAGGGGAGTGGGAGATGGGGGCAATGGAGTTGCTGCGGTAATAAATAGTGTCACAGTCTTGGTTCTGTTATGCTTTACTTTGCTCCATGTTTTCTAGTTTTATTGGTTTGAATTCCTTTTTTGTTGTATTTTCCGGATGTATTTGAGTTCTCAGGTTTTTATCTGTTACCCTCTTGTGTTGCCTCCTTTTCCCTAGCTGCTCTCTTCACACCTGCTCCCAATCTGCTCGTTAGTCCTCTATTTGTTCAGTCTACTAATAAATACTCTTCTTGTGCAGTTCCTCAGTGCTGGTTCCTCATCTTACCTCGTCTTTCCTCGTCTTGCCCTGGCTCCTCAGGATTGTTTTCCCTGATGTCTCCATGGTTCTGTTACGGTTGTGTTACATTTTAAGTTGGATTCTGGATTCCTGCCTTTGTTAACTGTTATCACTAATTAAAACTGCAAGAAGTCACATCTGCATTTGGATCCTCAAACCACAACCAAACCCTGTCAAAAAGGGGTTCTACACAGTATGAATTGTAGGAGCATCCATTAAAAATGCATGTTAAATGTTTTATACTTGTAAAAGAAATCATTAGGGGTGTTCTGATACAATATTTTCATTTCAGATACGATACTGATATTGCAGCTTTAGAACTGATCGATACAGATATAGATAGACCCGATATGATATAACCACAAATCATACATGCTTTTATTACTAATTTTACACTTTAGAATGCTAGAAATATGACCAAAAATGAAGAACATTAGACAACAACAAGTATGACTTGTAATATTAACCAATGGGTTATAACAACTTTAAACAGAAGCAGAGAATTTCTATCAACATGATAATATTGGAGATTTTAGATACAGGCTGATAAAACCTGAATCCAATTTGATTTGTAGGGGTGTCCTAATCTGACAATATCAGATATTGGACAGATATTAGCCCGTACTCTATGGGCTAATATCATTTCGATATCCAATACTATTGTCAGATATGGACACCCCTACAAATCAAATGATCTAAAATTAAGTTGTAGGGGTGCAGCTGTGGTATGGAGGTACTGTAGAGAACATGACCCATAGTATACAAGTCAAGTTCTGGCCCTTTTGACCTTTGTCAAATGTCTCTCCCCTCTCTTGTAACCCACTTTTCTGTTTGCATACTTTAAAAAATGAAAAACAATAAAGGCCATTAGAGCCTTAATAATAATTTTTAAAATCAAGTTTTTAAAGTATTAAAAACTATTTTCAAGTGTTTGATTTTCGGGTGCAATAGTGCAAAGGGTTCTGGAGGGTGTGAATATTTTACATGGCATTGCACGTATCAAGACATTCCAGAGCAGTAAATTTGAAAATGTGGAAATGTGCAGGAATTTAAGCTTCAAACCTCTGATCTGGTTTGTGTTTTTCTGTTATTCCTGAATGTCAACACTAAATTTGTGTTTTTTACAAATTTTTAATGCAGACCATTAAATCATACCTCAGGGTTGCAAAGGAACCCTAACAAATCTCTTCTGTTAAAAGATTGTGAGCTAAGATCACCAAGAAGCATGAGGAGCAGCAAGTTGAGAGCTGGGCTGTCTTGTTTCCTTAACTTTGCTCCACATGTGGGACATAATAAACTAAGCCCTGCTTGGTTACAGGGAGGAACATTAAAGCAGTTAAAGTGTAATGAACACAAGCAAGAGAATAACTCATAAGATTATGGTGAACGGCACCTGGTTTTAACTAAACAGAGGAGCTAAAGCTAAAAGGTCCCTCTTTGTAAAACTTGCTTTTATTCTCCTCATACTCAATTATAGCTCTGTTTTTAAAGATAAAACCTTTGCTTTTTTTGTTTTTTTGTGTAACAGAATATTATGATGTTTGACCAATTCACTGTTTTACCACCTTTTATTAATATTAGCAGTATGTTCTTAAGCTGCCATGCATTATCAAAGATCAATTTCTCATGGGGATTCCTAAGTTTTAAACTACTTCTCCATCATAACGCAGGCTAAAGATGGGTTCGCTTAATTTATTTTTTTTGCTTTTTGAACTTTAATGTGTGGAACTTACCCTGCTGTGCATCTCTCACATCTGGTCCTTCATGGCATTTTATTATCTCCATCCTTTGCCGCTTTCTTTTTGTGCATTTTTTCGAGTCTCAGCAGAAATGTAGCCATAAAATGGGAAAGTAAAACCCATTAAATACTTCTGTTCAAACCACAAACATCTTCAAGGTACTTTAAATGGTCAGGAAGGCAATTATTTAAACAGCCTACAATGAAAGTCAAAGAATTGAAAATGATCTGTGCTTATTTTTAGATTTATTTTCCAATTTACTATACTGCTGTTTTGTTTAATCAGTTTAATTTTATTTGTTAAAACACTCCTCTTCTATTGTTCAAGCCTGAAATACATGACTAAAAATCTGGTGGCAGCTTTTTAGTCCTTTTACATTTAGGATTAGCACCACAGCGTAGAAAAACTTCTGGCAAGTGAAATTTTCATATGATTTTAATAATAACTTGGTGCAAAAGCAGAAATTGCAAAATTTTTCTTTATAAAGGAGTCTTTCATTTTAACTTTTTCTCTTAAAACTGAATATTATTAATGACAGCTTATGTGATCAGATGGGTCATTGTTCTAGCTTTTGTGCTCCAGTTAAAAAAAAAGACAATCCAGGCAGTTTTAGGTCTTTAGGGTTGATCATTGGTTTTGGTAAAACTCTTTCCACATCTATGATGAGAGCATTTAAGCACAAAAGTGTACTGAGACCTCAAAGAAACATGTTGCCCATGACCATGGTGTGTGTTGGTTTCTAGTGAGTGTGTTCATTTTCTGCAATAGATAACAGGCAGTTATGTTATTGTGTCCCCTACATGGTTTGTGGAAAACAAGATGTTTTGTTTTTTTGCCAAAATGTTGGCATTTCAGGACGATGGTTTTAGCAGTACCTTGGGAGATATTCAGCTTTGGATATTGTCCTGTAAGCTAACCCTGCTTTGTAGTTGTCTAGTACATTCTCCCTGCTGCGTTCCTTCGTTTTCCTCCTGCTGCTGTTTATGCACTAATGTCCTCTAACAAACCCTGTAGGCTATCACAGAACAGATTGTTGACTCAATTCACATGACCTTAAAAGCCAACTGCTTAAAAAGGATAAAAAGGATTTTATTTAAGGGAACAGAGTAAATGTTGTTTTATGCTTGATGTGTCGTCCCCATAGTGCCGTTTGTAACTATGCAGACAGTTCATTCATCCATCCGTTTTTCGTCACTCTTTATCACAACTGGGGTCCCGAGTTGTGCTGGTGCTTATCTCCATCTTTCAATGGGTGAGAGGCGGGGTACATCCTGGACAGGTTGGCAGTCTATCGCAGGGCAACACAGAGGCAAACAGGACTTGGTTTCCAAGGTTTGAAGACGTTTCGCTTCCCCTCCAGGAAGCTTTCGAATTGAAATGTCATTTGAATTGAATTAAAAAATTACATTTGAATTGAGAAAGCTTCCTGGAGGGAAAGCGAAAAGTCTTCAAACCTTGGAAACCAAGTCCAGTGGATTGTTTTTAAACTTTTACGGAATGACTATGACTATGGCCTGGATGACGGAGAATCTTCATCAGCATAGGACAAACAACCATTCACAGACACACTCACACCTAAGGAGAATTTAGAGCAGGCAATTAACCTAACATTGATGTTTCTGGACTGTGGGAGGAAGCATGCATTCTCTCCAGGTACTCCTGGAGAGAATGCATGCATGCATATGGTGTACATGCAAACTCCATGCAGAAAGACCCCGGGCCAGGAATAGAACCTGGATACTTCTTGCTGCAAGGCAGCAGTGCTACCCAATGCGCCACTGAGCAGCCTATGCAGACAGTTATGAATGTAAAAAAATGGCAGATGAGCGACAGCTCTCACTGGAGAGGAAAGGTATGCAAATATGAACATCTACTTGCATCGTATGATTTGGCCCATAAATATCGTCACAACCACCATAATGTGAGCAACTTTTGGAACAAAACCTCTCACACTTTTGGATGACACAGAGCAGCAAAATATTTGGCCTCTGCCCAATGCTGCCCCCTAGAGTCTATAAGAAGAGTACAGCGGAGAAAAGCCATGGTTAGTTAACCTTGAATGCAAGATAAATCCTCATGGTATGTGTGCATTCAAAAACACACAAGAATCCTTCTTGTCCCGCTCTAGTTTTGATCATTTGACACCAGCCCAAAATGGTTCAGCCAATCACATTGCAGCATCATGGTTTAAGGCAGGGATGTGGAACTGGTTCCAGAAAGGGCCATGTGGCTGCAGGTTTTCTTTCCAACCGAGCAGTAGCACAACAGACTCCAGTCATTTCATTGAGTGGGTCCAATCTGAACATGATGAGAGATGAGATCAAGTCTTGTGTGCTAATTTTTTGGTTGGAGAGAAAACCTGCAGCCGCCCTTTCTGGCATCAATTTGAAACACCTGGTTTAATGCATAACGTCTAGTTATGAAAAAGCAAGATATACTGAGCCCATAGCCGAACCAAAATAAACATGGCAGCACAGGATAACACACTCATAGCAGGGGTTATCATGTAGTCTGGGGTTCCAAGACTGCTTCAAGTTTAAGTGTTTTGTGGTTTCTTATAATAGTGCCTGCAGCTTAAGACCTTTTTATCTGTTACTGGGATTGGGTAAAACCAAACTTTGATAGATGGACACTAGGATTCATTTCACTCAATCAGCACAGGAAGTTCTACTGCATGCCCTTACTTCCCCCAAATAGATGCGATTGAATCAGGCCCAGATTGATCAGGTGCAGAACTACACCTAGAGTGCAACACATTATTAATCTGGCTTTGCAGGTTAGCATGGAGCATAAAATGCTTCAGACGCTTTGTCAGCAACGTTCTCACAGATATGTCAAGCATAAACTAGCCTAGGAAGAGAGCTGAATACATGCACACCACAGTTTTTAGATATGAGTCGAGAAAACTATAAACCTACTTTCGCTTTACAAGTATACACTCTCCACATAAAACCACAGAAAAAAAATGCAGCCAAGTTTGTGGTTGTAGCATGATAAAAAGTTAAAAAGTTATTTATCTGAGCGTAATCTGTACCAAACAGCCTTGCCAGTATTATCTGATAAGAAACCCTGTCTTTGCCCCCTAGCCCCCACCCCTTTATAATTGCCACAGAATTAAAAGTGGACCTGGAAACTAACCATTGGGTTAGTTCACCATCAAACTAGTTAGTTATTTTATCAAATGACTTAAAGCCAACAGAGGTTTTGCTGTTAAAGCCCAACTCACCAAGAGCAAGTTTGGCTGTGGTATAGAATGACGTGTAAACAAACACGCACTACCATTGATTTATCAACACCCACCCTCTGGGGAATTCAGCAACAAACCATGCTGCAGAGCTCACCTTATTGGTGCCTTGTGAAAGTTTGGCTGCAGCCCATGCCCAGTCTATGGCAACCAGCCACCAGCTAGAGAAAAAAAATTAGAAAGAACACACGCTCACAAAAGCATTACAATGCATGCTGGGTTTCCATGGCAAAATGAAAGCAAAGGAACACCAGAGAAAAAGTGAGATGTCGACCAATAAAAGGCATTAAGAGCTGGGTGCAAGGCATATCTAGCCGAACTGGCAAACAAGAACAAAGTACAGTCTTTGATGATCAGAAACACGCATGTGATAAACTAGGCTTGCTGTGCAGGGTTGGTTGAACAAACTCTTGAAGGGTGGGGGGCTATTTAGGACTGGTGGGGGTAGGGCAGGGCAGGATTCTGGAAAAGTGGTGTTTGAGTGTCCCTTTGCCTTTTATAGCTGCCCATCATCAGTTCGCAACACGGGAGAGAAAAGGAGATCGGGGAGCTGACATAATGAAACAGGGAGTGGAGGGGGGACTCCATAAAAACACACACCGAGACCATGTTGAGGCAGCAGAGGTTGTTTTGTTGCCTGAACAATACTTAGCCACAGAGGTAGGTACATGGATTTTCTACGTTTGGGGTTGATTAAAGTGGAGAGCCCCTGAAGGGAGTCTGCTTCTTTACAGAACAAAATGTATTATCTTGCAGACTACTAATCAATACAACAGACCGCCTGTCACATAAACTACACCAAGTCTGAGTGGATATTGAGTGAGAACAAATGAGAAGGCGATTCAGCTGTTTTCCTTCATGCAATCAGGACTGAGAGAGGACAAGCAGAGGAGAGTGAGCACAAGTTTGCAGGCTTGAGAGTGTGAGAAAGCTTTGGAGAGACAGAGGGAGACAGAGGAGAGAGCTTCACCCTGGCTTTTCTCTGCTGCGCCTGGAGAGAGAGGCGTGTCCACGGACCAGTATAAAGTCCAAAGAGAGCTGCTTGCTTTGAGGCATTCTCAGAAGACGGTCTTTCGTGTTGCACACAGACAAGAGGAAGAAATTGTGGCTCTGACATTTTTTTTTATTGATGACAGCTTTGCAAGTGGACACTTGTTGACTAAGTATTTTTGGTGCTTCCTCAAAAGGTGGACAATACTTACCTGAAGAAACCACTTGTATCCTTCAACCTCAACTAAGACATAGTTTTTTATCACCCAAACCTTGGCTAGCTGATAAAAGGCAGGCTCCAGTTTCTGCACTGTGAAATTGAAACAGAACAACAGAGAGGGAATACAGCAGAGGCATTGTGTCCCCGTCCAGCTGAAATATCAAAGAATTCTGGATAAATTGTTCCTGTAAAGCCTTCTTTGTCCGTCTAAAATCTATCTGAGAGGAAAAATCATCAAAAGCAAAGTCAAGGGAGGGGTGAACCTGAGAGGATCCTTTACAAAGGGCAAAGGACTAAGTGCAGGTGTCTGAGCTGTCATGGTGCGAAGACGTGGCGTGGCTCCGACCTACTGGGGCCTGTGGACATTCGGCGCCCTGTCGTTGGCGGCGCTGTGCCTGTCGGATCAGGCCATCCGCTGTCCAGTGTGCTCTGAAGAGAGGCTGGCCAGTTGTCATCTGCCCGATGGCTGTGAGGAAACAGTGCGCGAGCCTGGCTGCGGCTGCTGCCCCACCTGTGCGCTCCCTAAAGGGGCTCACTGTGGTGTATACTCACCCCGGTGTGGCACTGGCCTCCGATGCTACCCACCACGTGGGGTAGAGAGGCCGCTACACTCCCTGATGCATGGCCAGGGCATCTGCACGGATGAGAGGGAGGTGGAGGAGAACTCAGGTAAGAGCAAACAATTCTGAGTATGCATCCTTTCAGCTGCTTTCAGGCAGTTATGAAAGCAAATTTTTTCAGGAAATTTCTGATTACAACCCATCAGTCCCGCCTGACCAGATCAAATTCCTGCCTCTTTGCTCACTTGGCCTCACCTGACCTGCGGAGTGGATGTGACAAGGTCCTGCATGTTCAGCCTAATCTCAGCTAAGCCTTGAAGAAGAGCGTGCTTCCTGTCGGCCAAGCTCACATAGTTCCTCCGCTGGCTTCTGGTTGCTGACTGTGAAAAGGGCCCTGCTGTGCAGTGCAGACTTAAGTCTTGCAAGCGTCTTGGTGTTGGCCAGGGCAGGCATTGTTTGCAAGAAGTTCTGTCATACCAGCTTCAATGAAAGGGTGGATAAAAAAAAAAGATCCTGGAGGGAGCTGTCGGGTGCAAGCTGGGATGTGCAGTCAGTATGGTGGCGGTGCAAATGTAAGTCTATGTGTGTGCTTTTGTAATAGGAGGAGGTAATAAAAGCTGCTGTATGAAATGACTGTAATGGAGAGAGGCCGGTCTGGGGCTATTAGCGGTCTTTGCAATCAGTAATTCACTTGGTGCTCTTTCATGGATATGCCCCTTCCTCCTGTTCCTCCTGCTGTTGCTGCAGATTTCTAACACTTCTTTTCCTGATGTCTCTATCACGCTTCTTTGGTCTTCAGACGCCTTGAAACAAGGAGAATGTCTGCAACCAGCTTCACACAGTAGGAGGGCTAATACTGGCTGTTTTATTGCAATCACTTCCTTCTGCAGATGACGTCAGGGGCAACTAAATTTTTTCTATTTACTGTTGTCTCGATACTTTAGCTGATGAATTTATTATACACCATACAAGCTTCTAGGTTTTTACTGGTTTCTGAGAAAACCAGAGAACTGGATGAGCGTCAGCCAATAAAAAGGATCCCAGGAGGTGCATCCTAACTGCAGCATCTGCTCCCCATGACTCGATCTACCCCACCTCCTGTGCGCCCCAAAGAGCCTTTGAGCGCATCGTCCACTGCCTTCAGCTCTTTGATGAGGATGAGCTCATCGGCACCCTGGCTGCCAGAGCTGAAATTAGAGACCTCTTGTCTCTCTGTGCATAGGTTAGCGTGACTGCATGAAGTAAAAGAAAAGAAAAAAAGCTGATTTTTGGAGTTTGATATTAAAACAAGAAACAAGCATCTGTCTGTGCTTGTTTTGCCTTTTATCTGTCCACGCCCGAGTGTTGCTGCTGCTCTAAGATGTTGAACTAACCATTAATTGACCCTAAATGTACGCTGCCATGAAATAATAGGGAGACATGTCTGTTTTTGTTTTTGTTTTTTTTGTTTTTAGCAAATGAAAGCTTTTTGAGACTTTAGATATTTGGGGGTATTTGGTTACCTTAGTGCTTAGTCCCACCAAGCCCCCATCCCCTAACTGAGTCTGCCATATCAAAGGGGTTCAGCACATACATAAAACTATTTGTAAATCAGCTTCACCAATGCTTCTGATAACTATTGAATTTTATGAGAAACAATCAGAAAAGAGGGAAGTGCAGTAGATTTCCTTTGTGGTGCATTCACTGCACTTATGCATTATTAAACAAGGGGGTGCATCTCCTGAATACATGCCCCGCTCCTAGCAACAGTGAACATGCAAGATAAAAATAGAAGAGGGTTTTTAAAAACCAAGAGGATTCTCAATAAAAGGAGATGGGATGATGTGAGGCTGAAAGGAATTTTAGGATGTTTAGGCTGGTTTTAAGACCCCTGCCAAAAGAAAAAAAAAAACTTTTTAAAATATAATAGTTTTTGTCATTAAATTGCAGTTTTGACACAACTTCAAAAACTACCTGGAAAAGCGTTGCTTCCAACAGGGATCTTCAAAAGTCTATGACTTAAAAAAAAAGTCTATTTTTTATATTAACAAGCACTCCCCAGGTTCTCATGTTAAAGTCAAAGACTGCTTGAGCGTTTCTTCCTAGAAGCACTCTGTGTCTTAATACTCAGAATAAATCATCATGTGTGTGTTGGCATCTATTCCTGCATTCCTGCCATGAGCAGCCGGGTGTCAGGTATAGGGGTGCGTCTCTCTGGTGGTGAAGGCAGATATCATTTACGAACTGATACATACTAATGTCAGATGATGAAAAGCTCTACACCTAAAGGTCCCAAGGGGCTTGATGAATAAAGCTGTCAGTCGAGCTGGACTCTGTATGACCACACTTAGTTTAGAGTGACGCACACAGGTCATTATGAAAGCTCCATGTTAATGTAGACATTGTGGCTTGAGACTTTTTGGCAGTTTCAAGTGAGTTAAAAATCTGGTTTAAATTTCTCTAGATTCTGTTTATTTATAAAGCATTGGTTTACAACAGATGCAATACTAAGGCACTCTACAGGGGAAATCGAATCTAATTTAGTCATCATCAGTTTCCCTGCATCGGGCTGGCCAGTAACACTTTATTGCACAAGCATTGACAAAGCTTTTTTGTGGCCCCATTTTGGGTGTTTGGTAGAAAAAAAAATGTTGATGGTGTGTATACCTATGCTGAAACTGGAATCTGGCTTATAACATTTTACTGGGAACAAACTGAAGACCCCGAAACTGTAAAATAAAGACTGGTCAAACTTGAAATGAAAAGCTCCTTTATTTCTTCCTTTATTCTATTTTAGATTAATATGGTTTCTTGGTGTTTGAATTACAGAAGAAATTTGGTATTTACACTACAACATAACCTGGACTGAAACATACTACTGATTACAGAATCAGAAATGAGTGATTTTTTAAATTCCATTGTTATCATGCAGTGCGGGTCTTCATTAAAGATTTTGTAATGAGGCCATGTAAGTAAAAGTTTATTTGTATAAGCATATTTTCACAGACAGATGTCACAAAGAGGTTCACAAGAAGTTAAACTCAAAAACGAAATACCCAGCAATGTACCGTATAGAAAACAAAACACAAATAGTATCATACATGTATATCATTAAGGCAAATATCAAACTAGAAGCTTGTTGAAATAAAAATGTCATTAGCTGTCACATGCTCATCCAGGAGGAGCTTGTCCTGCAAAGTCAATGACCCGATGCAGCTGAGTTTCCTTAGGTAGAAACTTTTTATATGACAATATGATCTGATTGAAATGTACCTGTAAAGTGCCTTGAGGTGACAAGTTGTGAATTAGCTTTTTGAACATCAAAATGATCACAAGCCTCCAAACTCCATGAAAAGACAGGAAATATATCTGGATTTCCTCTAGCTTTTAAAGTAGGTATAAGGGACCACTAAACGGTTTGATGCAATGTCCTCAGACTGCATAAAGAAATATGTGTTTGAATTAATTGGAAATAAACCAAGAAGCCTAATTATATTAGTCCTGTTCTGAGGTTTAAAACTAGAATTTAAAATTTCATTTTGAACAGCGAGCTTAGAGATTTTAAAACAGGGGTTATATGAGTTTCTCTGTTTAAGCTGGCCAATGGAAGCACCACAGGTATTTGGACAATTATGCTGTTATTTTTTTGTCTAAGATTCACAAATATTGAAGCTTTTATGGGAAGAAATTATGAACAAGGAACAAATGCTGACATCTATTTTATGACTTCAATTTAACAAAATCTTAAGCTATAAAAAAAAATCTGGATTAAATTTACAGAGGTAAAAATGTGCTCATTCTCACATAACTTTTCATTAAATTGAACTTACTGCGTTCCATTTAACTAAGACGTAAAACATGGATCTAGGAATGATATCTAAATCAACAACCATGTGATTTCAGGTTAAATACCAGCAGGATCATCTAATTGTGCTCAATCACCAAGCTAACCACTACAGTTATTCAAACATGAGACAGTATTTAAATGCATTTTGCACTTTTATACTGCAGCAACATGTCCACTTAGGCAGGTTATATCTATAAAGCATTACAAGAGATGTCATCTCAAAGCAATACACAGGAAATATAGAATAAAAAAAAAATTAGTTACAAAAAAAGTCTTTATGTACTGTTGTCTGGCACTGCTTTGAATATTTCGATGAACAAAGAAACAGTGACAGATTGACAGACAAGAAATAAATGATTTGTAAGGACTTTAACAATAGTTGGCAAACATTTAGCCTATGACATCTTGAGGTTTTTAGCTTCTTAGTATAATGTGCTTTACTGTTTAATACCCTGTGCAATAACCTGTTTCTCTATATTTGACACCCAGTGCAGTAGCTATATATAAATATCTATCTATATGTGCAATAACCTGGTATAATGAGCCTACTATGAAAAAAACAAAAAGCTGTCATATGTGGACGCACTGTATATTCTGTATATGTCCAATGCACCTTTTTCTTCCTGTAATTAATCAATCAATTCTAGCTAATTCTGGTACTTATTATTTGGTGGGTAAAATTTAAATACATTTATCATCATGTAGTTTACAATAAGTTACAAATGCCAGTGGCTATGCATGGAATGGTCTATAATGGGGAGTGGCGGCCTAGTAGTTAGGGCATAGAGCTTGGAATCCTGAGGTTATGAGTTTGAAACCCACCTAACCCCCAGGCGCCCCATGATGGCAGCTCACTGCTCCCTAAGGGGATGGGTAAAATGCAGAGGTCAATTTCTTCTAGGTGAGATCAATAATGTTCAATTATTATAATTCAAGATGTAACCTAAATTTACAACCACTGTCTTCACCACAGCCTTTACTTTATATTGTAGCTAAAGGATGTAGTGACTTAACAGAAGTTTCTCACAAAAAAACAATAATATTTCTGAAGGGTGTTGATTTTTTTTCTCCTCATGTGGAGGCAAGATATAAAATTGATTAATATTTGAATAATGAACATATCCAAAACCAATACTGGATTGTTTAGCTACTAGTTATGGTTTCTTGGTAGCCACTAGCTATAAAAGAATGCAATGGGGTATTCTATTTGTCTTCAAAAGTAGAAATTTTCTACCTCCTAGTAAGAAATTTCAACTTTGCCACCTCCATATTCTTATTTGGAAAGCCAGAGCAACGTATTCATGCCCAAATTGCACAGTCAAAATAAATACTACTTGCATTAACAGTAATCAAACTTCCGTATTTTTAATCTTTGTGGTAGTTCTTTTGTCATGTGTTTAGCTTTAAGTTAATCATTCACATACTATTTTTAGATGCCCACAGGATGATGTATGTCAGATCTGTTTATATGTGCAAAATGTTTCATAGAAATATGCTTTTGACATTATTGTGCTTGTAGCAGTAGCCATACTGACTATACGCACACATTCAAGATTACAAGAGTCAACATGCAGGAAAATGAAATGTTATCACCACTGAGATTATATTACTTTGAATTCCAAGTTTCCAGGTATATCGAGCACAGCGTTATTCTGTAACTCTACCCAGTTAAAAGAAGGAGAAAAAAAAACATGCCCCTTGAAAATGAGAATGTGAAAGAATACACCAATAACATATATATATATATATAATCCTGAAAGTGTGAAAAAAGCCTTATATTTTTGCAAGGCTTTCTTATACTTTATAAACTTGTATCATCATATAAGTTCTTGGAACCTCATCTTTGTCTTGAAGCTTGCATTAATCTATGCAGCTCTTAAAAAGGAAACTAAAATTTTGAGATTCTTTTGGCAGATGTTCTTCCGAGTTGTCTATTTGTTTTCTTTGGGCTTTGCAGTGCATTTGGACAGCTGGAGCTGTTATGATGGAGTAAATCAGATTACCTCACTCTGATCCCTTCTGAAATAGAAGCCGAGAGAGATATGCCAACAATTTAACTTGCCCAGGTCATGACAAATATTTTGGGGACAATGAGTCCTTATGGCTTACTACATCAACATCTACTGATAAAATAGGAAAAAAAAATTTCCACTTGCCAAACACTACTCAACCAAATTTTCTCAACAGGGCAACTTGTCTGATTGCAAGAAAACTGCCATTATTGCTCACCTCCTTACAGGATATTTGTAAATTCAGCTTAAAAATAGAAGTAAAGTGTGTATTTCAGTGCAGTTTGATCCAATTCACCACTGCTATTCCTTAAATCTTCTGAGCCAAAAGACATACAATCCCACCACAACTCATTCCTGTAATATTGTTGGATAACTGACATGAATTCAGATCCTGTTTCAATAGGGAAGAAAAATAAAATTCCTTCCTGAAAACAGAAGAAACCCAGACTCTCAGTGGACAGAACGGACAGCGCTTTGATCTTAAGGTCTTTCACAAAAATTAAAAACAATATTTTTTTTGTTGACGATCCATCTGGAAGAGATTGTGCTCTGACCTCAAAACCATAGTTTTGAATCTTATCCACACCTGTGTGAGTGTGTTTTCCCTTCCTTGTATTTGTTTAAGGCCTCAGGCTGATGTCTTATACCATTTTTAAAGTCAACAAAGGTATGTTCTTTTCATGAGTAACTACAAATGAGTGATAGCACACTTAGAAACGGCTTGCTTTTATCTAAACTGTACTGTATTAATATATTGTGTAATCTATTGAGTAGAACATTTGAATTTAAAGCAGACATATTCTTTCAATTGTGCTGATTTGTAGCTTCACTTTGTTTCAAGCTCCCTAAACATGTAGTCAACGCTGCGTCTGCTGTGTTTGGATTTGCGAAAACTAACAAACAGGACTGTTTTGACAGGAGTCAAACTGAAAGCAGAATCAGACACAGTTGAAACGGTTTTACTTGTCTTTAGATCCAGTCACTGGCAAATGAAAGAGGACGGGCACATACGTTTCTAATGAGCCGTGCAGTTAGTTTAAATCAGAGTTTGCCCAACTGAATCAGACATCAGCTGATTATTAACTGATTTTAAAGAGGTCTATTGCCCTGACGCTGCAGGTTTGATGCTGGTAATCCTGCAGAATTCAGCACAGACAGTAAAGAAAAACCTATTAATTTCAAGCCTGAACGACTTTTCAACTTCCTGCCAGAATCTTGCGAAATTAAAGTTGTGGGTGATAGGCAATAAAGTCTCCTATATAGAGTCAGACTTCCTCAATAAGTCTGAAAATAAAATTATTATATTTCTTCGTTTATAAATTTCTATTTTCACAAACTAAAAGTTAAAAATAGCCTAAATACAATAACGCGAACAGACCTGATCTGCTGATTTTAGCAGGTGTGTGCATCATCATTGCAGCAAACAGTAAACATACACAAGGTAAACGCAGCAGTGGTTGATTATGTTTGACCTAGGATCCGCATGGCTGAATCAACACTTCCACATTTCAGCTTTATTTTTACTGTTTATTTGACCGGGTGGCAAATGTACAATCATAGATGATCTCCTGACTGGTTCTCATCAAAGTGACAGTAAAACTAACACAAAAGTGACAATCTAAGCTACAGGTTCAGGGTTCTCAGTGTATATGTTTATGAAGATTTGCATAGTCTCAAACAAAAATATCAGGGGCAAAAAGAAAATACTGAAGAATATTAAACATTTTAATAGCAACTACAATGTGATCTATCATGCCGCTACAATCTGTTTAGAAGGAAATGTATGAATCTAATATATTTTCAGCAATAGCTTCCCTCTTTATTTTAGCTGCATAAGAGCTCATATTTTTTAACCTATTTCCCAACTGTCCCATGATCAAAACAGAGATCAGAGCCACAATGAATGCTAAGTGAGTGTTTTAAGGTATTCCTACTAAAATTATTGAAAAATAATTAACACTCAGGGTAGATTTCATGATTTTCATAAATTAATTTACTCAACCAAAACAAAACACCAAGAGAAATTACTGATATGCAATAGTTATCAATAATTGTAGGCACGTGTATACAAAATGGTGTATGGCATGAAATGGAAAGTGAAAAAAAATGTAGCAACATTTGGTGTAAAGTTAGAAGTGGGAAGTGTAAATTCAATGGTCATAGACAACCTGCCAAGGAGAAGTTGCAAATGAGGAGACACAAATAGATAGACAGAGGAAGGAAGTCAACAAGACACAGGTGGATGGCAATGGAGTGTGGCAAAGGCTGATTACAGGTGGGAAGTTCAGATGTTAAGATTTTTAGCTCACAAAACAAGCACCAAGTTCCAAAAGAAAATAAATCAATAGATATCTATACCCCACTCCAAAGCACTTAGCTGGAAGAAACAACATGAACAACATGAACAATGGATACTGACGATTAGTTGACATTATATGTTTTATGTAATTGAATATTTTAAATTAAATATTGCTTAAATAAATCAGCCGAAAATAGGAAGAAAATAAACATAAAATTAATACTGTAGCATGAAAAAAAAAAATTTGACCTTTCACATCATGTCACATTGCAAAATGTAGATGTTTGAGACCAACAGAAGGTTGTGAATAATTGTTAAGTGGCAGGAAAGTTAAACATACATTAGGTTAAAAAAATCTAAAAAAGTTCAACAAGGACATGTAGAAAGTTAATTCTACTGTGATACCCCTGAATAAAATCCAATGCAACTAATTGCATGGGCATTAAACAAGGATCCAACTAAATTAACAGGGTGTTCAAGGAGACGCTTAACCACAGAAGCCACAAAGAAACCCATTGTCACTCTGGAGTAGCTGACAGCACTATTAGTCCTGTCAACAGATTATTAGCAAAATATAAACACGATTCTTATGTAGAGTTAAGAGATGAAAACTACTGGTAAAAGATACCTGTAGGATTTCCCATTTACAGTTTAACAAATAGAAATGAAATCGGGAGAAAAAATGTGGATAAAGAAACTCTGCTCAGCTATAAATAGATTTAAATGTATTTAAATACAATTTCAGGGTGATAGAAAAACAAACACTGCACATAAACCTCAACAAACATCAGGCTTTGGGGAGGCTTTTCTTCAGCAGGGGAAATTAAGTTTATTCAGAGTTGATGGGGAGATGGATGGAGCTAAAAACAGGGTAATCCTGGGAGAAAGCCTATTAGGCTGCAAGGATCTGAGACCAGAGAGGAGCCTTGAAAGTTAGTGTTAAATGACAATCTCTATTCAATCTGCCTGACCTTGCATGTTTATACAAGAAAAATACAAAATGTTATTCTCTGGAAGAAACTGTACCTGTAAGACCTGCAGGGAACATTAAATCACAGATTGTGATTCCACAAAGTAAAATACTGAGCAGGGTTAAAACCATGAAAGTTTTCAGGTCTTATTTGTTAATCTTCCTTTAAACTATATATTATTTCACTTTCCCTTTAATCCCATGGACCAATGTTTTTAGGCCTTTCTCATAAATGACACAAAAATCAACCAAGGCTTTTTGAGTTTAATTAGAAAAATAAGTAAAATAATGTCATACATTTTAAGATTTATGAAGTATTTTACGAGGCACTGGACAATTCTTCATTCATCACATGTATTCTCACCTGTCACTACTTGTGTTCGGTCAGCTTAGACCATATAACATAGAAATTATATCAAACAAGTGAAAGGGTGGCGATCCAAATGAAACCTCAAACAGAGGTACTGACTTCCCCCATTTAAAAACAGGTTAGAAGACAGGACATGCCACCCCCCCAACACGATCTTAAATCACTTCGACTCGCCCTCTGAAGGAACGTGGACTTGTGGAATCAGAGAAACTCTAGCTGAAAGATGAGCAAAGGACAAAGTGAGGAAAGTAGCTGATATGTTGTTCCTTCTCGTTGAAGAAAGTGCTTAACACCAACAAGACTAAAAATACAAACAGCTGAGACACACTTTCCGTTAAGGACAAACCGTTAAACTGTCTGCACAGCTCTGAGGAACCTAGTTATTGTTTTCACTCCTGTTGTAAACGTATGAATGCATAGAACATATTGGATCTGAGTTTGTGTGCAGTGCAACCTTAAGAAAACCTTAACTTTCTTTCAGATAACTCCAAAAAACAAGATTTCTGGTCGTGGCTTTATCCGGAGCTCTAATCTGGTTTAAGGTTCAGCAAAAAAGTGTTGTAAAACCCTCAAATTAGCTTTATACAGGTGCCAGCATGTAAAGAAAGTCAGGGGTACGTACATTATTTTACATACCGTATTTTGAAAATGCCTGAACACAAAAGATTACAACTTTCCAAAGTTATTTCAGCATTCCTGCACCCACATTCACTGACCAGTGCCCTCTAATGACAGAGAAAATGCCCTATAACAACCTCCACGTGGAACAAAGGGATGTTGCTGAGGGGTTCTCGAGGACGAAATGCGAGGGGGGGCATTTCCTCAGGAAGCAGCTGGGAGCCTGGAGGCCCAGAAAGCTGCAGAATTATAGGCATACAAAGGTGAAAGTGGTGCGGACCATAATGCAGGGAGGCTGAAAGAACAGCATCATTTAAAACCTCAAGGCTTGGTTGTAACACAGTAGCTGCAAGGTACCAAGGTCAGAGCTGAGGAAGAGAGCCCAATCACAAAGCTCTGTCCTTGAGGTTAACTGGCCTGGATTTCTCCACATTCAGCCAGACGAGATATAGCATGCCTTAAAGAGGTTTTAACAACCTTTGGACATTTTCACATTTCATTTTCCAATCACTTCCTGCCATTTAGGGATAGGATATTCATTGTATTTAAATTTGCTGTCATTCTGTAAGTGTGTAGAAGCAGACATGGGCAATGTGGAGTCAACAAGTCATCTCCATGTCATGTATTTGTTCTACCCAGCCACTGAAGCAGGTGAGTCCAATCTTCACCGTGAATTAACCTGTGCAGATTGGACTCACCTGGTTAATTGGCTGGGTAGATTAAACACATGTCATGGAGATGACTTGTTGACTCCACATTGCCCATGTCTGTGTAGAAGTGAAGCAAAAGATAAAAACAAATGGTTTTCTAATTGTTTTTACCTCTAGAAAATTGACATACATTTTTTTATCACCCCATCTGAAACCCCTCGTTATCTGCCTTTAAAAGTTACCTAATTAGCTCATGGAGTCCAACTGTGCGTAATTTATCTTTGCAGGGCTACAGCTGTTCTATGAACACCTCTGAGGCTTGTTAGGAAACATTAGACCAGCGTTTTTCAATCAGGATCCTTAAGGCACACTCTCCTGCATATTTTTAATGTTACTCAGCTTCAGCACAGCTGATTTCAATTGTTTGCTGATTAACAGGCTTTGCTAAAAAGCGATTATCTGAATCAAGCAACAAAAGCATGCAGGAAAACGTGCATTGAGAAGCAGCTTTGAAAATCCTTGCACCGGAGAATCACGAAGAACTAAAGCAGTCCATGAATGAAGTTGTGAAGAATCTCTAGGCAGAGTTTATTAAATATTGTGCCAAGTTTTCCTGTCACACTGATCACTGTTCAAGCCATTATATGAAAACTGAAATAGAAGCAAGGACACTTCTGGTAACTCTGGACAAGCTGCAGAGATCCGCAGCGCAGGTAGGAAAATCTATTAAGAGGAGAATTAGTAGTAGTAGACTGCAGGCATCTGAGCCCTCTGGAAGAGCATTGACAAGAAAGTGAGTCCTATCTACTATCTATTTGCAATATGTTAAAGACCACCAGATTCAACCAAAACTGAATGTTATTGCTCCCAAGGAGGGCAAAGTTAGTAGACATTAATCCCCAAAGGCTCGGGGAGCACATAACAAGCAGCAACACATAAAAATCCATTTGTAACTCACCATAATAAAATGTCATTGGGTATGACCACTTTTGCAAAAGGTGATGATGAAGACTGCTAGAATGGAATGAATGCTTTACCATTGAAACTTAATCCTCTTTATGTCTCCATGTTCATGTTTTTAGTAGCAGACAGACAGGAGGAGATCATCCCTGAACACCCCAACAACAGCAATATCCGCTGCAGTCCACAGGACAAGCGCTGCATACAGAAGACCATGGCAAGGCACCCTATGAAATCCACAAATCTGAGAAGCAACAGCGGCAGAGAGGATACCAAGCCAGTGCTGGTGAGAGAAATTATCAGTTTAACACAAAACGGCAAAAATAAAAATTAGAGCATTAGTGCATGTTTTTCATATCAGGATTTTTATAGGCCCTCAGTTGGAACTGTGTGGTTATAAAAGCCACAAAGTAGTTATTTACAGATTGTGTCATTAAAAAAAAATCTTAGGATATAAATGTAATTGCATAACAGTCGCACCAGTCTAATAACTCCATACAAGACATGGTTCGATGCTGCAACGGTCACAGAATCCATGACATATCCATGAATTTACACACATGCTAATGTCAGCTGTCCACTGGTAGGAGCACTGCCATCCATGGTAATTCTTGAGAGACTCTGCCTTGGCGAGTGGAGCTGAACTAGTGACGCAGACTGATTAAAAACGTCTGCCCGCATGATCCATTCACATGCAACATTCTTTGCTGTGACCTAAAGTCAAACAAAATTGCATAAGAACCATATCAGTTAAGGTTAAAAAATGTGTTTTCATGAAATTTGTATTGGAAAGCTTGATTTTAACTTGGTTGCTCATTGGGTTTGCAGATTCCTCAGGGCATTCTGACCCACCCTTTACAGAATCACTGTCGTAAATTTATGCTTTAGCATTTTTACATAAATCTGAAGACTGTTTGGATCACACTTACTGTAATGATCCTAGGGTGATTCTTCTTTGGCTGCTCCTTTCCTTTGATCACGCAGGGAGAATCACGCAGGATTCCCTGTTAGGGTAATGATTGGTGCAGGATTTAGGAGTTGCTTATCACTTTAATGAAGTCATCCTGTATCCTGAATAATGATTCTGCTTTCCAAAGAGATGCTTCTCTCTGGATCATTCTGGACATTTCATTTGTTCTAAAGGATATGTGTAGGGTCAAAGGTGTGCCAAAGGTCTGGGGTTTGGCACCATCTGACCACTCCACATTCTCCTAAACAGAGTAGGTAATTACATAACTTAGGACAGCACAGTGCTTAAACACTTCAGTCTGTCATGTGATGTGTGTTTCCAGTTGTGTTCTTGGTAACTGTGGTCCCACTTGCTTTCAGACCATTTCAACTCTTCCTGTGTGGTTCTAAGTTGATCCCTTACTATGTCTTGACAATATTCTCGTTCCAAGAGGAAGGATTTTTTTTTTTTTTACAGAACTCCAAGCCAAAGGTGGAAAATATCTTTCTTATTCATTTCAAAGTGCCTCTTAAATACAATATAATGTCCCTGGTAGTATTTAAAAACACGTTTAGTCATTTTGTAGAGATTTAGATGGAAGAAAATGATGGAGCAGATGTGCTTTATACAGTTGAAAAGTTGGGCAAGGGACATCTACAATTGTTTGATTTATTGATATTGTTCATGGGCACATGTGCCATTTTGCAGGAGCCAGAATTCAGGAAGGGCTGTAGGGGATCAAATGCTTATTTCACTCAATAGCAGAAAAACTTTGATGCATATAGTTTTTTTTTGGCTGTCTTTCTCCCTCAAAATGAAGCCACTATAAAGCCGAGGACACAATGATCCGATTTGGCACCCGATCCAACTAAACATCGGATCACATGAAATCTTAAGCAACATAGTTGAAATGAATATAGCCACACAGACTGCTTCCAATTCTCTGCAACTGCATCTGCAGTTCCAACAAACACCGACCCCTGGTCTATGTTTTACAGACATGTTTAACAGCTGGAATTTCCTTTCAGTTTAAATTAAGGTCCCCTTCCAGAGGGGGTAATTCAAATAAAGGCTAATCTTCTGAGGTAATGTATGTTATTTGTTATTTTTTAATCATGAAACCTATGGGAGAGAAAAAAACAGGAATTTAATCGGATTAAGTAAGTGGATTGATTATAAAAAATATAATCAAGGGGTTTTAAATAGTCAGTTTCCTAGAGGCTTCTCTGCTTAAACACACCGAAATGAGATAATTAGTCTATTAGCTGGATTAAGTCAATCGTGAATGCATGATAGGGAGATAGTTCTGCCATTTTATTAAAGTTCATTTGACCAAGGAAGCAGCCAAGAGTTGACGGAAACCAGCTGTGATTGAGTTTGAGAATCCAACTTTATACATGGGCATGTTATATGTATCATGTAAATTAAGGGATATTAAAAAAATGGTTTCAAAAAGTTTCCATCATGTTGTTTGTTGTTCAATTATGAGAGGACACTTGCTTGAGGTACTAGAATTTTCTCTACTTGTGTGTCGGATTGAGTTGTCAACACTCACCAATCTGTTGCTGTATGCTGCACTTTACCCTTGCTTACCAGAAAGACAAATTTATGAGTTTTTAAATAAAAAAAATTAAAAAAACAACATAAAAAAAACAAATGCCTTGTAAAAAAAGAAAAAAAAAAAAGAAAAAGTGTTTTGGGATCTTAGTGCATAGTTTAAATACACAACAGATATGAGGGTGTTGCATATAAGACTAATCAAAAACGTATTTTTTCCCAAAGGCGCCGTGTCGTGCTGAACTGCAAAGAGCACTGGACAGATTGGCATCTAACAGCCGCACCCATGATGACCTCTTCACCATCCCCATCCCCAACTGTGACAAGAATGGAGATTTCCACCCAAAGCAGGTCTGTGACTTTTTGGAAACACTGAGCGTCTTCTGGCCATGTCTCCCATTGAACTGTGAATCCTTATAGTTTTGCCAAATCAAATAAAAATCACGATCTGTAAACTTTAAATGGCTCTATTAAGACCACATCAGGATCTGTGAGCCAGAACACAAAACACGCCCGCAAATGATGACATACTATCTTAGCAGTTCAAGATCAACAAAGGGTCTCCAAACAGACTGCCGCAGTAAAGCCAAGGGCTTGTTTTTCCAAGCTGGTGTGGAAAGTGATTTACGTTCAGGAATTAAGATGTCATGTGTAAGGCAGTATAATCTTTACTATTGAAAAACTCCCTTTATTAATGTGATGGATGCAATTAAATTTTGTATATAGTCTCTATATTGTTTGCTTTCTGTTATCCAGCTTTGCAAGACTGAGCAAATGTGCAGATAAGAATGAGAGAATCACAGAACATTAAAAAAACAGAGATACAGCTGCTTTAAGTTGCAGACTCAGACTGTGATAAAAAGAAAGCTTTAAAAAAACACCAGCCATCAAACGTCTGAGTTATGCTGATTGTGTAACAAGGTTAAAGTATCTCAGCCTGCTCAGGTTCTCAGGCATCTGTTTACTGTTTAACTAAAACTGCACTGTGATAATACCCAAAGGGAAGCAAAGCATAGGTCATTAAGGACAACTGGGACCAATTCTAAGCCCGGGTTGCTCTGAGATTTTTAAATGGCTGTGTTGGAGGCTTTTAAAAACCTAAAATCATCCCGTGTAATAGTTCAAATGCACACACAAACCGTATGACGGGAACAGCTGAAAGCTCCCAGGAGGAATGTGGGGATTCTATCCCGATAATCTAACTACACCAAAATGAGTTTCACTATTTGTTTAGTGCCACAATAATTGCGAGATTGTTGCAAATTACTTTTACATATAATTGTAATCTCTCTTAAAGATAAAGCATTGCAAAATTGCATTTGATATCTGAGTGCCTCAGTGCCAAAATATATTAAAGAGTCTGGTTTTAAATCATGCTAGAGCTCTGGTCACGAGAAGTAAAGAGTGAAAAGAGAAAGCTGTTTATTTGCACATCCAGTACATCCAGACCAATGTCTACATTCTTCTGGAGCTATGTCTGCGTCACACTAGCAAATTTAGGTCACAACAGCACCGTTATAGTTAGATTTCCATGGCCTTCTTAGATCTATTAGTTGGTACTTGATTAGAAAAAAAAAAAAAAAACAACCTCCCCCCCCAAAAAAAAAAAAAAATATATATGTATATATATATATATATATATATATATATATATATATATATATATATATAATATATATATATGTATATATAATATATATATATGTATATATGTATGGATGGACATATATAGATATAGATATATATCTATATATCTATATCTATATATATATATCTATAGATATATATATATATATATATCTATAGATATATATATATATAAATATAGATAGATAGATAGATAGATAGATAGATAGATAGGTATAGAAATAGATATATGTATATATATGTAGATGTATTTAAGTATATATATGAGGTGTATTTTTTATTTTTTTTTTACTTAACAAAAAAAATCTTTTAAAAGTGGTGTCAAAACAAAATCATGGGGAAATGGGAAAAATACAATGAGAAAAGTATATTTTCCAACTGCATGAATTGGGTTTGCAAAGTTGCATGTGGTCATTTTGGCTTCATTTTTGATGTTGTTGCAGTTCTGGAACCTAGGAACTGCTTGTTCTTTGAGATGACCACAAACTCAATTGCATTTAATTCAAGGTTGCATTGCATTTAATCAATTTTTTTTTTTTAATAAGTCTTTGTTAATGTTAATAGCTGTGGGTAAGAAGTTCGTCTGTAGCAGTTTGTCTTGAAACTGTATTAAGAAGTGTGGTCATCCATCTGACAGTGGAAGTTTGGCTCAAATACATTTATAAAAATGACATTGATTCCAAGAGCAGCTGCATATCTACAGAACCATATGATGGCCCAATCCAAGTCCACTTTTTAAACTGACTGAAATCTGCCATGAAATACCTTACCTTAACCTCCAAGCATTGAAAAACTGGAAAAAGGTTGCAAAGCTGTTTATGTTGGCCAGAGTTCCTCCTAATTAATGTGTGATAATAATAAGGTTATACTGGTAACAGAGTAGTGCAATCTTTATTATTGCATATCTCTATATGAAGCCTGTTTTTGTTTTTTTTAACACCCACAGTGCCATCCCGCACGTGACGGCCATCGGGGAAAGTGCTGGTGTGTGGATCCGAAGACGGGGATGAGGCTGCCAGGGCCCCTGGAGCTGAGAGGGGATCTGGACTGCCACCAGTTAATGACTGCAACCCTAAAGGACTAAGCAAGGCGGAAAATGGACAGTTTGGGTTTGCTGGACCAGCTCAATTTTCTGGTGCTGTTAGTAGAACCATATGAATAAAAGAACTGCATACTTTAGCCTTCCTCTACCAAAGGCAAACTGGGGTTGAGGAAGTTGCACAACAAAAAAAGGATACCATTAAACTGAGTTATTTTACTACTATGTTTTCGTATGTGAGACAAAGTGATTTGAGTCTTTTGAGCACTTGTCTTGTTTTGTTCCTACCATGTGAGCTTAAGACAGACCGTCTTTAAACATGTGCGCTTTAAAATGGTAGAAAAACAAAACACACTTCGACAGAAAGGGGCTGTATATGTGATTCATGTAAGAATTACAACCTCTTCTGTGTAATCTGCTTAAAAGTGACAAAAAAGCATTTACTCCATTGAAGTATAGCTGTAAAAAAAAACAAAAAAAAACAGGAACTGTGGATTGTCTTTTCCTTTTTTTTCTGGAGCACTAGTTTAGGTAGAAACGCAGAATCAGGACAATCCAGAAACACTTAGTTTTAAAGATAGCTACAGTTTATTCTGCAATTGTTTTTTTTATTATTATATGATACATATTCTTTATGTAGAAAAAAGCACAAAAGAGTAGGAAAAGAACTTTATGGTTTGGACGCAACAGTTTTTATGAAATGAGAAGAAGCGGCTAACAAAAAGCCGTAGCTTTCACACAACAGCACCAAAGTAAAAAGTGAAATTAAGCGGGAAATATGTAACTCAGAGAATCCTGAGCAGATTTAAATCTTCCAGCAATGAGCTACCCTGTCGTATTTTCTAAGGAGCATCAGTTGCAGTAACATTGGCAGCATTGCCTTTCTAACCACTCTGCACACTGCTGATAGGATAATCTTCTTTTTCCAGCTGGGGCTAAGAGATGCCAGTACGACCCTTGTGTTTGTACGAACATGCTCTGGCATACAGAATTTCTCCCCAGCAGACTACTTGGCAAAACTTTGCGGTGCTATATTCTGACTGTGCCAAAATATAAAACAAAGAAAGTTTCTGATCTTTTTTTCTTTTTTTTTCTGGCAGTTTATAAGCATTCGAACAAAAGTGACAAGATTACCATTGACATTTATGAGAAGCAATTCAATGGATCCAGCTTTCATCGTTACCAAGGAACTGATGCTGTCCTTTTCTCTAAAATCAAAAACATGTAATGTTCCCCTTTGCACTACCCTCGTCTCTGGCACATTTTTCAACTGGCTAGTGTTCTAAAGCTGGAGGATCATTTTGGTTAGATAAGGCAGCATTGTGTAATAACCATTGGGTGACTTCTAGCTAACAAAATTAGTGTTTAAATTTAGCGTTGTAGCAAATATACCACAAAAAAAACAATTTTTTTTCCTTCCTACCCTTTATCATAATATTTAAAGAACTCTAATATTAAAGTAGTCTAGCTAGTAGCGCTAGCTGGTAGCATGCCAATGGCAACAGAAGTGAACAAGTAGGCTATCAAAACTGACTGGATTTAAGCTAACTTTTATTGGTGATATATGTGGACAGCTTAATTTGAATGTTATTGGTTAGATATTTGAAACTGAATTGGAAAAAAAATGTTTGGTTCTTGTTTTGTATAGCAGGACAAAACTAGAGTATGGACTGAAAGTGGGAGTACAAATAAAATCATTGATGCTAGCCACACACGGCCATCAAATAATGATTGTAATTCACTTTCATTTGCCATTTCCTACTTGACAGTTTAGATTTTTGTACTTAAAGAAGGAGACATTAGAAAGTGGGCTTTTATCTTCCGTTAGGACTGTCACTACCCGACCTGTCCCGGAGGCACGATCCATTCTGCGCGAACAGATAAACAGCTGGGTGTTCATAAATAATGTAGTTATGGTACTAAAACGATTTATTTCTATCCTTAACTCACTAAAGAATACTAATACACATCTGTTAAAAAATGTTTTATGACTTTAGTGATACAATGTTTATGCTTTCTACATTTTCTTTGTTAAACTGCTTCTCTGCAGTCAACATCAGACATGCTCACACCAGTCCGGCAAAATATGATTAAACCATGTTTATCTGCATTTTAGTTGTTTCTTTCTTTAGATTACGCCCTATTCACCATAATGTTAACATGAGAGGAAAACATAAAACTCAAAAAGACTAGATCTAACCTTTAACATATTACACTATATTGCCAAAAGTATTTGCTCACCTGCCTTGACTCACATATGAGCTTAAGTGACATCCCGTTCCTAATCCATAGGGTTCAATATGACGTCGGTCCACCCTTTGCAGCTAGAACAGCTTCAACTCTTCTGGGAAGGCTGTCCACAAGGTTTAGGAGTGTGTTTATGGGAATTTTTGACCATTCTTCCAGAAGCGCATTTGTGAGGTCGCACACTGATGTTGGACGAGAAGGCCTGGCTCTCAGTCTCCGCTCTAATTCATCCCAAAGGTGTTCTATCGGGTTGAGGTCAGGACTCTGTGCAGGCCAGTCAAGTTCATCCACACCAGACTCTGTCATCCATGTCTTTATGGACCTTGCTTTGTGCACTGGTGCACAGTCATGTTGGAAGAGGAAGGGGCCAGCTCCAAACTGTTCCCACAAAGTTGGGAGCATGGAATTGTCCAAAATGTCTTGGTATGCTGAAGCATTCAGAGTTCCTTTCACTGGAACTAAGGGGCCAAGCCCAGCTCCTGAAAAACAACCTCACACCATAATCCCCCCTCCACCAAACTTTACACTTGGCACAATGCAGTCAGACAAGTACCGTTCTCCTGGCAACCGCCAAACCCAGACCCGTCCATCAGATTGCCAGATGGAGAAGCGCGATTCGTCACTCCAGAGAACGCGTCTCCACTGCTCTAGAGTCCAGTGGCGGCGTGCTTTACACCACCGCATCCGACGCTTTGCATTGCACTTGGTGATGTATGGCTTGGATGCAGCTGCTCGACCATGGAAACCCATTCCATGAAGCTCTCTGCGCACTGTTCTTGAGCTAATCTGAAGGCCACATGAAGTTTGGAGGTCTGTAGTGATTGACTCTGCAGAAAGTTGGCGACCTCTTCGCACTATGCGCGTCAGCATCCGCTGACCCCGCTCCGTCAGTTTACGTGGCCTACCACTTCGTGGCTGAGTTGCTGTCGTTCCCAAACACTTCCATTTTCTTATAATACAGCTGACAGTTGACTGTGGAATATTTAGGAGCGAGGAAATTTCACGACTGGATTTGTTGCACAGGTGGCATCCTATCACAGTTCCACGCTGGAATTCACTGAGCTCCTGAGAGCGACCCATTCTTTCACAAATGTTTGTAAAAACAGTCTGCTTGCCTAGGTGCTTGAATTTATACACCTGTGGCCATGGAAGTGATTGGAACACCTGATTCCAATAATTTGGATGGGTGAGCAAATACTTTTGGCAATATAGTGTATATTTTAGTATGTTTACTATTTTTTGGGGAGGGAAAACGTCATTTAGGTATTTTTAACAAAATAAAGTCGAGGACGACCCGGATGTATATCTGGATGCGCATGTGCAAATGTGCATCCGGGACAGAACGGGTAGTGACAAGAACTTAAAGTTTGAAAACGTTGTCTCTGATCCACTCGTAGTATACTATTAGGAAAATGTTGCTGTATGAAAATAAATTAAATCTACCAGCATTAGGGTTGCCCATAGCTATTCTTGTTTAGATATCGATGAGAACAAAACAGAGAAAACATGATGTTTTGATATTGCAGCTAAATATCACAATGACTCCATAGATTGCAATTAACACAAATTTTCCTCGCTACCCTCTTTTCCATCATGTTCCCACCACTTCCTCTCAGCTTTACTTTCTCTTTCAAAAAGACAAGCAAAGAAGACAGCACATGATTGAGTGGAAAATTAAAAATATGTAACTTTGCCTCCAAGTGGTCCTTTTGTTGTTAGGATACTGCAAACATTTGTGATATTGTGAGAAAAACAGTGATTCAGTGTGTTTTCCAGCTTTAATGAGGATTTACACAGTTGATTTGTCAAAATGAAGAGGTCACAACAACAATTAGTGAAAAAAGGCTATAAATTTGAAACCCTCCTTAAATGTCAAAGAATTCAAATTTTTAACACTGGGCTATTTAATAAAAAACCCTCTTCATGTAATTATTATAAGAACAAGTATTAAATAGAGTGTGAGGTTAAAATCAAAACTCTACACATTAAACTAGAATAAAAAATGGTATGGGCTGGCCCATTCCTGGCTTATTTCTACCATTTTAGCTATTGCCCTCTTTATATAATAAAAAATAAAAATTATAAATAGATAAAACAACAAGATCAAGTGATATAAATGAATCACAGCTCAAAACCACAATGTTTCCTTGTTCTATGGCTGTTTTATTTTTTTTCTGACACGGCTGTCTATGTAACTCTAAACGGAAATCCTTTTACTGTATTTGCTGGTCATGCTTTTAAATCCAACTAAAATAATCAACTTTTTCAACTTTACCTAAAAGAATGTATTTCATGCAATAAAATCCTAACTTTTATTATGAAAAGTGGAAAAGTTCTCAATTCTTATTTCTGACTAACTATTGAGATTAAAGATTGACCCACCACCTCAGACTTGTTTCAGAGACAAAAACAAAGTCATCAATATTTCAATGAGCCACACAGACAGATGAAAGAATGTTTTACATGAATCTAACTTAATGCCACTAAATAAGTGATGCTAAACATCTGTAAAACATTTTCTTTGTTTTTATTTTTATTTTCAATCCTTAATAAAAACATTAAAGACTTTTATCTTTCATTGTAAAGGCCTTCTTCGTGCATAAAATAGTTACCTGATAGTACGCTGCCTGATGGAAGACTTTGCAGCTTTGAATTGTTTCTTGAGAATAGATGGTTCTTCTTTGCATCTGATATTATCTGTTTATGTGTTGATGATATATTAATGTTTGCATGCATACAAACCAACCAAACACAGATGAGGTCTGTCTTTTCCATTAAAGGATTGTTCGGTTATAGAGCTGAAAGGAACAATTACCTGAAAGTGAAATGTACTCATTGTAATGTATCAATTAAAATACAATAAAAACTTCATTGAAGCCGTGTAATTCTTAGTAAAGAAAGTAATAACAGTACTTGTCACTTAAAAAAGTAAACACATATATGTTCTGTAGGTATGACCTATACTGTAGAGGAGGATATATTGTTTGGTTTAAAATGATTGCTATTTGATTACTCCCCCACAGCCTGTGCAGCATAAACAGAGGACAAGTAAAATAAAAAATGTCTGCACATTGTTTCAATCAGTGGGCTAACGTCTGTAAATAAAGACCAAGAAGTCCATCATACTTTGTAAAATGACAGATCACCTTTTTTCCCCCTTACTTTCTGGGATTAAATCAGACTTTCCCTGTTAGGAAACAGGATTATCAAAAGTTTTTTTTTTTTTTGCTAAATCCAATAGCAATCTGGAAGACATTTCAGAAATATATTTATAATATAGTTCAATTTAGATTCTGAAGTTTACATACACTATGATTAAAAAGCCTTTAGAAACAATCCAAATCTCAGATGATGTCATCATGGCTTTATATGTAGCTTACAAACTTTGAGCTACAAGAAAGTACGCTTCAGAATATTCTATGAAACCATGGATCAAAGGGACAACTTGTTGTGTAACAAGACAATTCATGACAGGAAATAAAATGTCTGGTCCATCAATGGGTACAATTTTTAGCTGCCTCTAGGTGCATCATTTATCTGTTCAGTAATTTATATGAAAATATAAACACCATGGGACCTTCAGCTATCATATCATTCAGGAGGTAGGGAGACAAAATGTTTTTGGTGTGATGTTTATCAAAAGAAAAAGCAAGCCAACCTAGGCTTTTGTGGATAACTCGCCAAAGGTTTATTTGGTTTGCCAATCATGGTATAGCCACACATTAATGAAGCACGAGTTCTGCTAAATCATCCACATCCATGTGATCCATGGGTTATTCCAGACCGTCGATCTGCCATTGCTATGTTTGTCTTTGGGTATGTTCCTTTTTTTTTTTAAGAAATGCAGTGGGATTTTAATGCAAGGTGATGTAATGAGACACACATCTTCAAAACATTTTTAATTTGTAAAGCTACTCCACAGGATATTATCGTAAAGACCTTGGAAATGAATTTATATTTGGCAAACGTGCAATGGGCCTATCGGTGGTTTTATTTTTGTTTTCTGTGGTTTTTGCCCTTTGAACTCGCCCATGGACACCATTTTTATTATTGCAACATGCTTCCTGTTTCCAAATGTTGAACTCTGACCTTATCTGATTCAAATTAAGCCTACTCTGCTTTGGATGTTTTTATAGGCTTTTCTTTAACCTCCTAGAGCAATGCACTAGTGAGTTCTTTGGGTAATCCTTGCAGACTGGTCACTCCTGAGAAGAATCATGGTTGTTTGAACTTTTATCCATGTGGATAGTAGTACTCACTGTGGTGTCAGGCTCCCAAATCATTAGATATTTGTTGGTAAAACTATCTAAACTGATATATATCCATTACTTTATTTTTCCTCTCTTTTTTTATTGGCATGGTTATTTTTTTTTTATATTTCAGATTTCTCCATGTGGAAGAAAACAGGTAATTTTTAACTAGTATCATGATTCTATAATAATCAGGTCTGAGTGTGGCTTGTTAAAGTAAAATTAGCTGTCTAAAAAATGTGGTTACATGTAATGTGTGAGTAAATAGGGGATGGGAGATATCTTATCAGATTGGTTTGGACAGCTTTACTTAATTATGGGGGCATATGGTACTCCAACATACTAAAAGTTGATCAATTCTGTTAAGACCTAAGAGTTTTTGTAAGAGAGGTATACTGACGATCAAGGAACATAGCAGACAGGGTGGGGAGAAGGTTGTGAAGAAATTTAGAGCACAGTTGAGTTCTAGAAAATGTCCAAAGCTTTGAATAGACACAGAATATGGCTCAGTTACAAACTTACTAAGAGATGGCCATCAAAGAGTGAAGCAGCCAAGAGAATCATGGCAGCTCTACAGTGTTAAACAGCTCAGGTGGGAGAATTTGTTGATACGGAAACCATGAGTTGTCTGGACATCTTAAGTCTGATTGTTCCTTATGTTCCGAATCCTAACAGAAACACTTTGCTCTCAATCTGCAGATTTACTAGTGGTTCCTAGAATTCCTAAAGAAGAATTGGAAGCAGATCTTTAGTTATAAGGCTCCTCTCCAGCGGAACCAACTAACAGTTTCAGTCTATGAGGCAGGCACTCTTCCTACTTTTAAGACTGGGATTAAAACTTTCACTGTTTATAAAATCTTATAATTAAGAATGGCTCACGTTATCCTGAGTTATCTCTATAGTTAGGCTGCTATAGGCTTACACTGCTGGAGTATGTAGAGACCACTTTTCATAATTCTGCTTCATTCTAGTTCTATTATTCAATTTCCAGTATTTGTTAGTTCAACTTCTGACTTTATGCCCTCTCTTGTCATAGTAGCTTATTTTTTCTGGTGCTCTTTTTAGCTGTGACACCAATTATATGATGATATTTCTTCCCTAGACATAGCTATGAGCTAAGTTTTTACTGTGACTACTGTTTACACTTCAATTAATCTTTTTTGACATAAAAACAGCTTATAGCATGCCGGCTTAAATGATTATTTCCACCTAGGAAGCTAGTTTACCATGACCCTTTCTAATATAGAAAGCATTTATATATTAGTTCTTCTATGTTCCTCTTGTATGTCTGCTTCTGTCTTTCCCAAATCAGGCGGCCGCCCAAATCGAGCCAGTTTCTGGTGGTAGTTTCTTCTTATTAAAAGGTAGTTTTTTTCTCTTTACTGTCACTGCATCCATGCTCAGAGTGAGATTGCTGCAAAGTCAATTACACATGCAAGCAAAAGTCTACTGTTTCTACAGCACATGATCATCCAGAAGGAACAAATCCTGTTAAGTCTGCCCGATGCAATCACCTGGGTTTTCTTAGATATAATAGATGTGTCATGATGGGATTTTTATGTCTAACCCATATGCAGAAACACACGGAGGTTAGGAGAAAGTTCAAAGGTTTATTGACAAACAGTGTAAATAAAATGTGAATAGGAACTGGGGTGGTCAGACTGGTCACGGCTGGATCTCCACTGCTAGAGGTGGAACTGATCAGCAGGTGGGGGAACCCTGTGAGTCCAGAGGCTTATCGGCAGGCAGAGGGCTGAGGGCTGAGGGCAGAGGCATAGACTGAGACTGAGTGCAGGCAGGCAGGTTTCAGGCTGAGAGAAGGGATTCGGATCTGCAGGGGGGAAGGGAACCTTGTGAGTCCAGAGGCTGGTCGACAGGCAGAGGACTGAGGTCTGAGGCTGAGACTGAGGGCTGGCAGGCAGATTCCAGGCATGGGCAGAGGCAGAGACTCAGACTCGCCGGAGGCGAAGCAGACGCTCTGGAGGCCGGCCGCGGGGCCGGAGACGAGGCAGAGTCTTAGGAGGCTGGCCGCAGGGCCGGAGGCATGGCAGACGTTCTGGAGTCGGCCGCGGGGCCGGAAGCATGGCAGAGTCTCTTATAACTTGCAAATGTTGTTTTATATATTATTAATTTTTCTTCTGAGGGTGTTCTTTTCTCCCTTAGGCTGCCTTTTAAATATCCTTCTTTTTCTCAATTAGGGTTTTATATAAATACTTAGCAAAAAAGCAACAGGAGACAACCTTTTGAATAAAGGGTTTCAGGTACTAGATAATGATGTTCCTTCATACAAATCACAGGCATACAGATTTATGATGATAAACATGTTAACAGAAATTTATGGAAATAAAAATAGTAGGGGTTAAGTCATAAGCGTCGTTAGACCTATTTAAGGGTGGCTTCAGTCACCCTTTCTTTGGCATTAGCCACCCTATAATTATTTTGCGATTTAAAAAAAAATTTTTTTTTTTCTGTATTTATTTTTTCCTCATATTTTCCCAAAACTACGGAGCCCCCTAGGGGACATGGGGATTTTTTTTTCTTTTGCGTTCCCTCGCAATACTTTTGCGTTCCCTCGCAATACTTTTGCGTTCCCTCGCAATACTTTTGCGTTACCTCGCAATACTTTTGCGTTCCCTCGCAAAACCTTTTGCGTTACCTCGCAATACTTTTGCGTTCCCTCGCAAAAACTTTTGCGTTCCCTCGCAAAACCTTTTGCGTTACCTCGCAATAGGGCTTGGTCGTCGTGACCATGTTGACGGCGCACTTTACGGCTTCCTTAGACTATTGCCTGTGTTCTCCCTCTCAGTCGTGTTTTATTTCGTTTAATTTCACCGTAACTTGATTTCAACCATGGTAAACCGTTGCTGTATTGTGGGCTGTAACAGCGCATCACATGATCGCCGAGGGAAAAACCTACAAAATGGGATAACTTTCCACCGCTGTCCTGCCTGGAGGCGCAAACACGGAGACCAAGTTTCACAGATAACAAAGAGTCGTCGGCTAGCTTGGATCGCGGCTGTAAGACGACAGAACAGAACTTTCCACAGTATCCTGATGTCAATGCGAGTGTGTTCCCTGCATTTTCATTCTGGTAAGTTAAAGATGCACGGTTTTATTTTATAGCCTACAGTGTTTCCTTCCTTCATCCGTGGCACCACATACAAGCATGAACGCGCGCCCAGAGACTGTTGATATAGCATTTTCATCCTCGTTGGTTGATATAGCATTTTATCCTCTTTGGTAGAACACACTGCCAGTTCCTACAAGGACAGGGACATCCCTCTCCATTTTCAAAAAAAACCCTGAGGTTGACAGCTGTCATAGCACCACTTATAAATTTTGCTGATCCTAGCGCTTACCAGCCGTCTTGTAATGTAATGTAATCATATAATACAATTTAATAATGTGTATATTGAGGATCATTGATAACATTATGGTTCTATATGTGTTCAACACTGCTGCTGTGGATAATAATTTTAAATTGTGTCACCAGGAAAACCAGCAAATGAAATGTACACCTCGCATCCGGATTGGGCACCATCACTACACTTGGGCCACACTGAGATAAAGGCCACACAGACTGCACGCTATGAGAGACAGGAAAAGAGAAAACGGCAAAGGACTGACAGTACACCTGCGAGGATGAGACAGCTATTGATGACCTTGTTCCGCCCGGTAAGCCTTACAGAGCCAGCAGATTCAACACCGTATGTTGCTTTTGTGGCTTTTTCAGCTGCATGATGCACATTTAGCTAAAAGATGTCCTTATTTTATCCATAGTGGAGACACCAGCACCAGCTGAGGATGGAGCTGAGCAGACACCGCTGACAGAATGTGACTTCTGTCAGCGCCGGCGTGCTGAAATCAACCGGCTGCTGGAGGAGAACAGGACCCTGAAACGTGAGCTTGGCCAGAGACTTCAAGCTTAACACTAGCTTTGTGACCATTCATTCAGTGAAAGGAATCTCAAATCTTCATCAAAACATTATTCAAAATATAAAAAAAAAATTTAAGAATAATTTGCTGAAATAGAAATCAGCATTTGTTTGATACTTAGTGTTAGAAAAAAAATGTGTCCTAACAGGTTTTCTGAACCATCTTCTAATCTAGTCTCCCCCAGCTGCTGGTAGAAACAAGATTTTTTTACCATCATTCAGAAACTGGATAGGTGTTACATCTGTATTTTGTTGAAAATCATTTATTGAACATTGTTATTAATAAAATTTTAAGGAATAGATTAAATAGTCAAAGATCCGCAAAATATAAAAAAATAAACAATAGTGCAGTGCTGTGGCCATTCAAGTTAACTCCTAGTTTGAATCAGAGTCTTTCAAAGTGAACTATTTAGAAAAATGAGTGCAGTATTGACTGCGGGTTATTAAATCTGACCTCATAAAACACTGTAACGGGTAACTTTGAGCTTAAATCATTCAGTCAGAGGTATTATGCAGGTTTAAATGTCCTGTGCTCATTTCATTTCTTTTTCTTTTAAGTGATATAACAATATAACAGCGTGGTTGTTATACTTTACTGTTGTATAACTGTGATTTATATGATATGTATACACATGCATGAGGGGTTGAGGTTAACGTTTGCTTTCCAGCATAGAATGAAATATAATGGTGTCCTTACCTGCATAATTTATGTCTATTTTTTTTCTCCTCAGGTCTTGCACTCTCAGCGCATTAATGAGACTCCCCTGAAGCCATGGGTCATCATTGCTGACGATGGGCAGGTTTGCTGTGCACACTGTACATGCATGGCTGGAATTGCAGAGGCATGTACACATGTTGGGGCTCTGCTGTTTAAGATTGAGGCAGCAGTCCGCATCCGTGGGAAAAAGACTGTGACAGATGTGCCAGCTTATTGGAAAATACCAGCAGGTATCAACAAAGTCAGCGGTGAAGTCGCCCACAAGATGGACTTCACTTCATCCAAAGTGCAGAGGATTGCTCTGGACAGAGTCATCGGTGACAACATTCCCATGCCTGGCCTACGGACACGGGCCAGCAGACGCACTGCCCAAGCCACATTGGACGACTTATCGTCAATGTTCCCTGTTCTTCAGAACCATAGGTCAGTTTGTATGTCCACAGTGAAGCCCTACTTTCACAACTATGCTGCTCCTGTCCAGCCAGCTGTGATCCCAAAACCCCTGCAAGACCGTCTGCGCGACCCAAAGTTTGAAAATGCTCCACCAGCTGTCCTTCTCCAGCACTGTGAGACAGTGAAAGACATTGCAGCTGCATATTATTGCACGTCGTTATATTACAATACAATTATAGATTATATTATTGTATATCATGACATATTGCATCGCAGCCTTTATTTATACAATTTAAGAAATGCATATTGTTAAAAGTAATTATATAAGACATTGCACTAACATTGTTTTTTAATGTGTACTATAGTACCGGTAATAATTTGCACTACTTCAAATGTTATTGATATCTGTTATTACTTAATTTGATCTACCTCCAATTTTTATGTTTGTAATTGATGTTTCATAAATACGTATTTTTTATTACTTTGGAATTTTTTTTATACATAGACATTTTTTATAAAAAGCATAGTATTTTGTATTATTACATTGTATTGTTATATTTGCATATTATTGCACGTTGTTATATTATACAATTATAGATTATATTATTGTATATCATGACATATTGCATCGCAGCCTTTATTTATACAATTTAAGTAATGCATATTATTATAAATACTTATATAAGAATTTGCACTAACAGTGTTTAACTGTTAATGTTTACTATAACTACAATTTGTATAATAATAATTTGCAATATCTCCACTTTCCATTTCTCCATTGATGTTTCATTAAGACCGACTTATTAATAGGATTGAACATTTTGTATAAATACATACTATGTTATTGTAAGTAATTGCACTGCATTTTCATCGCGTTCATTTTTTATTTGTAACCATTTACCTACAAGCATTCAAACTGCACTGCTCTGTTCTGCGCTGCACTGTGTTCTCAAGTTTCACTACTTGCAAATAAACACTGAAAAGGATCTGATCGTTTGAGACCTCTTGCTTTTGGGTATGGATGCAAAACACACCTATGGCTAAAAAACAACCCACTTGTTAAATGTTTGCTTAGAGTGTATTGTTGATACAAAGAAATTGTCAATTCCATATTGAGCATCAATCTTTTCTTTAATACAGTAATTCATAAACACCAGAATAAAGTGGTTGACTTTAAGGTGTGGAAGTCCAGTGTAGTATTTCACTTTGACGGTGTCTTCCTTCAGGAAATCTTCATCCATTTTTCTCTGGCCAAGCTCACGTTTCAGGGTCCTGTTCTCCTCCAGCAGCCGGTTGATTTCAGCACGCCGGCGGTGTCTGCTCAGCTCCATCCTCAGCTGGTGCTGGTGTCTCCACTATGGATAAAATAAGGACATCTTTTAGCTAAATGTGCATCATGCAGCTGAAAAAGCCACAAAAGCAACATACGGTGTTGAATCTTCTGGCTCTGTAAGGCTTACCGGGTGGAACAAGGTCATCAATAGCTGTCTCATCCTCGCAGGTGTACTGTCAGTCCTTTGCCGTTTTCTCTTTTCCTGTCTCTCATAGCGTGCAGTCTGTGTGGCCTTTATCTCAGTGTGGCCCGAGTGTAGTGATGGTGCCCAATCCGGATGCGAGGTGTACATTTCATTTGCTGGTTTTCCTGGTGACACAATTTAAAATTATTATCCACAGCAGCAGTGTTGAACACATATAGAACCATAATGTTATCAATGATCCTCAATATACACATTATTAAATTGTATTATATGATTACATTACATTACAAGACGGCTGGTAAGCGCTAGGATCAGCAAAATTTATAAGTGGTGCTATGACAGCTGTCAACCTCAGGGTTTTTTTTGAAAATGGAGAGGGATGTCCCTGTCCTTGTAGGAACTGGCAGTGTGTTCTACCAAAGAGGATAAAATGCTATATCAACCAACGAGGATGAAAATGCTATATCAACAGTCTCTGGGCGCGCGTTCATGCTTGTATGTGGTGCCACGGATGAAGGAAGGAAACACTGTAGGCTATAAAATAAAACCATGCATCTTTAACTTACCAGAATGAAAATGCAGGGAACACACTCGCATTGACATCAGGATACTGTGGAAAGTTCTGTTCTCTCGTCTTACAGCCGCGATCCAAGCTAGCCGACGACTCTTTGTTATCTGTGAAACTTGGTCTCCGTGTTTGCGCCTCCAGGCAGGACAGCGGTGGAAAGTTATCCCATTTTGTAGGTTTTTCCCTCGGCGATCATGTGATGCGCTGTTACAGCCCACAATACAGCAACGGTTTACCATGGTTGAAATCAAGTTACGGTGAAATTAAACGAAATAAAACACGGCTGAGAGGGAGAACACAGGCAATAGTCTAAGGAAGCCGTAAAGTGCGCCGTCAACATGGTCACGACGACCAAGCCCTATTGCGAGGTAACGCAAAAGGTTTTGCGAGGGAACGCAAAAGTTTTTGCGAGGGAACGCAAAAGTATTGCGAGGTAACGCAAAAGTATTGCGAGGGAACGCAAAAGAAAAAAAATTCCCCATGTCCCCTAGGGGGCTCCGTACAAAACAAATGCAGTAAAGCACCGAATAAAAGCCATAAAGAAGACAAGTTAATCTGAACAATCATAGGCGTAACTTCCTTAAGGACTGGTGTGGACATGTCCCCACCAATATTTTGTACACGTATTTTGCTTTCGGTGCTGTGTATATCTGATTAAAACCCCATTCATGCCGCTCCTCAGAAAGAAAATAAAAAAAAGTTCTCCCCGCTGCTCACCGTCCACAAACCCCGACAAAAAAACTCAGAAATAAGAATCTGTTGCCTCTCGCTTTCTCCCCATCACCCCCCTCCGTCCTCTCCCCATAACATTTGAATTGAAGATATCCGCGGGTGACGGGTCGGGTTCGGTAGTCATCCTGACGGGTTCGGGAGGGTGCGGGTTGGTAAAACTCGTCCCATGCAGGTCTCTAAGCTACACTACATTCAGTATCGTTGCCATAGAAACAGACAACAGCGCCAATATATCAGAATTATACTAAAACACACGCAAATAATTTCCCACATAAAAAACAGGACTTTCAGTCCATTACAGTTTTCCGTTTTTAGAGGGTTGATTATTTTGCGTTTATTAAGTGATGGCTGTGGTATATTAGCTTTCACTGCTATAAGCTTTCGCAGCAGTGATTGATTAATTTAAACACCTGCTCTACTGATGGTCTATCGGAGTTGGTGTTTAGGTTGAACATAAAGAACATCTTTTATTTGAAGCTTCTTGTAGCTACTGTTTTAATCCCGGCTTCACTTAAAACTTTTTCCTGACTTTGATAGTGTTGCCATTCAGTTGCAAGCACTGCGCCCCTTTTTCTTTTATATGTACACGTACATTTAAGATTTAGCGTGTTATGATGACAACTCATGAGCAAGCTGCTTTTTGCAATCTAGCAGGGAGGTGTGACGTCACTCTGCAGGGGGTCCAAAGATAAAAGATTTAAACAATTTTGGCATTGGAATTTCAGATTTAAGGGAGTCAGAAAGTTCACTTAGTAAAAGTGCAAATAATAAATCTGATTACCGATTACTTTTAAGCTGGTTGAACATACTGCGACAGACTGGTGACCTGTCCAGGGTGATCCCACCTCTCACCCAGAACGTGGCTGGAGATATGCACCAGCACCTCCTGATCCCACTGAGGGATAAGGTTAAAGAAAATGGATGGTTGAACATAGTCCGCTCTCCCAGATTCTATCAAATCAGTATTGATACCCTCAGGGGCGGATTTAGGAAATTTGGGGCCCTAGGCAAAGACAGGCAGGGGGCCCCCTGAGAAGTAAACCCATAAAACAGACCCATTCTACAGATAGAGAAATGTTAATAGAATAGACATCCATTATTTGTTCTAGGTTTTGTCCCTCTCTTCTTGTCCCTTTTTCCTCTCTATTTATCAGCGTTCTGATGGCATTTTAGCCAAAGGATTTTTATCAAAAACATAATTAATGTGCACAAATAAGGATTAGTTGTATTAACCATACATGGAAACAGAGTTTTATGGGGCCCCCAGAACTTGGGGCCCTGGGCAACTGCCTAGTATTGCCTAATGGTAAATCCCCCCCTGGATACCCTGCTGGTGGATGTTCTTGACAGAAAGACGGAGTTGCTTAATCATATTCTGCTTAAGGCCCCATAAGATCTTGTCCGAGTCCTGGTTTAAAAGTAAATTAATTTTAAAAAGTGACCCAAAATTGACTGTCAATAAATGTTCTACAAAATTGATATATTTATTTGATTTCTTTGATTTGTACTGTCTGTTTAGATTTATGTGATATTTTTTGCACAAAATATATAAGTGAATATTGTAACAGTTATGTTTTCAACTGTAAGCATTAAATTGATAAATGTTATTCGCATTTTTTTGGCTTTATCCTTTCCAACAAAAAAAAAAAGGCGTCGCGCAGGTAGCTCCCTTTCCTTATGAGCTGTCCCCACCAACTTTCAACAAAAAGTTACACCCTTGTCTTACACAAACCTTAGCAGGTGCACTGAAAAAATTTGGCCCGCGCTTTGCGCGCGCTATATCTTCTAGGGGCTGAGCCACCCTTGTCTCTTAAACCTAGAGACGCCCCTGGGTTAAGTGACCCACCCAAGGGCAGGTTGGCATGTGTAAAAAGGAATCAGGCATCAACCCTACAACTTTAGGATTACAGGGCTGCTACTCTTATTCACTAAACCATGTGAAAGAGTTTAGTTATTGTTTTATATCTGTGATTAAAAATCCAAGCTTTTGTCTCTTTTGCAAAAGTGAAAGAAAAAACTAATTTGATTTTCACATTTTATCTATTTTAAGAACCTTTGTTTGCCCTGCACTCTGTTTGAAAATCAATTAAACGGACAGGCTGTAAATACTGATAAACAAAGCTAAGCCAGGAAGTACTCTCAAAAGATACATGATAATAATCCGAGGGCTTCTAAAAATATCACTATGCCATCCGCCACCAGAGTAAACCTTCAAGTCTGCTTAGTTCCACTGCCTGGGTCTATTTAGGGGAGCTCTACAGGCTTAAGAACTGGGCCTGAAATTTCTTTGCAGGAACATATTTATGGGACCTGTTGAAAAATGTCACAGGCTCCAGTTTTGCCCTTGGGCATCCAGAATCCCAAAGCTGAGACCAGGAGGCCCAATATAACAGCTATTGTGAAGCCCTGATGCTAAGCTTAACGGAAGCACGTGACCTCCACCCTACCTCCAGATGAACTTCACGGCAGGTGCCTGACTGCATACAAGGGCCTAAACATCCCTAATGTGGATTTAGTCGTCTGTCTTTTCTATGCAGCTCTCTGAGCACCACACCTGGAGAGACAATCCCATCAGCGCCTAAATGAATATTCTGCAGCGTGCAGGTCAAGCATAATTAAAAAGAGCTCTCTCAGGTGTGAAGTGTAAACAGTGAGGAAAGGGGATTTATAATTACAAGAAACACAGTCAATTAAAACCCCCAAAATAAGTTCTATTCAGGTTGAATAGACAGAGATATTGGCTAAATCCTGCAGGCTTAGGACTGTTATCTTTAGCCAACACACTACTACATCTGTTGACCCAAGCAGCTCTCACACAATGAGAACAAGAATGCAAAGTATTTCAGTTGTAGCAACAAGTAGGAGCAGCAAATAGTTCTCAAAAGCTTCTGGCGAGTGAAGCATTCATAATGTCATGTCCAATATGCTGACACAAGTAATTAAATATCATGTCAATATGCTTCTGAATAAACATTGATTTTAAAAATAGATGTTATGGTAAGATCCATTAAGAAACTGTCAAATTAATAAAAAAAACTGTATAAAAAATGAGGTTAACTTGGATAATTTCTGTTAACTCTGAAGATTATAGTTTATTCATTTTGCAATAAGATTTGAATATTATGAGACAAAGACACAAAAAAAAAAACTAACTCGAGAAATGTCATGGTGAAGACTGCTGACCTGACAGTTTTCAAGCATTTAGTGAGTCTTTGAGCCCTCCCTAAGAAGGGTGGGTCACACATAAATATTGCTAAAGAATATGGCTGCTCAAAGAGTCATATATCTTAGAGTACTTTTGGAAAGTTTAGTGGAAGAAAAACTATACTAAAACAATTTCAACAGGGATAAACAAATCTTCTAAGGCCTTTGGGTAAAATCCCATGCGCTAAGCGTTCTTTAGGGTCAAATTAACTGAGGCATACGCCTTACAATTTAACCAGTAAAATACCAGCCAACATTTTTTTTTGCAAGATTTAAACAGTTAAACGCTTAGATTCGTTAAGATTCAGACAAACTGCTGTGAGAAAAATCTAAAGTACAGACACAAGAATTATGTGCACTGGCATATTGGCATACATGCAACATGACATTGTTAAAAATTTCATTTAAACGTCAAAGCTAGTAAAAACTTTTACTTAAAAAGCCTTGAAGTCAGTTCCTTTAACCCTAAAAATAGAAGGCAGCTAACACTAACAATTTAGAGTTCTTAAGTTAAATGAGGGGAATGGAAGGCTAGCAGTTATGGCATTGTGATTGGAATCTGGAGGTTCTGAGGTCCACAGACTGCCACTCTGGGTCCCTGAGCAAAGACCCTTTACCTCTCACTGCTCCCTGAGCGCCGCACAATGGCAGCCCACTGCTCCCCAGGGATGGGTTAAATGTAGAGTTAATGTTGTTGCTCTTTTCTTTTGACTGTGTGATGACAATGAAAATGCTAAAACCGCTGGAAAATAAATTACAAGAGTAGATATTTGCCACAAAAGGATGTTTAAAACGAGAGGATGAAAAACATTAAACCTTAATAAAGAAAAAAAAAAAGAACTTTATTCATTTGGTCAGAACTTTATTCATTTGATCAGGAGTTTATTCATTTGGTCAGAACTTTATTCATTTGGTCAGGACTTTATTCATTTGGTCAGGGGTTTATTCATTTGGTCAGAACTTTATTCATTTGGTCAGGGGTTTATTCATTTGGTCAGAACTTTATTCATTTGGTCAGGACATTATTAATTTGGTCAGAACTTTATTCATTTGTCAGAACTTTATTCATTTGGTCAGGGGTTTATTCATTTAGTCAGAACTTTATTCATTTGGTCAGGGGTTTATTCATTTGGTCAGAACTTTATTCATTTGGTCAGGGGTTTATTCATTTGGTCAGAACTTTATTCATTTGGTCAGGACTTTATTCATTTGGTCAGAACTTTATTCATTTGTCAGAACTTTATTCATTTGGTCAGGGGTTTATTCATTTGGTCAGAACTTTATTCATTTGGTCAGGGGTTTATTCATTTGGTCAGAACTTTATTCATTTGGTCAGGACATTATTCATTTGGTTAGGACTTTATTCATTTGGTCAGAACTTTATTCATTTGTCAGAACTTTATTCATTTGGCCAGGAGTTTATTCATTTGGTCAGGACATTATTCATTTGGTTAGGACTTTATTCATTTGGTCAGGACTTTATTCATTTGGTCAGAACTTTATTCATTTGGTCAGAACTTTATTCATTTGTCAGAACTTTATTCATTTGGTCAGAACTTTATTCATTTGGTCAGGACATTATTCATTTGGTTAGGACTTTATTCATTTGGTCAGAACTTTATTCATTTGTCAGAACTTTATTCATTTGGTCAGGGGTTTATTCATTTGGTCAGAACTTTATTCATTTGGTCAGAACTTTATTCATTTGGTCAGGGGTTTATTCATTTGTCAGAACTTTATTCATTTGTCAGAACTTTATTAATTTGGCCAGGAGTTTATTCATTTGTCAGAACTTTATTCATTTGGCCAGGAGTTTATTCATTTGGTCAGAACTTTATTCATTTGGTCAGGGGTTTATTCATTTGGTCAGGGGTTTATTCATTTGGTCAGAACTTTATTCATTTGGTCAGGGGTTTATTCATTTGTCAGAACTTTATTCATTTGTCAGAACTTTATTAATTTGGCCAGGAGTTTATTCATTTGTCAGAACTTTATTCATTTGGCCAGGAGTTTATTCATTTGGTCAGAACTTTATTCATTTGGTCAGGGGTTTATTCATTTGTCAGAACTTTATTCATTTGGTCAGAACTTTATTCATTTGGCCAGGAGTTTATTCATTTGGTCAGAACTTTATTCATTTGGTCAGAACTTTATTCATTTGGTCAGGACTTTATTCATTTGGCCAGGACTTTATTCATTTGGTCAGAACTTTATTCATTTGGTCAGGGGTTTATTCATTTGGTCAGAACTTTATTCATTTGGTCAGGGGTTTATTCATTTGGTCAGAACTTTATTCATTTGGTCAGGGGTTTATTCATTTGGTCAGACCTTTATTCATTTGTCAGAACTTTATTCATTTGGCCAGGAGTTTATTCATTTGTCAGAACTTTATTCATTTGGCCAGGAGTTTATTCATTTGGTCAGAACTTTATTCATTTGGTCAGGAGTTTATTCATTTGGTCAGAACTTTATTCATTTGGTCAGGACTTTATTCATTTGGTCAGAACTTTATTCATTTGGTCAGAACTTTATTCATTTGGTCAGGGGTTTATTCATTTGGTCAGAACTTTATTCATTTGGTCAGGGGTTTATTCATTTGGTCAGAACTTTATTCATTTGTCAGAACTTTATTCATTTGGCCAGGAGTTTATTCATTTGTCAGAACTTTATTCATTTGGCCAGGAGTTTATTCATTTGGTCAGAACTTTATTCATTTGGTCAGAACTTTATTCATTTGGTCAAGACTTTATTTATTTGTCAGAACTTTATTCATTTGGCCAGGAGTTTATTCATTTGGTCAGAACTTTATTCATTTGGTCAGGGGTTTATTCATTTGGTCAGAACTTTATTCATTTGGCCAGGAGTTTATTCATTTGGTCAGAACTTTATTCATTTGGTCAGGAGTTTATTCATTTGATCAGGAGTTTATTCATTTGATCAGGAGTTTATTCATTTGGTCAGGAGTTTATTCATTTGGTCAGAACTTTATTCATTTGGTCAGGACTTTATTCATTTGGTCAGGAGTTTATTCATTTGGTCAGAACTTTATTCATTTGGTCAGGACTTTATTCATTTGGTCAGAACTTTATTCATTTGGTCAGGAGTTTATTCATTTAGTCAGAACTTTATTCATTTGGTCAGAACTTTATTCATTTGGTCAGAGCTTTATTCATTTGGTCAGGAGTTTATTCATTTGGTCAGAACTTTATTCATTTGGTCAGAACTTTATTCATTTGGTCAAGACTTTATTTATTTGTCAGAACTTTATTCATTTGGCCAGGAGTTTATTCATTTGGTCAGAACTTTATTCATTTGGTCAGGGGTTTATTCATTTGGTCAGAACTTTATTCATTTGGCCAGGAGTTTATTCATTTGGTCAGAACTTTATTCATTTGGTCAGGAGTTTATTAATTTGATCAGGAGTTTATTCATTTGGTCAGGAGTTTATTCATTTGGTCAGAACTTTATTCATTTGGTCAGGAGTTTATTCATTTGGTCAGAACTTTATTCATTTGGTCAGAACTTTATTCATTTGGTCAGAGCTTTATTCATTTGGTCAGGAGTTTATTCATTTGGTCAGAACTTTATTCATTTGGTCAGCAGTTTATTCATTTGGTCAGAACTTTATTCATTTGGTCAGAGCTTTATTCATTTGGTCAGGAGTTTATTCATTTGGTCAGAACTTTATTCTTTTGGTCAGGAGTTTATTCATTTGGTCAGAGCTTTATTCATTTGTTCAGGACTTTATTCATTTGGTCAGGGGTTTATTCATTTGGTCAGAACTTTATTCATTTGGTCAGGAGTTTATTCATTTGGTCAGAACTTTATTCATTTGGTCAGGAGTTTATTCATTTGGTCAGAACTTTATTCATTTGGTCAGAACTTTATTCATTTGGTCAGGAGTTTATTCATTTGGTCAGAACTTTATTCATTTGGTCAGGAGTTTATTCATTTGGTCAGAACTTTATTCATTTGGTCAGAACTTTATTCATTTGGTCAGGAGTTTATTCATTTGGTCAGAACTTTATTCATTTGGTCAGAACTTTATTCATTTGGTCAGAACTTTATTCATTTGGTCAGGAGTTTATTCATTTGGTCAGAACTTTATTCATTTGGTCAGAACTTTATTCATTTGGTCAGGAGTTTATTCATTTGGTCAGAGCTTTATTCATTTGGTCAGAACTTTATTCATTTGGTCAGAACTTTATTCATTTGGTCAGGAGTTTATTCATTTGATCAGGAGTTTATTCATTTGATCAGGAGTTTATTCATTTGGTCAGGAGTTTATTCATTTGGTCAGAACTTTATTCATTTGGTCAGGACTTTATTCATTTGGTCAGGAGTTTATTCATTTGGTCAGAACTTTATTCATTTGGTCAGGACTTTATTCATTTGGTCAGAACTTTATTCATTTGGTCAGGAGTTTATTCATTTAGTCAGAACTTTATTCATTTGGTCAGAACTTTATTCATTTGGTCAGAGCTTTATTCATTTGGTCAGGAGTTTATTCATTTGGTCAGAACTTTATTCATTTGGTCAGAACTTTATTCATTTGGTCAGAACTTTATTCATTTGGTCAGGACTTTATTCATTTGGTCAGAACTTTATTCATTTGGTCAGGAGTTTATTCATTTAGTCAGAACTTTATTCATTTGGTCAGGACTTTATTCATTTGGTCAGAGCTTTATTCATTTGGTCAGGAGTTTATTCATTTGGTCAGAACTTTATTCATTTGGTCAGAACTTTATTCATTTGGTCAAGACTTTATTTATTTGTCAGAACTTTATTCATTTGGCCAGGAGTTTATTCATTTGGTCAGAACTTTATTCATTTGGTCAGGGGTTTATTCATTTGGTCAGAACTTTATTCATTTGGCCAGGAGTTTATTCATTTGGTCAGAACTTTATTCATTTGGTCAGGAGTTTATTAATTTGATCAGGAGTTTATTCATTTGGTCAGGAGTTTATTCATTTGGTCAGAACTTTATTCATTTGGTCAGGAGTTTATTCATTTGGTCAGAACTTTATTCATTTGGTCAGAACTTTATTCATTTGGTCAGAGCTTTATTCATTTGGTCAGGAGTTTATTCATTTGGTCAGAACTTTATTCATTTGGTCAGCAGTTTATTCATTTGGTCAGAACTTTATTCATTTGGTCAGAGCTTTATTCATTTGGTCAGGAGTTTATTCATTTGGTCAGAACTTTATTCTTTTGGTCAGGAGTTTATTCATTTGGTCAGAGCTTTATTCATTTGTTCAGGACTTTATTCATTTGGTCAGGGGTTTATTCATTTGGTCAGAACTTTATTCATTTGGTCAGGAGTTTATTCATTTGGTCAGAACTTTATTCATTTGGTCAGGAGTTTATTCATTTGGTCAGAACTTTATTCATTTGGTCAGAACTTTATTCATTTGGTCAGGAGTTTATTCATTTGGTCAGAACTTTATTCATTTGGTCAGGAGTTTATTCATTTGGTCAGAACTTTATTCATTTGGTCAGAACTTTATTCATTTGGTCAGGAGTTTATTCATTTGGTCAGAACTTTATTCATTTGGTCAGAACTTTATTCATTTGGTCAGAACTTTATTCATTTGGTCAGGAGTTTATTCATTTGGTCAGAACTTTATTCATTTGGTCAGGAGTTTATTCATTTGGTCAGAGCTTTATTCATTTGTTCAGGACTTTATTCATTTGGTCAGGACTTTATTCATTTGGTCAGGAGTTTATTCATTTGGTCAGAACTTTATTCATTTGGTCAGGAGTTTATTCATTTGGTCAGAACTTTATTAATTTGGTCAGAACTTTATTCATTTGGTCAGGACATTATTCATTTGGTTAGGACTTTATTCATTTGGTCAGAACTTTATTCATTTGTCAGAACTTTATTCATTTGGTCAGAACTTTATTCATTTGGTCAGGACATTATTCATTTGGTTAGGACTTTATTCATTTGGTCAGAACTTTATTCATTTGTCAGAACTTTATTCATTTGGCCAGGAGTTTAATTATTTGTCAGAACTTTATTCATTTGGTCAGGGGTTTATTCATTTGGTCAGAACTTTATTCATTTGGTCAGAACTTTATTCATTTGGTCAGGGGTTTATTCATTTGTCAGAACTTTATTCATTTGTCAGAACTTTATTAATTTGGCCAGGAGTTTATTCATTTGTCAGAACTTCATTCATTTGGCCAGGAGTTTATTCATTTGGTCAGAACTTTATTCATTTGGTCAGGACTTTATTCATTTGGCCAGGACTTTATTCATTTGGTCAGAACTTTATTCATTTGGTCAGGGGTTTATTCATTTGGTCAGAACTTTATTCATTTGGTCAGGGGTTTATTCATTTGGTCAGAACTTTATTCATTTGTCAGAACTTTATTCATTTGGTCAGGACTTTATTCATTTGGTCAGAACTTTATTCATTTGGTCAGGGGTTTATTCATTTGGTCAGAACTTTATTCATTTGGTCAGGGGTTTATTCATTTGGTCAGAACTTTATTCATTTGTCAGAACTTTATTCATTTGGCCAGGAGTTTATTCATTTGTCAGAACTTTATTCATTTGGCCAGGAGTTTATTCATTTGGTCAGAACTTTATTCATTTGGTCAGAACTTTATTCATTTGGTCAAGACTTTATTTATTTGTCAGAACTTTATTCATTTGGCCAGGAGTTTATTCATTTGGTCAGAACTTTATTCATTTGGTCAGGGGTTTATTCATTTGGTCAGAACTTTATTCATTTGATCAGGAGTTTATTCATTTGGTCAGGAGTTTATTCATTTGGTCAGAACTTTATTCATTTGGTCAGGACTTTATTCATTTGGTCAGGAGTTTATTCATTTGGTCAGAACTTTATTCATTTGGTCAGGACTTTATTCATTTGGTCAGGACTTTATTCATTTGGTCAGAACTTTATTCATTTGGTCAGGAGTTTATTCATTTGATCAGGAGTTTATTCATTTGGTCAGGACTTTATTCATTTGGTCAGAACTTTATTCATTTGATCAGGAGTTTATTCATTTGGTCAGGAGTTTATTCATTTGGTCAGAACTTTATTCATTTGGTCAGGACTTTATTCATTTGGTCAGGACTTTATTCATTTGGTCAGGACTTTATTCATTTGGTCAGAACTTTATTCATTTGATCAGGAGTTTATTCATTTGGTCAGGAGTTTATTCATTTGGTCAGAACTTTATTCATTTGGTCAGGACTTTATTCATTTGGTCAGAACTTTATTCATTTGGTCAGGACTTTATTCATTTGGTCAGAACTTTATTCATTTGGTCAGGACTTTATTCATTTGGTCAGAACTTTATTCATTTGGTCAGGAGTTTATTCATTTAGTCAGAACTTTATTCATTTGATCAGGAGTTTATTCATTTGGTCAGGAGTTTATTCATTTGGTCAGAACTTTATTCATTTGGTCAGGACTTTATTCATTTGGTCAGAACTTTATTCATTTGGTCAGGACTTTATTCATTTGGTCAGAACTTTATTCATTTGGTCAGGACTTTATTCATTTGGTCAGAACTTTATTCATTTGGTCAGGAGTTTATTCATTTAGTCAGAACTTTATTCATTTGGTCAGGAGTTTATTCATTTGGTCAGAACTTTATTCATTTGGTCAGAGCTTTATTCATTTGGTCATGAGTTTATTCATTTGGTCAGAACTTTATTCATTTGGTCAGAACTTTATTCATTTGGTCAAGACTTTATTTATTTGTCAGAACTTTATTCATTTGGCCAGGAGTTTATTCATTTGGTCAGAACTTTATTCATTTGGTCAGGGGTTTATTCATTTGGTCAGAACTTTATTCATTTGGCCAGGAGTTTATTCATTTGGTCAGAACTTTATTCATTTGGTCAGGAGTTTATTAATTTGATCAGGAGTTTATTCAATTGGTCAGGAGTTTATTCATTTGGTCAGAACTTTATTCATTTGGTCAGGAGTTTATTCATTTGGTCAGAACTTTATTCATTTGGTCAGAACTTTATTCATTTGGTCAGAGCTTTATTCATTTGGTCAGGAGTTTATTCATTTGGTCAGAACTTTATTCATTTGGTCAGCAGTTTATTCATTTGGTCAGAACTTTATTCATTTGGTCAGAGCTTTATTCATTTGGTCAGGAGTTTATTCATTTGGTCAGAACGTTATTCATTTGGTCAGGAGTTTATTCATTTGGTCAGAGCTTTATTCATTTGTTCAGGACTTTATTCATTTGGTCAGAGCTTTATTCATTTGGTCAGGACTTTATTCATTTGGTCATGAGTTTATTCATTTGGTCAGGAGTTTATTAATTTGGTCAGGACTTTATTAATTTGGTCAGAGCTTTATTCATTTGGTCAGAACTTTATTCATTTGTCAGAACTTTATTCATTTGGTCAGGAGTTTATTAATTTGGTCAGAACTTTATTCATTTGGTCAGGAGTTTATTAATTTGGTCAGGACTTTATTCATTTGGTCAGGACTTTACTCATTTGGTCAGAACTTTATTCATTTGGTCAGGAGTTTATTCATTTGGTCAGAGCTTTATTCATTTGGTCAGAACTTTATTCATTTGTCAGAACTTTATTCATTTGGCCAGGAGTTTAATTATTTGTCAGAACTTTATTCATTTGGTCAGGGGTTTATTCATTTGGTCAGAACTTTATTCATTTGGTCAGAACTTTATTCATTTGGTCAGGGGTTTATTCATTTGTCAGAACTTTATTCATTTGTCAGAACTTTATTAATTTGGCCAGGAGTTTATTCATTTGTCAGAACTTCATTCATTTGGCCAGGAGTTTATTCATTTGGTCAGAACTTTATTCATTTGGTCAGGACTTTATTCATTTGGCCAGGACTTTATTCATTTGGTCAGAACTTTATTCATTTGGTCAGGGGTTTATTCATTTGGTCAGAACTTTATTCATTTGGTCAGGGGTTTATTCATTTGGTCAGAACTTTATTCATTTGTCAGAACTTTATTCATTTGGTCAGGACTTTATTCATTTGGTCAGAACTTTATTCATTTGGTCAGGGGTTTATTCATTTGGTCAGAACTTTATTCATTTGGTCAGGGGTTTATTCATTTGGTCAGAACTTTATTCATTTGTCAGAACTTTATTCATTTGGCCAGGAGTTTATTCATTTGTCAGAACTTTATTCATTTGGCCAGGAGTTTATTCATTTGGTCAGAACTTTATTCATTTGGTCAGAACTTTATTCATTTGGTCAAGACTTTATTTATTTGTCAGAACTTTATTCATTTGGCCAGGAGTTTATTCATTTGGTCAGAACTTTATTCATTTGGTCAGGGGTTTATTCATTTGGTCAGAACTTTATTCATTTGATCAGGAGTTTATTCATTTGGTCAGGAGTTTATTCATTTGGTCAGAACTTTATTCATTTGGTCAGGACTTTATTCATTTGGTCAGGAGTTTATTCATTTGGTCAGAACTTTATTCATTTGGTCAGGACTTTATTCATTTGGTCAGAACTTTATTCATTTGGTCAGGAGTTTATTCATTTAGTCAGAACTTTATTCATTTGGTCAGGAGTTTATTCATTTGGTCAGAACTTTATTCATTTGGTCAGAGCTTTATTCATTTGGTCATGAGTTTATTCATTTGGTCAGAACTTTATTCATTTGGTCAGAACTTTATTCATTTGGTCAAGACTGTATTTATTTGTCAGAACTTTATTCATTTGGCCAGGAGTTTATTCATTTGGTCAGAACTTTATTCATTTGGTCAGGGGTTTATTCATTTGGTCAGAACTTTATTCATTTGGCCAGGAGTTTATTCATTTGGTCAGAACTTTATTCATTTGGTCAGGAGTTTATTAATTTGATCAGGAGTTTATTCAATTGGTCAGGAGTTTATTCATTTGGTCAGAACTTTATTCATTTGGTCAGGAGTTTATTCATTTGGTCAGAACTTTATTCATTTGGTCAGAACTTTATTCATTTGGTCAGAGCTTTATTCATTTGGTCAGGAGTTTATTCATTTGGTCAGAACTTTATTCATTTGGTCAGCAGTTTATTCATTTGGTCAGAACTTTATTCATTTGGTCAGAGCTTTATTCATTTGGTCAGGAGTTTATTCATTTGGTCAGAACGTTATTCATTTGGTCAGGAGTTTATTCATTTGGTCAGAGCTTTATTCATTTGTTCAGGACTTTATTCATTTGGTCAGAGCTTTATTCATTTGGTCAGGACTTTATTCATTTGGTCATGAGTTTATTCATTTGGTCAGGAGTTTATTAATTTGGTCAGGACTTTATTAATTTGGTCAGAGCTTTATTCATTTGGTCAGAACTTTATTCATTTGTCAGAACTTTATTCATTTGGTCAGGAGTTTATTAATTTGGTCAGAACTTTATTCATTTGGTCAGGAGTTTATTAATTTGGTCAGGACTTTATTCATTTGGTCAGGACTTTACTCATTTGGTCAGAACTTTATTCATTTGGTCAGGAGTTTATTCATTTGGTCAGAGCTTTATTCATTTGGTCAGAACTTTATTCATTTGTTAGAACTTTATTCCTTTGGTTAGGACTTTATTCATTTGGTCAGCAGTTTATACATGCGTAAATATATATTTGATATATACCGGAATGTTGCCCATAATTAAAGTATTCCTTGAGTTACTGCAATCTTGAACCAGAGACAATGTCAGAAATGTCTTACCTGGGCACGAGACAGAAAGGACATGAGAGTAGTCCAAAGTCCTTTTTTAGTGGATAGTAAATATTGCTTTTCAACTGGAAGTTTCAGAGCCTAAAGGAAGAGTATAAAGAATTAAAGCTGCTGTAGTAGTTCAGTGTGTCTGTGAAGGGGCCTGCCAGGAAAAAGAAAACCTTGCTCCCTCATGCTGACAAGCCAATGGAGAAGCTAATTTATTTTTTTCAGGAGATTTTGGCACCTACCCACACTGTGTAAAGCACCAATATTTGATTTAATGGCCACTGTTTAGTGTGCAATGAGTAGAAAAATATGGAGTGGCATCAAAGAACATGGGTAGTGGACCAAACAATACAGACATGCCAAAGGCTGCTTTTAAAACAACATAGGTTTCCTTGCAATGCTGTCCTAATAATGTAATAAATTCAACAGGGGTCCTGGATAGAAAGTAAATGCTATTTATTAAGTTGACAGATCTGCATTATAGTCAATTTTTACTTTGTACAATTCCATATTTTTTTTTAAGAAAATGTGATTGTAAGTTCTAATAGCTGCAACTAGATAGGTACATGAACATAAATACAGGGCTGCCAACTTTTCTCCAAATCTTGGAGTGAGATTTTGAAATAGTTTGGACAGGAAACCGTGTCAGGGTGAGATGAGGATAGGTGCAGCTATAGGCTGGAGGTTTTCAGAGGATTTAACTGAAACAAAGCGGCAAAATGTGGAATTTTTATAGAGTAACAATAATTCAATTCAGTTTATTTATATAGTGCCAATTCACAACACATGTCATCTCAAGGCACTTTGCAGTTCACCAGATCGTACAGTCAAATTGATTCAAGGTTTTCTATCTAAGGAAAACCAGTTGATTGTAGCGACTCATTGACTCGAATGCAATCCCTCACACTAAGCATGCTTGTAGCGACAGTGGAGACGAAAAACTCACTATTAACAGGAAGAAACCTCCAGCAGAACCAGGCTCAGTGTGAGCGGCCATCTGCTGAGACCAACTGGGGTTCAAGGAGACAGAAGCAGAGATACAAAAAGCATCTGTAAAAGGAGGCCCCGTCCAGGAAACACACAGCCAGGCAGACGAGCTCTGAGCCAGCTCCCATGTCAGAGGATGAAGAGAGCACATCCAGCCAGTCACGGTTAGAGAAACAGGACTACACTGGAAAACAGGCCGATCTCCAACATCTATAAACAAGGGTGTTGATGGCAGCAGCACAGCTGATATTTCTCTCCATGGTGGTGTCACAGCCAAACAGGAACTGAGAGGCAAAGCTAGTATGAGAAAAAGCAGAGAGAGCAGAACGTTAGAGATTGAACTAACGCATTCTGCTGAATAGGAGAATAGAGAGAGAATGAAGCAGAATTATGAAATGGGGGTCCCTATGTCCTCCAAAAAGGAAAGTTTTAAGCCTACCCTTAAAAGTAGACAGGGTGTCTGCCTCACAAACTAAAACTTGTAGTTGGTTCCACAGGAGAGGAGCCTGATAACTAAAAGATCTGCCTCCCATTCTACTTTTAAAAATTCTAGGAACCACTAGTAAACCTGCAGATTGAGAGCAAAGTGCTCTGTTAGGAACATAAGGAACAATCAGATCTCTGATATAAGATTGAGCTTGGCCATTTAAGGCTTTATATGTGAGGAGGAGGATTTTAAATTCTATTCTGGATTTAACAGGAGGCCAATGAAGAGAAGCCAGGATAGGAGAGATATGATCTCTCTTTTTAATTTTCATCAGAACTCTTGCTGCAGCATTTTGGATCAGCTGAAGGCTTTTAACTACAGCTTGTGGACTTCCTGATAGTAAAGAATTACAATATTCCAACCTTAAAGTAACAAATGCATGGACTAGTTTCTCAGCATCACCAATAAGTGATCTGTAGTTATGTGGAACATTTCTCTAACAATATACATTATTTTCTACATTCTGATGATTTTTACAGAATTGAAGTAGAGCAGATAGTGCCCTACTAAAATACTTGCATCTTAAATATACTTTAAACTAAGAATTTAACAATTTTAGAATTTTAATTATTCTCTGCAGTTCAAGTAAATTAAACAATGGGAAACTAATAAGCTATTACTGGATTACTGGCACTGATACAGGAACCAGTGCAATCGAATCCCATGCAAACTGCACTGTGCATGAATATTTGGTAATAGGCTAAGGATTAAAAAGCTTCATCAAGTGGGAATGCTTATGCATTCCCACTTATTGTTGTTCACTTCAAATTTGTCTGACTCTAACTAGTCCCGCAGTTTTCAACCGATTTCAACAATTTTGGTATCAAAACGTTCAGCTTGTTCAGGAGAATTGTGCTATGTCTTTTGGTAAAGATATTTTTTGTAGTTTTCGCGATATTCAGCTTTTTCTGCGTTTTTTTTGTCCCATTGAAATGCATGTAGAATTCTCAGATTTCAGCAAAATTCAGCTAAAACTTCAACTACTTTGAGCTTTAACTACTTCAGCATACTTTCAGCTAGAAACACCATTCAAATTTTAAAATGTTTCCGTATCTTTCTGCTATTACTGTTTAACTCAGCTTTTTGCTAACTTTTACAGTTTTACTTCAGTGAAGCTTCAAACTTTAAAAGAAATTTTAACGATTTTCAGATTTATAATGGAAGTCTATGGACGGAATTCTTCAACTGTCAGAGTGCGTGCTCTAGCTTTTGAGCTGTTCTGGTTTTTCCGAACAAATTCTTCTCACTCCCTCCTTTTTCACTCAATTGAAATAAATTTTACATCAAAACGTAGGGATTTTTGTCAGGATTCAGGAAATGTAATCCTCATTTGTGTGGCATTTATGGTTTTCCAACAGTTTGGCCCAGACAGCAAAGAAGTCCACACTTCCCCAATAGAAATCCAATGAGAGACTTTCCAAAAATCACAGACAAAATCCAAAACGATACATATTTTTGTATCGCCCCCATTTCTAAACAGCTTGATGTACAAACATGAAACTTGGTATAGAACATCTTCAGACCCTTCTAGCACTCACATTGAAGGAATTTTTTCAATATAATTTATGGTTTAGCTTTTTAGCTGACGTGTTCGGGCATAGAAAAACGTTGATTCTGAGAAAAATCCTCAAACTCCACAGTCAAAGGATTTTTTGAATACTCTTTACGGTTTTGAATACTTTGAATACTTTTTACGGTTTTGGCTCACCGTTCGTTTGTTCGGAGGGGAAGTTTTGCTTTTGAGAGCTCTGCTCTACCAAACATGTGACAAACCTTTATATTTCTCCTTCCCATTAAGGTTGTGAATGAGCTACAGCCATAAAAGTTACCCCAATCTGAGACAAAGGATAGCTGTCACTTAGACTGTAAGAATTTTTTAGATACCATTTACGGTTTGTCTTCAGCACTCGTTTGTTCGGAGCTGATTCTCCCAGTCAAAAAAGCCAGAGAGGAAAGGAACGATACTGCTGCGCGTTTCTCTTTCACTGACAGGCTCGTTAAGCGTTGTCCAGGTAACCGAGCTTCAAAGGGATTTTACCTCTGCCACTTTAAACAGCACATTTTAATCTAATGGAGGGAGACCACACGCAACCCTGATAGACTTTCAAAATAAGACTCCGGGGACCCTTCAAAATAAAAGCACCTACATTAAACTCATATTTTTTTCCACAGCATATGGCTCAACATTATGACCCAAACTCAACCACTTTTTTAAAAATTAGACTCTAGTGGGGTTTTCAAAACACACCCCACAGCAAATTTCAAAATAAAAGCCTCCCATTGCCACTTCATCTACTGCCCTAATAACAGGGGAAAGAGTGATTTAACGATTGGAAAGTCATCAAGTATCATTGCTGGGTCCGACCCTTTTCTCAACACACAACCCTGCTAGACTTTCAAAATAAGACTCCAGTGACCCTACACAGTAAAAGCCTCTATATTATACTTGTGTATTAATTGATGCAAATGGCTCTGCATTATGACCCAAACTCTACCAGCTTGTTTCTATTAGACTCTAGGGACCTTTTCAAAACATACCCCGGAGCGAATTTCACAATAAAAGTCTCCCATTTACGCTTTAATACAGCATCTATTCACCCAATAACATGGAAAACCAGTGATTTCATATTTAGAAATGGATTCTATATCACTGCTGGGCATGACCCTTCCCTTCCAACACATCCATGATAGACTTTCGAAATAAGACTAAAGGGACCCTACAAAATAAAAGCCTCTTCCTTACACACACTCATTCATTGTGCCGTTTGGCTCTTAGCTATGACCCAAAGTCAACCAATTTCTTCAAATTACACTACCAAGGCATGTTGACCACACACCTCAGTGCATATTTCTTAATAAGGCTCTAAGATTTACACTGTAACAAAGCATTTGCTAACCTTGTAACATGCAGCCTAAGCCTGCCAACGGTCACTGCATGAAAAGTGAGATTTTCGTCCCCGTAAACTCCCGCAGATCTCCCTGATTTTCGTCAGTTTCCGACAATTTGCAACCCGCGCTTGTCCGCGTTTGTCGTGCCACAAATTGTCGGAAACGGACTCTGACGTATGTGGAGAGCGATCAGCTGTACTAATGGCCCTAATTAGCATATGAATGCAGCAAACCCTTGCGGCTGGCCAGGTCTGGCTTGAATAACCTACTCAGTATTGGCTGAAACCACTATGCTCAAACAAGTGAAATCGCTCGTGATTGGCAGCAAAACCACACGTGGCCATGCCAGGCTTTAATTTTCTTACTAAGTATTGGACGGAACCACTTCTTTTTAGACAAGTAAAGTCGCTCGTGATTGGTTGGCATATATATATATATATATATATATATATATATATATATATATATATATATATATATATACACTATATTGCCAAAAGTATTTGCTCACCTGCCTTGACTCACATATGAGCTTAAGTGACATCCCGTTCCTAATCCATAGGGTTCAATATGACGTCGGTCCACCCTTTGCAGCTAGAACAGCTTCAACTCTTCTGGGAAGGCTGTCCACAAGGTTTAGGAGTGTGTTTATGGGAATTTTTGACCATTCTTCCAGAAGCGCATTTGTGAGGTTGCACACTGATGTTGGACGAGAAGGCCTGGCTCTCAGTCTCCGCTCTAATTCATCCCAAAGGTGTTCTATCGGGTTGAGGTCAGGACTCTGTGCAGGCCAGTCAAGTTCATCCACACCAGACTCTGTCATCCATGTCTTTATGGACCTTGCTTTGTGCACTGGTGCACAGTCATGTTGGAAGAGGAAGGGGCCAGCTCCAAACTGTTCCCACAAAGTTGGGAGCATGGAATTGTCCAAAATGTCTTGGGATGCTGAAGCATTCAGAGTTCCTTTCACTGGAACTAAGGGGCCAAGCCCAGCTCCTGAAAAACAACCCCACACCATAATCCCCCCTCCAACAAACTTTACACTTGGCACAATGCAGTCAGACAAGTACCGTTCTCCTGGCAACCGCCAAACCCAGACCCGTCCATCAGATTGCCAGATGGAGAAGCGCGATTCGTCACTCCAGAGAACGCGTCTCCACTGCTCTAGAGTCCAGTGGCGGCGTGCTTTACACCACCGCATCCGACGCTTTGCATTGCACTTGGTGATGTATGGCTTGGATGCAGCTGCTCGACCATGGAAACCCATTCCATGAAGCTCTCTGCGCACTGTTCTTGAGCTAATCTGAAGGCCACATGAAGTTTGGAGGTCTGTAGTGATTGACTCTGCAGAAAGTTGGCGACCTCTTCGCACTATGCGCGTCAGCATCCGCTGACCCCGCTCCGTCAGTTTACGTGGCCTACCACTTCGTGGCTGAGTTGCTGTCGTTCCCAAACACTTCCATTTTCTTATAATACAGCTGACAGTTGACTGTGGAATATTTAGGAGCGAGGAAATTTCACGACTGGATTTGTTGCACAGGTGGCATCCTATCACAGTTCCACGCTGGAATTCACTGAGCTCCTGAGAGCGACCCATTCTTTCACAAATGTTTGTAAAAACAGTCTGCATGCCTAGGTGCTTGAATTTATACACCTGTGGCCATGGAAGTGATTGGAACACCTGATTCCAATAATTTGGATGGGTGAGCAAATACTTTTGGCAATATAGTGTATATATATATATATATATATATATATATATATATATATATTTACATATAAATTTACATATATATATATATATATATGTATTCATTCATATATTTATTCATTCATATATTTATTCATTCATATGCTGTGTATTTATGTTATCCTACACTACTACACAATTATTAGGCTACCATCAAGGACATGAATGAATTTATACAGGAAATGAACATTTGCCAGGAAGCTGTTTATGCAAAGAAAGAGCTTTATTAAAACACACACAACTATATACAACGCGTATCCAAACACATGCTTATCTAAAAATTACAACTCCGTGAACGGTCCGTTTGCTTCCTCGGGGTTGGAGGTAACTGGCAGCATTCCCTCCGAGGCAGGTCCGATGTGCAGACGCCTACTGTGCGTGGCCCTGTACTAAGGCATCGCTTCTAACCGGGACTGCAGCTTAACACAGAGTTCAGTGAGATCCGGCCTACGAAATGGCGGCGACTGTACAATCCATCCAGAGACACCGCCGACGACGCCATCTTCTTCGTCAGACATGAGGCCGACGTTGGCAGACTTCCAGAGTTCCACTTCCTCATCTGCTAGCACACTCTGCCTCGCTTTCAGCAGCTGAAAAAACAAAACAATGAATCAGCGCACTGCGTATGGACACAACACATCTATCAATGCACCTGAAAAATAGTCACCAAATTAAGTCTTACTCTCTTTCTTCTGGCCCGACTCCGAGCAGCCTCCGCACGCAACGTGCTGGCTGGCTGCGTATATCTGAAGCTCCTGCGTACCGTCTGAAAATACGTCTTACAGGCAGCTGGAAAACAATTAAATGAGAGTGGTATGAATAAAAAATCAAACGCAAGCACAGTAACAAGGAAGGAGAAAACATTAAAACAAGTCACTTACACACAATGTCGTCTTTATCAACATTGTGCAAACCTGGACTTGCTGATATGGCTCCGAGCAAATAGGTCACCGCCTCATTGTGAGGCGACAGTAGTCTGTGAAAACAAGATGTACAGCTATGATCATCGGTATCTATCCGTATCCATGGCCTTTTACCGCAGAATGAAAGCATATTCTTTAAATCTTACCCTTGCTCCGGTTCATAGCGCCTGCAATTAGTCTCCGAGTTGTGAAGACGGCGTACTGCTTCCTGTGAATCACAAAAAATACACTTTAATAAAGCTTGTTCTTGCAAGGCTACTGCTATTAGCTGCTATTAGCCGTAGTTTTAGGCTAGGCTGCTATTAGCCGTAGCTTAGGCTAGGCTGTTTTTAGCTTAGCAGGCAGTAATCGAACATATATTTACCGCTATAATCTCTTCTTTGAGTTCGTCTTGTTCGATGCAGAGTCGCCATCGCGTCCAAGAGGAGTTTTACCCCGAAATCCGACATACTCCGCTCCAGACCGCCTGCACAAAGCAAAGCATCCATCCTCCACTGTGGCTGCACACCGCATCGCTCTGAGTTTCTTGGAGATCGCAGAGAGCATGCGCGAGATGAACCAGGGTTTCCGCGGATCAATAAAAATAATTAAAAAATCATTCATTTTTTTTTAAATCAAGGCCTTAATTGGCACTAAAATTATTTAAATATGTTTATCGAAGTATTTATAATTCTTTAATAAAAAATGCTTATAAAAACAATTTCGTCAGATATATTATATCGCTCCAGGCGGAGAAAAAGCTAGAGGATATATATATACGTATATATGTGTGTGTGTGTGTTTACATACATACAGGAGTCAAGGAACTCTGCTTACAGCTCCTTCATATTTCATGTACACTAATAACTTGTGTACATGGTTCTTGTTGATGGCATTAAAATAATTTCTAATAGCATTAAAATAGCATTAAATTAGAGTCACTCATTCCTGTATGAACCCTGTGAGTGCTTAATTTAATATGACATATTAAAAAAATCCCACCATCATCCAGCATATGTTCAGTTTCTGCCCAAATATATATATTTATATATATATATATATATATATATATATATATATATATATTTGTAACGGGGATAAGGATAATTCAAAACTGCTTTTTTGAATGAACTTGTTCACTACTCCCAAACAGGGGCGTCTCTAGGTTTAAGAGACAAGGGTGGCTCAGCCCCTAGAAGATATTGCGCGTCTCAGACAACTGCTAAGGCGTTCAGATTAACTTGTCTTCTTTATGGCTTTTATTTGGTGCTTTACTGCATTTGTTTTGGGAAAATATAAGGAAAATATAAATACAGAAAAAAAAAAAAACATTTTTTTAAATCGCAAAATAATTATAGGGTGGCTAATGCCAAAGAAAGGATGACTGAAGCCACCCTTAAATAGGTCTAACGACGCTTATGCTCCCAAACTCAGCATCTCTTTTCGTTCCTGTAATAAGAAGTTTCTTTTGAATTGATTTGATTAAAGTTTAAGTCCCTCGGTATAAAATAAATATTTTGATGGAGATGAGAAATCTGCTTCCTCGTTGGTGAATAACCAATAGTTTGGATCCAATCATTTAAATAAACGGTGTTAGTTTTTTTTTTTATATATAAGAATTGTGCTATAATTTCTAGTCACCGATCTGTTGCTGCTATATTTTAATTTGACGAACCGGAATTTGTCTATGTTCTTTTTCCTGTTTGGTGCGATTGCAATTGCGGATCTTGACCTGGCCGGACCTTATGACCACAGTGTACCAATCTTCTGATGGCTACTTCCAGCAGGATAATGCGCCATGTTATAAAGTGAATCATCTCAGACTCATTTCTTGAAACTTTTCCACCTAAGTAATTGTAAATTGAGCATATTGACAGACATTTTATTTTTTATCTTAAATGCAATTTTTTTTTTAAATACTTACTGCTCTAAATGTATTGCTCTGTCAGCTAAAGATCTGTTTTGGTCTCTATACTTTAATTAAATAAATCAATTCAAGCTAAAATGTAAGAGGCTATACTGAGCCTGATCTCTTTGTATCAGAGATTTTCTTATCTTTTAGAAAAATGTCACTTGGAGTAAAACCCCCCCTGCTACCCTGATTTGCATTTGTATAGCTCACAGCATGTTCATTTACATGTTAAAGCCTCCCCTAGAATTCCATGGGGGGGAGGCATGGGGGGAACACTGCCTTAGAAAGTCCACGTCAATTTCTGACAATTTACGGGAGTTTTCGGCGAAGCCTGCAAATTGCCGTAAACTGCCGCTAACCTGAAGTTCCACGACAATCTACAGTGCCGCATATTGACGAAAATCCCACTTTTCATGCAGTGGGTGCTTTCATTACCACAGCGGCTCGTAACATGCAGATTAGTTTTTTTTTATAAATTCAGCTCCTTAAGTGGTATTAGCTCTCTTTCTATAAGCTTCTCTCTCTGTCCTTCCTCTGCTTCTCATGGTCAGTCTTTCACATAGGTCTGTAGATTTTCAATCCTCAAATGATGACACTGTTTTCTTTATACTGATCAACCGACACATTTTAAATCATTTCAAATTGTTTTGCCAAGTCTTGACATTTCCACATATGATTTAAAAATTTTGATACGTATTCAATACCATCTTCCTCAACATTTTATTTCCCATCCTTCAGCTACTACTTTTTCCTTCAACCAGAGAAGATTAAAGTTTTTCATCATAATTTCTTTTCTGATTCAGCTAATTTATTACTTTTCAGCCTATGTTGTGAACTTTGGCTTTATTCTGCACTCTTTCTGGACAGGAATTAAGCTTTTCTGTTAGCTGCTAATTCATAACACGCCTGATATGTTTCTGGAAAGTAGGTGGCCCACTTTCATAATTTCTTTAGAACTTTTTCTAGAAACTTGGGAGACATTACATTTAGACCCTTCTTGTGCCCACGTTGAAGACATTTTTTGATATCATGTATGGCTTGGCTGTACAGCTTTTAAGATGAGTCTGTTTCTGCCATTTTACTGCCAAATGATTCTACAGTACAAAATCTTCAGATGATTCAATTGTTTTCTGCAGTTTGAAGTTTCTGATGACTTCCTATCACATGTTCATATGTTCCTCAGCTAATTTGTGCTTCTTTTCCTTCTTGCAGTTTTATTTGCTAATTTTTATTATTTCGTTCAACAAAAAAAGCATTCCCACTTTGCTGTTTCTGCGAAACAGCTTTTTCTAGTTCATTATGTTATTAGTTTTTCTTACGATTGACAAAACGGCTGAACAATTCAGACCTTCTAGGAGGCTGTAGATTTTATAAAAACTTTATAAAAGCACTTCTCTGGATGTTTGTTTGGAAGGTGTGATGGAAATTAAGTTTTTAAATATATTCAATAGACCAAAATAATGATAAATGAATAAGATACACCCCTGTGGTTCCTCTTATATCAATCCAGGATAACTCAGCTGTTTTGCACATCCTCTCTGGAGACGGCTGGTCTTTTCTTGGGTGGCTGATCCTTTGAAAAAATGCAATGATTCTTTTTCTTTTTGTGGAGCTCCTATGGGTTTGAGAGGCAAACCTGAAAGCTTTAAGAATTTAAATATTTGTGTTGGTTTGATAACTCCTAAAGGTTATTAAACTAGACTGAGTTGAGTTTTAACGTCTGTCATATTTTAGTGTGAGGAATTGGGAATATGGAGTGAGAGTGAAGACACTGAGATGGGTGAGACTCACTCCCAATGGGTGAGAGTTGAAAGCCCTGTATACATGTTTGAAATGTATCACTTTTTAAACTAATCCTTGATCAAAAGTACCTTTCTGAAAGACTAGAAACATTTCTGAAAGACAGTTAAACATGAAGATGGCGATTCCATGAAGGAAGGAATTCATTTTCAACATATAAATACTGTAGTATATAAGCTATGATGATATTTTTTTATTTTTATCCCGATTTTTCTCCCTAAGAAGATATATTTATGCAGTAATATGAATGAGAGAGAGCAGCAACGAGTTTACTTGTAACCACGAGAGGGTGTGGGGGTTTATTCTGGAGGATTCTTCGAGAATCACAGGAGAGGACCCCGTTTCACTCGTTTATTGTGGGGGGCTGTTTTTCCTCAGCTAGGTTGTTAGCCCCCTCTGTGAAACCCATAACACAGTGGTGGGGGGCTGAAGGTTTAAGGGGTGAGTTGGCCGACTGTCACTGCAGCAAACTTGAATTTTTATATATATATATTTTTGCCTCCACCAAAATCTGAGCTAGTTTATGTGACTGGACGGTTTGACATAACCCTGCATGCTGTTCATTTGTCGGGAGGTGTCTTTTTCTTTTCATTGAGATGGCTAATCTATTAGCTAGTTAGCACTAACGTTAGCTGATGAGCTTCATTAAACTTTTTATAATTATCGTAAAAATATATAAACAAACATTGCTCTGTTGTCCTCATTTAAGCAGCCCCATTATATACGCGTGGTTGTGCATTTTTCTGATCACCTAACTGTATAAATTCCTTTATTCGCTGTTGACGGTTACTGGTTAGCATTAGCCGGTTAGCATGATAGCTTTTACTCCCTGTTGCTTCATTTTGAGAACAATGAAGATCATTGACTAATCAAACTGTTTTAGTTGAACATGCATGGGGGGTGACAAACAAATTCGGGTACTGGGGAGACTGAATGCAAATATAACAAGCGAAATTATAATTTCATTTTTGACTTGCAGCATATTAAGCATTAATCACATATTGTTTTTACCTCTTTGTTTATGTGACAATGAAGGAATGTGTACATAAAAAAACAACCCCCCCCCAAAATTTTTATATATAAATATATATATGTATATATAAAATTTTATTTGTTTTGTTTTTTTCTAGAAAATAATTTGACAGGGTATTTGGGAAATATAATTGGATATGTTTATTAGGATTTTTGAAAATACAAGTGTGCTCACACAAGAATGAACTTCAAGATTTTAAGTCCTTTAATTTCCTTACTGTGACTAAAAGATAATGAAATATTAATATCTATTCCTTTCAAATAGAATTTTGCCTATAATACAAAAAAAATAGAAATATACAGGCCATAATTTTATTTTAAGTGTCTACTTATATGTATTTTTAACTTGCTGATAATTTTTTTTAGCTCATTTTAATTTGTTCTAGCGATTCAATTTTTATTGTGAATAGAACCATAGTGTTATTCGGCAGTAGTTACATTTAAAATAAGTTTCAACAATATTTTGAGTAAACTACAGAAATGATTTCAGGTAGTGGGTCTGATATCTCTAAAATAAAAACAACAAATGTGTGTTTCATTGTAGTAGAAGATAGCTTATGGAAGGCCCAAGTACAGTTCTCGAGAGTTAATAACCTGCAACTTTTGCATTTATCCCTGTTTTAACATGCTTGTATCCAATGAATGCCTTGTTTTTGCAGAATTATTCAGAGCTGGACGACTGAAAGCCAATGAAGGGGTTCGACTAGGGCTGCAACTAACAATTATTTTGCAAATCAATTAATCTGTCAATTATTTTTTTTATTAACCAATTAATAATAGATGGTTCCTTAAAAGGTTCCTTAAAAGAAATAACTTTTAACGAAATTAAACCAGGTAAAAATAAAACTTATCAACTTCAGGAGTTCTGGATGGACAATATTGACGGACGAAAAAGTTTTCTTTTTCTAAACTGCTAAATTTTTATATATTTCTTTTGCAATTTTGGTTAATAACTATTATAGTTAAAGGCATATTTTAGCGTCTCTATACTTCAGTTAATGATTAACTGATTACTAAATTAGTTGACGATTAGTTCAATTAATGATTCTTAACGATTAATCCTATTGTTTCAGCCTTTCGACCATTAGATTTAAATGTTTTGGAGAAGGGATGCATCTTAATGTTGCAGGCCTGTAGCAATTGTTTCAAAACAAAGCATACCGGTAACCCTCACAAACAACAAACAAAAACAAGCACTACAGCCGTTTTTAATGATTCATGAACATATTTGCAAACGTAACCTTGAATATAATGTGTCCAATGAATGTTTTTATTCTAATTGGCATTTACTGGAAACAAGTTGCATTTTGAATAAGCAGCATTTAAAAAAAATTGCAAAAAATTTTTAATTATTCATATTGATCAACTTTATTGCCATTCCTTTGTCATTATTCCCAACATTCCTATTCAGGAATAAGCATCTATTGTGTTTTGGGTAACAAAAATATAATTTTTTACATAATCTGTAAAATATAGTCGTCATGATGTCAAACCTGTGTTTCAGATCCAATGAGTGAAATAGACTGAAGCATCACCTTGCTGCAAAAATGTCTAGTAAGTTATGATATTCTTTAATTATAGAAAACACTTTAATGAGAAAACAGAATCAATAAAATTCTCTTCATCAATTATCTTCTCCCGTTTGTCTTTTTCTGTTCAAACAGAGAGACCATCTTATGCCCCACCACCTCCCCCTGCCCCTACAACTGTAAGTATTCAGGTTGTTTTTTTTAAGAAGAACCAATATGGTCCTTTTGCACCACCCTTTCCGTGCTTATTTTTATTCAACTGAATGCTCCATAGAATATAGCTCCATTCTGTTGTTGCCTCTGCAGTCGTTACTCATTCAGACTAATGATAAAATGCTGAAAAATAGTGCAGGTCTGTTTTGCATATTTCCTGCTTACTTAAATGATTTTTTTCGTGTCTTTATTTGAGGGGGAGGTTATGTGTGTGTGTGTGTGTGTGTTAAGATCCTCCCACTGCTTGTGTTATGTCATTTCTCATTCATGTTTATGCCTCGTTTGTTTCCATTAGCAAATGCCCAACACCCCCGGGTTTGTGGGGTACAACCCATACAGCCATCTGGCCTACAACAACTACAGACTGGGAGGGAGCCAAAGCAGCAACAGTCGGGTAACGGTATGAACAGGAATCAAGCGAAAACATTGTGACTCAGTATATTAATCTAATTGATAAACTCCATACCTGTCATCAATTATTTTCCTGTAAGGCTTTAGTTAGTGATTGAACTGCAGACAGCTTTGCAAACACCATTGGAATGTTACCATTTTGTTCTAATTGAATAAGAGGGAAAACATTTTTTTCCACTTCTGCTCAGGAGCAAATACAGCAGGGTATTGTGTGTAAGAAGTCTGCCTAGTTTCATTTCTGAGTCTAAGCAGGAGATTTATATCATTCCACATTCAAACTTGGAATGAAATTAAACAACCCATCTGTGTCCATTCACCTCCCATTCTTATTCAACATTCTAACAGCCATATTGAATAGTCCATACCTTCAGTGTTGCCATGGCATTGCAGGTTTGCCGCTCGACATAGCTCTGGCTGCTTAGCAGCAATTTAGTCGCTGCTTGCAAGCAGTGGATGACTGACTCTGATAATGGCATTATGTCTCGCTATGGGCAAATCTCAGCTAAAGAGATGTTTTTTTCCTTGTTTTTTTTTCTTTCCCTTTATGAGGAGTGTGGTTCCACTCCGGTTTCTAAGGCTCTGACTTGTTTCTGGCCTCCAGCTGTGATAGACCTGCACGTCCTCCATATGACAGTTGTTGTAAAATGAAAGAGAATATTATGATTAGGCATTGACTGTTATGAGGTTTTGTTGCTTACAGGTAGATCTCAGAAAGTGGGAATATAAAAAAATAAATAAAAATGTATTTTTATTTACAAAGGTGAAACTTATTTTTTACAGAGTGAAATAATCACGCCTTTATTTAGTGTCATTTTGATGATGGAACAGATAATGAAACTAAATTCCGTGCCTGGCAAAAATTAAATATTAAATAAGATAAATGAAAATGGATCGTTTAAACAGAATTATCTGGATTCTTGCAGGGTTATTAATTTATTTTTTTTCCTTTTTCTTTTTCTTCTTCTTGTTTTTAATTAGCTTATTAAAGGTTGTGACTCTATGAATAAAAAAAAATAACTGTTTAAAACTTTACTGAAAAACTTAGATTATGGTTTTGATGATCCATAATCATAATCCTGCATTCAGATGGAATGCGTTTTGTGCATCAGGAATGTCTGGTTGACATGCAAAGTCTAGTGGAGGCTCATCGAGATGCTTTTCGACCAACTCATGTGAGATGCATCTCTACACACTTTGAAGTCAGACCCGTGTCGAAAAATGCACAAGCGTCCAAGATAAGATGCTTAAAACGTGGTATGAGCCATTATCTTTCAAACGGCAACCTTTCCCTTTGAGAAATAAGTGACAAAAAGTATTAAATAATTTCACAATACCATTTGTGGCCCTTCTAAGCTGTGCTCACAATTTTGAAGCACAAGAACTTGCATAATAATACTTGGCATAATGTAAATATGAGGCTGTATAAAGGGATTTTACAAAATTTATAAAGACTGACCTCAAAACCCTTAGAGCACTAAGTATAAACAGTGCTTTGACTGCACAGCGAAACGTTGGAAGAAGCATTAAGATGTGCATTTCTGAATCAAGGATATTATATCTTGTCAAATGGCGCCTTGCTCTGCGCTGTGAATGGGGACTTACACGCTCAATCTGACACAAAGAGGTACTGGAAAAAGGTTATTGGTCATGGATTTGCAGTTTATGTTGGAGGTTATTTATCTGCTGTATTTTCTTTGCTGGCATTATAGGCACCATATAACAAACACTTTTATCTGTAGGTATGTTATAACGGGATATTTTTTAAATTACGTGAATATAGTTAATTGAATTTGGTTTAATAGATAGCATTGAATGATGTCATAAATTTTGGGATATCACACTTCTCACCACTCTACACCATGACATGAGGGGTAAACAACTGTGTAGTATTTGCCTGGGAGGTAGATAAACCTTCTTTCTATCGTGTTCTTTCCAAATTAAAATAAACACAGAGGCTCGCTCTGTTAAATTCTTGTATGCCATGTTGAGGTGAAACCAACAACCACCTGACTCGATGACGTGGTGTGAACGCAGCAGTGGATTGACCTGCTTGGGTGAAAGCCAAAGCACAAGGGGGAGCCTATTCGAGAACTCATGAGAACTTGGATGGATGGTCACGAAAACTTAGGTGGTGCCGGCGGGAGCGTTTATCTTCCAAAACAACAATGGCGCCTCTGGAAGATATCACGGAGATGGATCTAGAGTTGCTAGACATCGAAGAGGAACAGGTTCTGTTAATGGTGTTGGCAAAAAGACCACTTAACCTTTCGTCATAGTTGTCTATTGTAGTTGTTCCTCGGTTTTTAAAAATGGCACGCCCCGGCACCGAATCGACCACACAGACAACCAGAAAGGCATACCAAGGACCAATCACAGCTGCTGTTTGTCTGCGCACTTCTGCTTGAGGTCTGTGCGGGTTTGCGACCGTCCGACGCATAGTCAGGATTTTTTTTAGGTGCGTGACGAAGGTTGCAGAACCTCTGCGAGGGCGGCGCGGTCGCGCACAGAGACAGATTTGACGGTTGCAGAGGCTATGCATCAGAAGCATAAATTGGCCTTAAGGTTGCACCTATTAAACTTTCTGGCCAATCACCAAACCCTGGTCTTTTAGAAGTCTGACATGCCCATTCCGATTTTGACGAATACAGATTTATAAAAATTTTTTTATAACTGACAGTCAGTTGTTATTAGATCACATGATACCTTTAATATTTAATTTGTATTTCCTTGAAAGACATTAATCAATACCCGTTAAAAAAATCAATCTGTGCACCTTTAGAAAGTATGGCAGCTTAATTTTTAACGAACAATTTGCAGCTCTATGCACAGCAACTATTTTGAAGCCCTTTAAAATGGTTCTTCATTGGTATCTTGAGCTGAAATTAAAACAAAATTTATTTAAAATGCAACCATTACACCTTCATCCAGCTTCAGAATTTACCATACATCACTACAAGAAGATGATGAAAAAATAGTTTTCTGCTTTTATTTTCCAATTCCAACTTTCTTTCTTTCTTTCTTTCTTTCTTTCTTTCTTTCTTTCTTTCTTTCTTTCTTTCTTTCTTTCTTTCTTTCTTTCTTTCTTTCTTTCTTTCTTTCTTTCTTTCTTTCTTTCTTTCCTTCTTTCCTTCTTTCTTTCTTTCTTTCTTTCTTTCTTTCCTTCTTTCTTTCTTTCCTTCTTCCTTTTTTTTCCTTTATACTTTTTTGGCCACATTTCAGAAACATTTGAACTTAATTCAAACTAAATGCAGATGGTGGAGATTTCTTTGCCATCCTGGTTGTGAGTCATAGGCCGAGTCGGCCAACTTGAAATAATACGCTGCTGTCCAGGTTTAACCATCAAAATGATGTTTCTTCATCACTTGCTGGTTTAGTAAAAACCTGGGCCTAAATCCTGTGCTACAGGATGCATTTAGAGATGATGTCACTGTTGTCATTTATTTCATCACCAACTTGGAAATCAATACATAGCTTAGGAAGAAAGAAAGTAATAAGGCATAAACTCTATATCCTGTTTTGATTTCTGATTGCGGAATTGAGTTATAGTGCTATTCTGTGCACTGCACAGCAGAAAAATATTGGTTTTGTTTGTGTTTTCTTTTACAATCTGATTAATGGATTCATAAGGTGTGATCAGGGTCACTTAAAAGTCATGATGGAATACTTATTCCTATTACATAAAAGTTTTCATGTCTGAAGATGACTCTTTGTTGCTGTTTTTTTTTTTAACCAGAATTCCTCTGGAATAAACATCCCAAAGCCCCCAAAGCCACCAGATAAGCCTCTGATGCCCTATATGAGATACAGTCGAAAGGTGCGTACACTTTTAAACCTTTGCCATTTTTCAAACAAATAAATTTTTTTATTTTTCTTTAGAAATCCCGTAAACTCAGTTAGATGTGCCTTTTGTTTCAGACATTCAAAGTTTTTAACCAAGGTAAGGTGTGTTTAGGTAGGGGTGTCTGCATCCTAGTGGGATTTATCAGCTTTGGATCTGGTGCTTAAAGCACACGGCCTCCTCTGGTTTGTGACCTCTCTGCAAAGAGCTATAGCCCCTCCAACCCAACCCAACCCCACACCCATGTCTGGTTCTCATCACCAGGTTTGGGATCAAGTAAAAGCCTCCAATCCTGATCTGAAGCTATGGGAAATTGGGAAGATAATCGGTGGCATGTGGAGGGACCTCACTGATGAGGAGAAACAGGATTATTTGAATGACTACGAAGCAGAGAAGGTTGGTTGTATTTGCAGAGGGGTGTTTATTGGGGTGGGGGTTATGTTTCTGACGGGTGACAGTAGTTGTGTCCCCAAAGGGTCTGGGTTGCTCCAGTCATCGTTCCTTCCTTTCTACCAGTCATGAGTAAAATTTTGTTTTTTTTCTTAGTTGATTAAAACATGCATCCACATGTTGTGTCTGCTCGCTCTTTTTCCTTTTTTTCTGTCATTTGTGTCATCTTTTCCACTATAGATTGAGTATAATGAGAGCATGAAGGCCTATCACAACTCGCCAGCTTACCTGGCCTACGTCAACGCAAAGAGCCGAGCTGAGGCAGCTCTGGAGGAGGAGAGCCGCCAGAGGCAGTCCAGACTGGACAAGGGCGAGCCATACATGAGCATCCAGCCAGCGGAGGATCCAGACGGTAAGACCACTCAGATAAACGCTTTGTTCCCCGAGGTTAAGGGCACGGTGACAGAGCTGTAATTATTGCAGCCCGACCACACAGATTTACAAGCCTCCACTCCCTGAAAAGTCTGTTTCTCTACTCCTACGCTGCTATATCCACCCTCAGTTTATGTAATTCTACCTTTGAAAAGTGACGTTTCTGTCCTTCATTCTGCAAATAAAGACAAATTTTGTTTTAGTTGTTCACCAACGTTTACATTCTTGAGATGGGTTTAGACATGATTACCAAGTTTACATTCTTTTGTGTGTTGTCGTAAAGTCTGATACTCACGTACGCACGCACAGATTTAGACAGCAGAAGACATTTGAGTTACACCCACCTCCAGGAAATGATCCTTGTCTGGGGTCGGGCTGGGTTACAGTAGAAGTTAATGATGTGCAGAAAAACTAGAGATAAACCAGCTGCTATTTAGCAACACCCCAGACCATAAGAAAAAAAGTTCCAGCTAACTTCTGAGCGGGTTACTTTCAGTACAAGCTGCACGTATAGAAATAATAAAAATGTAGCCTTCCAGGTCACTACATAGTAGGAGATTATTTTATTAATAAAGCCCTTAATAACAGTCTACTCCGAATATGTTTCCATAAACAACTTCTCTCTCTTTATTACTGTGAAAATCAGAACTGGGTGAGACTTTTTAATTCAGGTAATTTTTTTCTCTTTTATAACTTTGTCTTAGGTGTAACTTAGTACTAAGCTGAGATTAAACTTAGTACTAAGCTGAGATTTAAACCTTTCTGCTTTTTATTAAGTTAGAGTTCCAACAAAATGAAGTAGAAAAAATCAATAGGTTATTTGTGATATTCCCACACATTATTGAGACTTACCTCTGCTGGATTTGTGAACCACAGAGTAAATTAATTCCTACTCCACACCTTCAGAATCTCTTACCCCCTCTTCAATGTTTCCTGTTGCGGTGACAGAGCTTCTATACGTGCAGCTTTGAAGCTTTCAGCCTGGTGTATGCGACTCATTTCTGCTCTGTTTTTGTAGAAGTTAGGCATTTGCATATTTGCTGCAATGTAGCAGCAGTATTTGGTGGTTACTATTCAATCACACATAAATAACACAGTGAGCCCCCAGCAAGTGAGCAAAAAAACAAAACGTGGATGAGTATCTCAAAAAATACCTTTGAACCATGATTTTAAATGCTCCTCAGTTTTTATCATAACAGTTTTCTAGATACATCAGCTACAAAAGTTATGAGAATATCATATTTAGCAAATTTTGTCATTGTATCCTTTGGCTGAGGGCTTTAGCAAAGCTTCAAATGTCAGAAATATAATTATCTTGATTTAAGGGCTTTAACTTTTAGCCACCAGGGGCACTAGAGTTGTAACTTCCAGGTTTAGCCCCCTAAAGCCCAGTGGCAATGCTGCAGTGCTGCAAACAACCTCCCTCTGTGGTTTTGAAGTCTAAGAGCAAACCAAGAAGTTTTAAGTTACTCGTTAAGACGAAGAAGAAACATTCACCCCTATAAATCCTGCTTCAGAGAACCAAAAGTATCTCTGATCATATGTATCATAACTGTTTTGTTGCTTAACAAAAGCTTTTATCCTAGTTGGCTCTCAGGTTTAACACTAGAACTCCAAGAATTCTGACCCTACTAGAACTCCTATTGCCAGTCAATTTGATGGGTGGCGATTTTCCCAATGGAATGCAAGAGTAGTGATGATGTGATGAACTGAAATGGTTCTAGTGTGCCATATAAACCAGTTGTGGATATTTAAACCTTAAAGTCATTCTTGATTCATATTTTGCAGCCAATATACGCAACGATTGAAATAAGAATAATTTACTTTCCAATTGAGTTATGTCCCAGTGTTCACAGGGATGGACGTCTGTGTCTTCGGCAGGCGTAGAGCTAACAGAACTGGCAGCGCTGTGAGGCAAGGGCTCAAATATGTACGGCTGTAAGCCTTCTACACCAAACCAAGCTTCTGCCGCCCTGGCGTCCTCTTCCACAACAACTTAATCCCCGCTTTCCTCCTCTAAATAAAAAATATATGATGGAGGAGACTCTTCCACAACCTCTGTCACAAAACTGTGCTCCTCTTGCATGTTTCCGCCGTCATTAGCGTTGCTTGACAGTGTCATCACTCAGAAATCTGACTTCATGTTAAAACGGGAGTGATGATGTTGGGTTACAGCTACAACCAGTAGGAAAATCCGTTTGGGTTAAAATAGCTTTAATTTTTACCCCTGTTGTTTACACCCTATCTCATTACAGCAAAATTTGAACCCTTCTGCAGTATTTACATAATTTGTGGAAGGGTGCTAAAGTTAGTCTGGCCTGCGTTCAGCACTGCTGTCACTATTCCAACAAAAGAGGCTGTTCCAACAATCAGGGTCAGTTCGTTTAGTGTTCGTACTTGTATAGCTTTTACCTATTATGTTTGAGACCAAGAAACAATTGGGAACAGACCATGGAAAACTACCGTATTTTCACGACCATAAGGCGCACCGTACTAAAAGGCGCAGTCTCAGTTATGTGTCCCATTTCTGTATTTAACACACACATAAGGCGCACCGGACTATAGGGCGCGTTTTTTATATACAGGTACATGTCCTCTACTACCTTTAAATAGCTCTACTGCGTATAAATACAGCGGGCCCAAAACTGAGTATGATTGTGCTTTATTCATGTATTTATTACAAAGTATTAATCAAACTTGGGAGCTGGCCGTGAGACAGACACATCGCAGATGACACCGCGCTGTGATCACTCCTAAATTAACTTAAAATCCTGAAACCTGCCGACAGAATATGTTCGCTTTTATTACCGGTATCCTGGTGCCTGCAGTTTAAATTATTTAGATGAAAAACACCTGCCAGCCGCCGCGGTGAGGCTGGAGGCTGCCCAGCCTAGAGGCTGCTGATGAAGGGATTTCTACTGTCGGTGCACCGCTGGTATGTGGGGGTCTGAGCGCCTCCGACAGAAATAGATAATCTGGATGAACTGACTGCAATTATGAAGTTTTCAGGTGGACTTTCTCACTTAAAAACATATTAAAACTACTTTATTCCCACTGATCACAGCAAATATAGCTGCAAGATTTAGATTATTTAGATGAAAAAACACCTGCCAGCCGCCGCGGGAGGAGACCTGGCCCAGAGGCTGCTGTTGAATTAAGTTTTCAGGTAGAAAAATAGAGCAGGAGCAAAACTGAGTATGATTGTGCTTTATTCATGTATTTATTACAAAGTATTAATCAAACCCATCAAAGTCATCATCCTCTGTTTCTGAATAAAACAGCTGCGCTAAATCAGACATGCCAGTTTCCCCTTCTTCGCTGTCAGAGTCATTTTCCGTGCAGCGCAGCTCCTCAGAAATAATGCCGGCTTTTGCAAAAGCTGGAACAACAGAGCCAGCAGACACGTTAGTCCAAGCATCTACAATCCATCCGCAAACTGTGGCGTAACTTGCCCGGCGCTGCCTTCCACTTATCGTGAAACTGTGGTCTCCGTCTGTCATCCATCGCTCCCACGCCGCTCGCAGCCTTACTTTGAACGGCCGCTTCACACCGATGTCGAGCGGTTGAAGTTCCTTTGTCAGACCCCCGAGATAACGGCGAGCACAGCGTTTATTTTTTTTCACCATGTTTTTCACATCAGCTGTGAGATGGGCACGCATGGAGTCACATATTAAAAGCGATGGTGATGCGTGGAAAAAAATGACCTGGTCTCCTCACATACACCTGCCTCAGCCACTCTTTCATCATCTCCTCATCCATCCAGCCCTTTTTATTTGCCTTAATATGTCATCAGAGCGCTGTGTCTGTCTCGCTGTCAGCTCCCAGATCAGCTTCTCTGATTGGTTGATGCGGCGCGTCCAGCAGCAAAACTTCAATTTTTCCATCTCGAGCAGCAGCAGCGCGTTGGCGGCGCGCTCCCGACGTGCAGCGCCTGCTGCTCAAAACGCGCTGCGGGACCTTTTGCTGCGTCTATACGCTCGTCAACCGTTGACTTTGCATGTAAACTCACTGCTTCTGCTGCACCTGCTGCGTCCGGTTCACAGCGAGCGCATTAATTTGTTTCACCATGTTTTTCACATCAGCTGTGAGATGGGCACGCATGGAGTCAGATTAACAGCGATGGTGTGGTGATGAGTGGAAAAAAACCCACCTGGTCTCCTTACATTCACCTCCCTCAGCCACTCTTTCATCATCTCCTCAATGAGGTGGTCTCAAAAGTCGCACTTGCAACACACATAGGGCGCACCGCACCAAAGGGCGCACCGCACATTTTGAGGGGAAAAAAAGACGTTTATGTGCGCCTTATAGTCGTGAAAATACGGTACAAATTTTTGTCATGCTAAATCCATGTGAATGAACGCTCTAGTGTGTCACCACGAGATTTAAAAAATGGGTTGCGATAAGGAGTCCACATTAGCTCTGTTTAGTTTTTTTGTTTTTTTCACCTAAACTTGGATTTAAATTCAAATTCAAATAAAAAAAAATATTTTATAAGTAAAATACAAGGTTATGACTCCTTTTAAAAAGTGGCATATATGCCCAGATGTTTTATACTTTGTCTTGAGATGAATGTGTTCGCTCATTAATTGCTTCTTCCAGTTCAACTTTTATTTTTGCTTGTTAAGACAAATGCCCTGGAAGCTTTGATTTGTTTTGTTGTTTGCCTTTCTGGTTTGGTGTTTTCTGTTTATATCAAAACATGACGCATGGAAACAATAAACCCCAGACATCCAGTCTTCCCCACAAACCTGAGGGAGAATTCAGCCCCAGAAACTGCCATGATTAGCTAATATGTAGAAAAAAGGTGGGGGCTTTGAAAACTGGGATATTGCCTGTTGATTACACCAGTTGGCACTAACTGTCATAGAGCTCCCTTGTCCTCAAAATTATGCAAGCTGTTAGCAGACCTAAAATAATTTTAGTAATCTTTCACATTGTCCCATTATTAGAGCAGGTGCTGGTGGTTGGGCCAACTTTTAACTTCTAGAATGCCTTTCCTCTTTCTGCAGGCTGTCAAAAATTGTTCACTCCTCCTATTTGATATATTCTGGATTTCTGTAGAACATAGCAGTTAGGGAAGATTGAAACTTTAACACAATTACTCACAAAACATTAACATCGCCAGTCCGTGTTTATAGATACTAATGCAACAACAACAAATATTCTTTCTGTTCAGACCAGCATACTCAGTGTGTTTGTTGTCCTCAGACTACGACGACGGCTTTTCCATAAAACACACAGCTGCTGCTCGTTTCCAACGCAACCACCGTCTGATCAGCGAGATCCTCAGTGAGAGCGTCGTCCCAGATGTGCGATCCGTCGTCACCACCGCTCGCATGCAGGTCCTCAAACGTCAAGTCCAGTCTCTTATGGTGCATCAGGTGAGATCAGAACTCAAGGATCTCTCAGTGACATCTTTGCTTTTTTACTGACTCATTATTTTTATTAACTGTGGCGCCTGGATGTCCTGTTTGGCAGAGAAAATTGGAGGCAGAGCTGCTTCAGATTGAAGACCGCCACCAGGACAAGAAAAGAAAATTCATTGAAGCCACAGAGTCGTTCAACAATGAGCTCAAAAGAGTAAGGCATCTTTTACATTAAATGGGGTCATTGCTCTCTTGCACGCAAGCCTCAGTTTGCATGCCGCGTGCAGCTTGGGCCTTACGCCAGTCTCAAGTCTGTCTCACAGCCCCCAGCTATTGCTAACTCTGTCCACATGTCCTTATAGTGACTCTGTAATTATTTGAAGCTTCCATATTAGTTCTGAATGCACTGACCAATTATTACAACAGGTGGCGCCATTTATCCTATAAAAAGCCCAATGAAAACAGGAAATATGTTCAATTTATCAGAGTTTAACTTTAATTTACTGGTACAGTAACTGGTATGTCTATTTGTGTCCCACCTCCACATGTATCATAAAATGCATTTCTTATTTATGTTCTGCTTAGTTATGCTGCATGAAGGTGGAGGTGGACATGGAGAAGATCTCCGCAGAGATCGCTGCAGCAGAAGAGGCAGCACGTAAACGGATGGCAGAGCGCGAGAAGGATGCAGGAGACAGGGGAGCAAGAGAGGCACCCAGCTGTGTCTTGGCAGAGGAGGAGAAACATGTTTGTGCGACACATGGCAAAAAGTCCCAGCAGAATTCTCACGGCGAAAACAGCAACAAGGAAGGCGAGGTTGCAGAATCAAACACTGCAGATACACCAGGTGAGCAACAGTGGTTTCTGTGGTGCTGCGCAGACTTTATGTTACTGTGAGTAATTTATCCCAGCCAAGATGGTGTGTCCCTGATACCAAACCGATTCATTCAAGATAAAAACACCCGTAAATACGAGTATTGCTGTAAGGCTTTTTTTTCCGCAGAACACAAGGTTAAAACAACTCCCTTTAGCAACTTTCAATGACATATAATGCCTTAAAAGTATTTTTTTTTTATTTCAATCTTAATAAATCTGTCACATTTCAAACACAGGCAATAAATTGTATTTGAATTTAATGTGACCGATCAACACAAAGTAGCAGAGTACAAAGTCACTAACTTATAAAAAAACAAACAAAAAAACATGTTGTTTTTTTTTAAATAAAGTACCAATATCAATTGAACATAATTGTCTCTTTTCTGGTCAAAGAAAAGTATCCTCACAGAATGATACAGCCACTGCCATCATGTTTCATCCCAGGAGTGTTGTGTTCATGATTCAAGCATGTTAACTTTCAGATTGTACTTTGCAAATACACCAAAATGCTCTTTTTTTTTTTTTTTTTTTTTTTTTATCATCTGACCTCATTGCCTTCTACCACATTTTTCCCCCACGTTTACTCTTCTATAAAGTTCAGCTAGGGGCCTTTTTAGCTGCTTCCTGATTAATGTCCAGCTTGCAACAAAAATGACAGCATTATCTGTACTACAGTAAAATATTGAAAATAATATTTGGTGATAATATCTTCATTGGATTCTATTGTTAACTCAGAAATAATTCCATTTGAATACAGTTTCAACCTCCATTTAGTCTAGCATTAGTTTTCTTATTGATAACCAGATAAATATTAGACATATGCAGAAAAAAAAAACCGCTTCTAATTCAGTTACCGTGTTTTCACGACCATAAGGCGCACCGTACTAAAAGGTCTCAGTTATGTGTGCCATTACTGTAATTAACACACGTAAGGCGCACTGGATTATTGGGCGCGGGTTTTATATACCGGTACATGTCCTCTACTACGTTTAAATACCTCTACTGCGTATTTAAAAATAGAGCGGGAGCAAAACTGAGTATCTTTGTGCTTTATTCATCTATTTATTACAAAGTATTAATCAAACCTGGGAACTGGCCGTGAGACAGACACATCGCTGGTGACACAGAGCGCTGTGATCGCTCCTCTGAAACGGTTTATTGACTGAAAAAATTAACTTAAAATGCAGAAATCTGCCGGCAGAATATGTTCGCTTTTATTATCCTGGTGCCTGCAGTTTAGATTATTTAGATGAAAAACACCTTCCAGCTGCCGCGGTGAACCGCGAGGAGGCGACCCGTCCAGAGGCTGCTGTTGAATGGGGGCTGCATCGCTGGTATGTGGGGGTCTGAGCGGCTCCGACAGAAATAATATTGGAAGGCAGGATAGTAATCTGGATGAACTGACTGCAATGATCAGGTGGACTTTCTCGATTAAAAACATATTAAAACTACTTTATTCCCACAGATCACAGTAAATATAGCTGCAAGGCAAAGAAAGGATAGGATAGCTCCGCTCAACGCGCGTCAGACACACTTTTGCACCGCGCAGTTAGAGCAGCAAAGCTGCTTCAGCCGCGCGTCAGAACTAACTGGTACAAGCAGCAAAAAGGAAGCAGCAGACGCGATTTTGCTGCTCTAACTGCGCTCCACACGATGTCGAGCGGTTGAAGTTCCTTTGTCAGACCTCCCGGAATAACAGCAAGCACAGCGTTCATTTCTTTCACCATGTTTTTCCACATCGGCTGTGAGATGGGCACGCATGGAGTCACAGATTAACAGCGATGGTGATGCGTGGAAAAAACCACCTGGTCTCCTTACATTCACCTCCCTCAGCCACTGTTTCATCATCTCCTCAATGAGGAGATGAGGAGTTCTGCATAAAGCACATACCTGTTCTTTTATACACAATCCACGCCCACACTTCCCCCTTTAATGTTCTCATGGTGGTCTCACAACGTCCGCAGTAACAACACACAGGGCGCACCACACTATAGGGCACGCCGCACATTTTGAGGGGAAAAAAAGACGTTTATATGCGCCTTATAGTCGCGATAATACGGTATTAATGTAGGGACCTTAAAGAATAATTACAGAAGTCCATTTAGTAACTTTTTTTGTATTTGTTTTTCTAATCCAGTAAAGCAGAAAACCTCAGAAGAGTTGGAGGCCCATCCAGGCAGTGAGGAGGGAGCGTCAGAGGATAAGGAGAGTGTCCCAGAGGGAGCCATGGAGGAGGGAACCAGCGACAGCAACACCGGCTCAGAGACCACCTCTGCTCAGACAGAAGATGCCACCATCAGCGAGCCATCAGAAGGACCCAGCAAGGCCAGAGTGGCACACTGAGTCCAACAGTGAAGGGCGGCACTGCGACTGCATCTGTTTCAACTTCTGATTTCAGATATTGCACAATCTCATCTGTTTGTCCAAGTGTTTAAGAAGCTTTCAAATGGGCTGCAGGTGACATTGAAACCTGAAGCTGGCAGACATAAAGTGAATACATCGTCAAACAAAACCTGCACTCAAAGTCGACAAAGCAAGGGCCTTGTCTAAAATCAATGGCTGCTACAATGTGCCACAGAAGCCCATGTGAAGGCACTATATTTTCAGCTTCTTTGGAAGAGCGCACACAAGCCCTTCATTAGCACATACTGAAACATATCTCTAGCACTATGTCTGGCAGACAAACAAAATCGCTCAGTGTTATATTTAACTTTGTTCTTTTGTGTTGTAGTCCCATTGTTGCTTTTATTGTTTTGCATGTTGCAGGTGATTAAAAAAAGCTAATTGATCATCTCCTTGGCAGGAGAATATTTGTTTACTCTCTGTATCAGTATTACAGTGACAGTATTGTCTCAGGAGTTTGTAGTTATTAAGTAGTAGTTACTCTGTTTTAATTTATTATCAGCATTTTGTTTTTTATTATTCTTGTGTATTTGGGTGCTCTGGGTCCAGCCCGTATTTGAATATATACCTTGTGATCATCAATGCTGTACAATGCTAAACTACCAGTGTTCTAAAGTTTGCTGGCTGCCAATCAAATCAAAAGCAGTATGCTTAGAACATGTGTTTGTTTTTATCTGTGTTTCGGTTTTTAGGAAGAAACTTTAACGTGTCTGGTTAATGTGTACACGGTGCAACAAGTTTTGCTTAAAACGTGAATTTTCAGGATGTAAAACAGCTAGAAGAACACTCATTAACATGCAGTCTTAATATGAATTTAATTTTTGCATATTTATAGAAATAAAACATTTTCTACCCTGACATGCAGCAGTCTATTTGTTTTGAAAATGTAATTAAGGTGTATTTAAAAAAAACAACAAATCTACAGTAGGTCATTAAATTAAGGTATTAAAAAGTTAAGATATTGCGGTAATGCATCTCTTTCAGCAAAGGAATTTTTCAGGTTTTTTTTCAACCCCTTGATGGACCAATTTAAATGGTAGGTTTAATTTTATATATATATATATATATCTTTTTATGTTTTATGGTTTTATTTTATATATATATATCTGAATGCAATTGTGCCTTTATGCTGTTGCTCAATTAATATTTGTAAACTATTTAGTTAAAAAAATAAAAAATTTGTGACAAAATTTATTCAATTCAGTTTACCTAATGCCTAATGGCACTTTATACCAGATTTATTCACCAGATCATAAAGTCAAATTGAGTCAAAGTTTTCTAAGGAAACATTGATTGCATTTACTCAAAGGCGATTCCTCACACCGATCATGCTTGTAGTGACAGTGAGGAGGAAAATGTCCCTTTTCACAGAAGGAAACATCCAGCAGAACCAGACTTGGTGAGAGCGGCCATCTGCCAAGGTCAACTCGGTTCCAAGAAGACAGAAGCAGACATACAGTAAGAAGCAGAGATACAAAAGATAAATTCTCCGTTCAACTGTCAATCCACTGTCCAGGAAACACACAGCCAGGCAGACGAGCTACAGCCAGTCACAGTCAGAGAAACCATACTACACTGAAAAACAGGCACATCCCGAACACAATGATCAATAATAACCTTCACCTTTATGGAACAGTTACAACAGAAACAAAATCTTGCCAAGGTTCCTATGTTCCCACTGGATGTGTAAAAACTATGGTAACTGAAGGAATGGACGGGCTATATTGAATGTTTATGTTACGCAAAGGATTTGTTGCATATTTTCAAAGGCAGGCATCAATGGGTTAAGTTTTCTTATCAATAGATTCCCCGACTAAGCTGTGGATCTCTGCAGCCCTTCAAGAGCTACAGTGGTCCTTTTTAGAGTGTCCAGCTTCCCAGTTTATTTATCAGGCCACCCATGCTTTGATATTGTTTTATAACCTTAACCATAATATCCTTGCTGACTCCTGACCCTTGGTCTTTGTGACACTGTTTGTTCACCATAGTATTTCCTCATCTTCGGGATTCCCTGATGCTGTAATCTGTATCCTCGTAGATTAGTCATGAGGCCTATCTAAGTTTTTCATGCTTAATCATGTCATCTTAATTGTAGGCTTTCAGCGTCTCCTTTAAAGTGTCTTCTAGTCAATAGCAAAAGGGGCTAGAATACTAATAGGTATTTTCTGTGTAATATATTGTAATGTATTGCTGCAAAAAAATTTTATTTAAATTCTTTCAGTGCTACTATGATCATTCTCTTTTATTCTACCAGCTGTTGCACATTTGTATATAGTTGGTGTATAGACAATAACTACGACAACCAGGTTCCAGTAGCTACAGAACACTGTGTTTAACTAAGAGGTGTAACCAATCATACTCTCAGGGATTCTTCATATATTGAGTTTTAACCAAACATATTTGAGTTTATTCTTTGTTTTATTTTACATGAAACTAATATATAGTAAAACTTTATTTTCTAAGACAACAGATTATTTCTCCAGGCAGCTAAGTTACACATTTTTCTAGTTACACTAAGATATAAATATTCAGTTATGTGAAGTTTGGGATGTTGCAAGCAGTTTAGAAAAATAAGATTAGCATTATCTATTGAAATACACTGTGTGCAGAATAATTAGGCAAATGAGTGTTTCGACCACATCATCCATTTCATACATGTCCTACTCCAAGCTGAATAGGCTTGAAAGCCAACTACCAATTAAGTAAATCAGGTTGTGTGCATCTCTGTAATGAAAAGGGGTCTGACCTAATGACATCAACACCCTATATAACGTGCGCTTAATTATTAGGTCACTGCCTTTCCTTTGGCAAAATGGGTCAGAAAGAGATTTGACAGACTCTGAAAAGTCCAAAATTGTCAGATGTCTTTCAGAGGGGTGCAGCAGTTTGGAAATTGCCAAGCTTTTGAAACGGGATTATCGCACAATCAAGCGATTCATGGCAAAAAGCCAACTATGGCACAAGAAGCGTGTTGAAAAAAGAATATGCAAAAGTAACTCCCCATGAATTGAGAAGGCTCAAGTGTGAAGCTGCCAGGAAGCCATTAGCCATCAGTTGTGCCATATTTCAGAGCTGCAACATGTCTGGAGTGCCGAGAAGCACGAGATGCTCAATATTCAAGGACCTGGCCAAGGTAAGGAAAGCCGAAAAAAGGCTACCTTTGAACAAGACAAAACGTCAAGATTGGTCCAAGAAATACCTGAAGACTGATTTCTCCAAGGTGTTTTGGTCTGAAGAAATGAGAGTTAGTCTTGATGGGCCAGATGGATGGGCACCAGGCTGGATCAGTAAAGGGCAGCAAGTTCCTTATCGACTCAGACGCCAGCAAGGTGGAGGTGGAGTACTGGTATGGGCTGGTATCATCAAAGATGAGCTTGTGGGACCTTTTCAGGTTGATGATGGAGTCCAGATCAACTCCCAGACCTACTCCCAGTTTCTGGAAGACACCTTCTTCAAACACTGGTACAAAAAAAAGTCGCCATCATTCAAGAAAAACATGATATTCATGCAGGACAATGCTCCGTCACACATCAAAATACACCACAGCATGGCTGGCCAGAAAAAGTCTAAAAGGAGAAAGAATAATGACATGGCCTCCTTGTTCACCTGATCTGAACCCCATGGAGAACCTGTGGTCCTTCATGAAATGTGAGATCTACATGGAGGGAAAACAGTACACCTCTCTGAACAGTGTCTGGGAGGCTGTGGTGGCTGCTGCACCCAATGTGGATTGCAAACAGATCAAGAAACTGACAGAATCTATGGGTGGAAGGCTTTTGAGCGTCATGGTGAAGAAAGATTTTTGTTTTTGAGTTGTTATATCGGTTTACCTGGTGAAAATAAGTGAGATGGGTATGTATTTGTTTTTTATTACGCTGCCTAATAATTCTGCACAGTAATATTTACCTGCACACACAGACATCCTCATAAAATGGCCAAATCTAAAAAAAAAAAAAAACAAAAAAAAAAAAAAAAAACACATCAAACTCCAAAAATATGAAACTTTGTATTGCATTGTATTTTAGGTTGATTGAGAACACAATTTTGGTCCAATAATAAATATAATCCTCATAAATACAACTTGACTAGTTATTCTGCACATAGTGCAGAAAAAGGAGGTAAGCAGAGAGAAGGAAGCTTCTACGAGTGTTTTCTTTTTTTATCCCGACTGAAAAATGATCAAAAACAAGGGTTCTTGGAACTCGGTGGTTTGTATCACTCATTGACTGTGGCACACATGGCACTTGCAAAAAGTATGTATGTCCCTTGCACAGTACAGGTAAAGGAAGTGGGTAAGATGAAAGACATTTTTTTCTGATTTCCTGTTTTTAACACTGAACAAACAAGGTGTCCTCTTGTATATGGAGTTGAATTCGGCAGCAAAACCATGAAGTAACTTGGACATGTGACTGGAAGCCTTCAAGTAAGCCTTTCATACCTGCATTATGCTGCCAGGAGCAAATTAATCATAATCTTAACTCAAACTTTGCACTCTATGTGAATAATTTGCTCTACAGTAAACTTTTTTTTTTTGTAATGCTGTGGTTAGAGCTGCTTTAAGTGAAAGCTGAAAACACAAACCACAAAGACACAGGTGTGCAGCAGCTTGTGCAGGTCTGTCTAAAGGGGTAATTCATGCATGGTTCCAGCTGCTGTCCAGTACAAAAATGACTGTATGATGACGGAAGAAAAGAAAACAAAAAAGAATAGCACATGATACCAAGTAGCTTAAGGTGGTAAGTTTTATTTTCCCAGCCTCTATACAAAACCTTCTAAATACAGTCCTGAACACAAAGTACAAACAGGCTGTTGGTGAGTTTGGTTTGACAGAAACCCCTCTGCTCTGTGGCTTGTGATCTCAGGGTCTTTAAATGTAGCTGCAGGTTTTCCTGTAGCTTTTTTTCCCCTTTTTTTGTGTGAGTGTGTGTGTGTGTGTGTGTGTGTGTGTGTGTGATTCATACCAAGATTTGAGCACCTGCTGTTTTTCGAGATACCTGGTATGAGAGCAAAGGTAATTCATGATTCATAGCAAAAGAAACTTTCAAAAACCAATGCAAAAATTGTTTCATATTCATTAAATATGTATGTCTGATCACAAAGTGCTTACAGGAAGATATTACTGTATCTATTCCATCTTCAGCGTAAAAAAGTCAAAGGAATACCTTTTTGTATTATCTGAAAGCAATTAGGATAGTTCTGTAGGTGTATTTTCATTTCTTAAATTAAATTGTTAACTGTGATTTAAAATACCGTAGTCTTAATTTTCAAATGGAAAAAAAACACATGTGCTTCTCTCTCTTAAAATGGAGTTTGTGGTTTGATGAGTTCTCACATGACTTCTGAGGATACAAAGAAAGAAGCATTTCTCGTTGAGTGGAGACGTAACTTTTTTTCCTCTCTCTCTCCCTTCACAAAGGAAACCACCATCAAACACAGAAACAGTCTGCATGTCACACAGCGAACAGCTGTCAGTTAACATGACTGCTCCAGGTGGTGAGTACCTTATCAGTTAAAAGGATGGGTGCTTGCGCTGTGGTGATGAATGATTGGGTATGGTGGAAAATATACAACCTCAGAGCTAATTCCTCTTTTATTGTTGTTGTGAAAACTCACGTTATCTTTAATGTCGCTATTGTTCTGCTAGTTGCTGCAAAGAGGTAAAACACTGTGCTTGTAAAAAAGCATGGCATCTCAGAACCCTTTGTACATATAAAGTAGGTATGTCTGTAGAGCCCTTAATGTTTTAGTTACTTGATTTTTGATTAAAGTACTGTTTTTTTTTTTTTGTAAAACACCACAATTTACTTACAGTTACCAATAGGTCATGTTATCATTTATCAGTCTTTGTTATCATTAATAATCTTAAACGTTTTGGCCCTGCATTATGCACTTTTCCTGCCATTCTGTATTTGAATGTATATCACAAAAATGCTTGATTGGGTCTCCAGCATTTTAGCCTGTTTGAATAGAGTATGATGAAGAAGATAATTCTCCCCTCAGAATCTCTGAGAAACAAACTGCATGGCTCCTCAACATACTGTCTGTAGAAAAAAAATAAATAAATAAAACAATCAACTGATACTTTTGTTTGGACTGGAAGTTACTAACTTCTACTGTAACTAAAACCCTTCCCAACTGATCTGCCTGGTTTAAAAAGTAGTAAAACTTGTTCCAACACACAGGCAATCGACCACAGGGACAACAATTCTAACTTTAGGGACATTTTGTAAGCAGGGAGAAATACCCTTGTAAATGTCACTGGTTTCTGTTCACAGAAGGCTTTATTTCATCTGAAAAATGTACTCAATATTACTGAACACAAGGTGATATTGAGTATAAAGAACTGCCACACGAGTTATGAATTGCAGTACTGTAAGGCACTGATGGAGCATCTGCTGACTTTGGGAACTATCTGTGTTTTTTAGATCACCAAACCCTCCTGCCAAGTGTGATAACAATGTTCATCGATTTAAAGGTAAGAAAACTATGAATAAGATTAATATACAAACAAAAAATCAGAATAGCATTACATTAAATGTCATGTCAGTTGATGAAACAAAAAAAGTATATATAACCCTAACCCTAACCATATATATGGTGACAATCAACTGGTCCCTATATGGTAAAGTTATGTTCTTTGAGTTGGGGTTAGGTTTAGGACTAAGGTGTGAATTCAGTTTAGGGTTAGGATTAGTTACATCTTGGTAATAGTTAGGGTTAGGATAAGGGTAAGGGTCTGGGTTAGGCCATATAAAATTAATGCAAGTCAATGAAATGTCCCCATGTGTCATGAAAACAAAACTGTGTGTGTGTGTGTGTGTGTGTGTATGGTAGATTCAGTGTTTATTTCAGCTGAGTGGAATTATTTTAGCTTGCAGTAATTGAAAACCTAGAGTTTAACTCCAATTAATGTTTATATTTTACACAGTATGAAATAAAACTTTATTTATTTTGTACCGTAAAGTATAGATACAATTATAAATGGAAGAATTACTCCTGACTCCCTTTGTATTCATCAAATATATCACCAAATCACCAAATATAATTAAGTCAGCATCTCCATAATGTTTTCAAGGAACGGGAAGCACTCTTATTTTTCCTAGTCGATGGCTGGGCTAAATTTGGATTAAGGAAACTTCCCGCTGGACTTCAGGCAACATAAATGCTCTACTTTTCTAAACTTTCTCTAGTGCAAGGATGTCAAAGTCATTTTGATTTCGGACCATATCAAGATCATAAATGACCACAAAGGGATGCTTGAGCCATAACATATTGTTTAAACCCATCAACAAATTTACTAAATAGCTTTCTCTGCATTCAGTGAGAAATTCTTTTCACCGCAATGTATTTTGGCAGACTACACTTAAAAACTGCATCAATCTGTTTTATGTGGCCCTTAACAGAAAAACCTTGTGTTTGACACCCCTGCTCTAGTGTTTGGCAACTTGTTTCAAAACATTCTTTTTTTTTAGATTTTAAACAAAGGGCTTTGGGTTTTACTCCTTAGATCAGGTAAGACTTGTGTCTCTTGCTGTCCCCGCTTTAGAACAGGCTTAGCTCAAGAAATGGGTCAGTCATATAAAAGTGCTGAAAACTTTTGTTTGCGGTGCAGAGATGTCAAAGTACTCACATACTTAACCATAAGTATGATTGCTGTCTGAAAAAATAAATAAATTCTGGTAAAAGTTAAAGCACTGATTGAATTTCTTACTACACAGGTAAAAGTAAAAAAGTATAGGTTCTTATTTTACCTAAGTTCAAAAGTAGGAACTGTTATCGCTTAATTTTCCTATTTGTTCACCGTGTTGGTAGAGAAACATAAACAAAATTGACTCAGTCCAGTTTTGTTTTAAACTAAAATTTCAGGCAGGATAAAAGAGATTAACAGACGTTAACAGACGTCTTCCTCAATATTGATCTATGTGGGATTGTGTGGATTTGTATGAGTGATATTGTCTGAACTAATTAGAAATACATTTTCTTATGAGGACAGTAAATTATCTATCTCATTAGGCCAAAAATTAACCCTAATACACTGCTCAAAAAAATAAAGGGAACATCACAATATAACTTCAACTAAATAAAACGACTTTGTGATCAAACTGTCCACTTAGGAGGCCGCATTTATTGCCTAACTAGGAACTCAATAAAGTAGTAGTCCTGCAGGTGGGGACCACAGACCACTTCTCAGCAACTTCTCAGTCTCTTTTGAATGTTGGTGGTGCTTTCATGCTTGTGGTAGCATGAGGCAGGCTCTACAACCCACACAGTTGGCTCATGTAGTGCGGCTCATCCAGGATGCCAATCAATGTGAGCTGTGGCAAGAAGGTTTGCTGTCTGTCAGCGTTGTGTTCAGAGGGTAGAGGCACTATCAGGAGACAGGTCAGTTCACCAGGAGACGTGGAGGAAGACGTAAGATGGCAAAACCCAGCAGCAGGACCGCTACCTCTGCCTTTGTGCAAGGAGAAACAGGAGGAGCACTGCCAGAGCCCCACAAAATGACCCCTAGCAGGCCACAAATAGGCATGAGTCTGCACAAACGGTTAGAACCGACTCCATGAGGATGGTATGAGGGCTCAACATCCACAGAAGGGGGTTTGTGGTCACAGCCCAACACCATTCAGGATGCTTGGCATTTGCCAGAGAACAGCAGGATTGGAATATTTGCCACTGGTTCTCTACAGATGAAAGCGGGTTCACATTGAGCACATGTGACAGACGTTACAGAGTCTGGATACACTGTCGAGAGCGATCTGCCTCCAACATCTTTCATCATGACCAGTTTAGCAGTGGGTCAGTAATGTTGTGGGGTGGCCTTTCTTTGGAGGGTAGCACAGCCCTCCATGTGCATTAGGTACCAAAATTAGATCCTCAGCCTTGTGAGACCATATGCTGGTGTGGTTGGCTGTGGGTTCCTCCTAATGCAGTACAATGCTAGACCTCATGTGCTTAGAGTGTGTCAGCATATTAAGCCATTTAAACTATGGAGTGGCCCGCCCCTTCCCCAGACCTGAATCCAATTAAGCACATCTGGGAAATCATGTCTCGATCCATCCACCAACATTACAATGCACCACTGACTGTTTATGAGTTGGCAGATGCTTTAGTCCAGGTCTGGGACGAGATCCCTCTAGAGACCATCTGCCACCTCATCAGAAGCATGCCCAGGAATTGTAGAGAGGTCATATAATACAACACTGAGCCTCATTTTACCTGTTTTAAGAACATTACATGAAAGGTAAATCAGCCTGTAGTGTGTTTTTCCACTCTGATTTTGTGTGTAACTCCAAATCCAGGCCTCCATTTTTTAATACTGTACATTTGATTTCCATTGATGATTGTTTTGTCATTTTTGTTGTCAGCACATTCAGCTTTATAAAGAATAGCGTATTCAATGAATGTTTGTTAAATATTTAATTCATTGAGATCAAGGATGTGTTATTTGAGTGTTCCCTTTATTTTTTGAACAGTGTATTATTCTTTCTTGGTTGCATTTAATCTTCAGATTTGCTCATTTTCACATGTTTTCACCAGCACTAAATCATAATGATCATTGATGGAAATCCTTAATATAGGTCATTGTGTGTGATGCATTGTAATGGTTTAATGTTTTGAATAACTTTGCTGAAGAAAAAAGACACCAAAGAAAGCCATTTTCCCCTTTTCCACATGTGGTTAAGATCAAGATTTAGTATTAAGCAAATCTGGGTTAGTTCACATTGGCTAAATAAACTATACTCAGCTTGAGCTTTGACTTTTCAGGCCAGTGAGATCATAATTGGGTTTCTTTGTTCCACTTTTGGTCAGTTACAACTGCATCATCTAGACACTTTGCTATGCTCGCAGCTTTAAGTGGAACAAGCCATCAATGTGATTGTGTAGATCTCTAAGAAAAAAAGCCCATAGCTACAAAGCAGAAACATTTTATTTTTAAAAGCTTTAAAATATCAAAACTTGCATTTCATGTTTCCTGTTTACTAATGCAGGAACCAAGAAATACAGCAAGAGGAAAGGGTTGCCTATCAGAATAGATTGTGTCAAGATAAAGACCTTGGAAAAGCAAACTCTAGCAGTGAATGCCCCCTGAAAGCACTGAGGTCCCCCGTTACTTAAAAAGGAAAATCAAGTAGACCCCTCCCTATATCAGGTTGATCCAGCAAACTGCATTATTACAGAGGAAAGGTGCACACTTAGCAACATAATGATCATTAAACAGTGAAGCTCTACTGTTGCATCAGTGCATAGAAAAAGCAAAAGTCAACCCTAATTGGCTTTATGGTAGAATGTCTAATAAAAAAGGCAGCTAGCTCAATTTTGACCAAAACAAGTTTTAGAAATGGTCAGACGTGAAAAAAATCCCCAACAAATTTCATAAAACATAAGTTCATAAACAGAAGTTTAGACCGAAACCCCAAGCAAGTCAATAGAAAGCAAAGTTTAGCACAATGGTGACATGATCACGCACAGAGCCTTTTTTCTGTGGCAGGTAGTGGATGATTTTCCTCCATTAACTGCCACAGACACATGGCAGCAGTCAAATATGTAGAAAGTCCTCATGAAAACTTGCTTAACAATGCTGAAAAAAGGCTCAAAGCACAAACCAACTCAAAAAAAGCATCAGTTTAATCAAAAGTCTGTGAATTTCCTTAGGCGGGTAGTCAAAGCTCAGACAATCTAATTTAACATAACTGAAAATACCTAAAAATGTCTTTCTGTGTCATATATGCAGACAACAATGGCAGAAGTAATCCAAATCACATGTCTTGTAGTAGAGACAAGTGTTCAGAAGACCTCTGGTTGTGTTTGCTGCAAATTGTGCAGCTACAAAATAGCAAGCGAACACATATGAAGTAGTAGAATAACATGATTTTGGCATTGATATTTGCACATCTTTCTAATAGCTGTTTTGACTTATTAAAGGTGTGTAGATCCCTAAGAAAAATAAAAAAAATATACTCTCCTATAAATCTGTAATGTGTGAATAGGACATGAATACTCTCTGGTGGCGGTGCACTGAGATGCACCTGTAGAGGATGCATCCACACAGAAAGATTCAGCAGCAACAACCACTGGCTTTCCTTTTAGAAGTACCATTTCCTCTGAGGAAATGGCTTTTTAAATGTGCACCTAACCAGTAAGACTGACTAAAAAGCTCATCATGTCACTTTTTGTTCCTTTTTTGCAGTCCTCCATGTCTGAGAATCCAGAAAATTCCACATCCATTGAAGATTTGGATTACTCAATCCCCTCCCAAGATTACTCTGACTTTCCTACACTTTGCGACAAAGAACAAAACCGAATCTTTCGCCGCTGGTTTATGCCATTGTGCTACACCATCATCTGCTTGCTTGGGGTGGCCGGAAACCTGCTGGTCATTGCCACTGTCTTCTACTTCAAGCGTCTCAAGAACATGACGGATGTCTACCTGCTGAACTTGTCCTTCGCTGACCTGCTCTTTTCCTTCTCGCTCCCCTTCTGGGCAGCCAACTCTATGGCAGATTGGGTGCTGGGGCTTTTTTTGTGCAAAGCAATGCACACAGTCTACAAGGTCAGCTTCTACAGCAGCATGTTCCTCCTCTCACTCATCAGCATTGATCGCTACTTTGCCATCGCCAAGGCCGTTTCCACCCATGGCCTTCGCTCAAAGGCTGTCTTTCTGAGCAAGCTGTCCTCCACTGCAAGCTGGGTGATAGCGGTGATCTGCTCCTTTCCGGAAATGGTGTACACCAACATCAACAACAACACCTGCTCTCCATTTTCCAACACCAGTGACCATCTCCGAGTTGGTTTCCAGTCCAGTCAGATTGTTTTGGGTTTCTTTGTTCCACTTCTGATCATGGGCTTCTGTTACAGCTGCATCATCCAGACGCTCTGCCATGCTCGCAGCTTTGAACGGAACAAGGCCATCAAGGTTATTCTTACCATTGTAGTTGTCTTCCTAGGCTCCCAGGTGCCTTACAACATTGTCCTTTTCTGGACAACAATTGTATTAGGAGAAGGGGGGACAGATAACTGCCGATATGACAATAGCCTTCTCTTTGCTACCGACATCACGCAGTATGTGGCCTTTCTGAGGTGCTGCCTGAACCCTTTCGTCTATGCCTTTATCGGCATAAAATTTCGGCATGACGTACTGAAGCTGCTGAAGGACTTTGGCTGCATGAGCCAAGAGAGGTTCTACAGATATACCTCCAATCGGAGGAGGAGCTCTGCAGGGCTTGACACAGAGACCACCAACTCTTTCGCTCCTAAAAGTTTCAACCCATTAGCCAAAGAACTTACAATGGACTAATGCAAACAGTTCTATCAAATCCTACTAGCTTGCCGTGTACATAGCAGAAATTATATAATTGCATTTTGTGTGAGCTATGCTGGCTGTTATAAATTTCATTTGTAACTTTTCTGTTTTTTAAGTGAATAAATTGTTTTTTCACTGTTTACCTGCTTTTTTTTAGTGCATTTACAATAGGAGGTGAACCAAAATTACTTCCACTACAGATGCTAATAAATCAAATACTAATGCTTACCAAAAACGGTAATTGAAATAAACATCCATCCATCCATCTGTCTTCTGCCGCTTATTCATACAGACAGACATACAGCCTTACCCCCCCCCCCCCCCCCCACACACACACACACACACACCCATACATACACACACACATAAGGACACTTTGGAGAAGCACCTTTACCTCACAATAATGTTTTGAGTTTGTGGGAGGAAGCTGTACCTGGAGAGAATCCATTCATGCGCATGTCGACCTTTTTGCTGTAAGAAAATAGTGCTACAAACTGAAAGACTCTCAACTCTCAACCATACTGGTTCATGTCCAGAAAACATATAAATAGCTAGTGAAAAGACCCGTAATAAAGCAAATATCCGAAAGATGTCTATGTATTTATTATTTTTTCATTTATTTATTTTTTTAACAGTGTCCTGCCTGGTTATGTGGCAATAAGAATAATTGTCTTGATGCCAAAAAGAGCCCAACAAATTTTACTTTCAGAAGTGTAGCAGTATGGTTATCGCCAGTGTTCCATATAAATTGCTTTATTATAACTATGCAGGGAGTTTTACAGATTATATGGACACTGCAATGTAGGTAAAACAGGAAATAAAAATCAGAAAAAAAGATAAAAGATGAAAGAAAGAGGAGATAAAAGGGAGATAATGATAAAACATTTTCAGTTTCTGCTTCATCACCTGCAATTTGATGTAAAAAAACAGCACAACCAACTGACATTTTACGAGATATACATACAATAAAGTAACACCTAGATACTATCGCTGAAGCATAAGTAGTATTATTTAATCTGACATCTATACTGTGATATATGTAGATAAGAATATTGGCTTTCTGTATGGAAGTGAATCTCTAAGTACCTGGAACCAAGCACGATTAGTTGCTTATGTTAAGTTTATCCAAAGAAAAAATGCTCAATAGTGGTTGTGTAAGGCTGAAGAGACCCCCCCCCCCACCCCCTCTAAACTAATTCACCCAGCCACTTCCTCCCCTCAACTGCTACACGCCCCAGCAGCCCCCCGCCAAGACCAGGGACCAGGCAGCTCGCTCTTCCTACAGGCCCCAGACTCCGGGTGGCAGCCGGAGAACAGGGGTGTGAAAAGACCCTAATCCTCCCTACGCCTGCTCAAATGTGGTTTTGTTGCGTGTTGCTCTCAGGAGTTATTAAAACTGGGAGTAGCAAAAGGGGGTGTCCAGCACAGTCCTTCCCCCCTCTGGAAGAAAGGCGGTCAATATAAGTGCAGGAAAAATTTAATCCAACACTATTGCAATTGATAAAGGAAATCTCAAACTCTACAGAAAATAAAAGATATAGAATATTTTAAGGAATATTTATAGACTTGAATTATAGTGAGTTAAGTAGGAAACTGGCCAGCAATAGCAATGCAAAAGCCCCCCAGGAGCCGTGGGGGCGAGCCCACGGGCTCTGCCGGCAGCAAGCCACCCTGAATTGTAACCAGACACGGGCCCCAGGGACCAAAGACCCCATGGGCGCCTCGACTGAGCCTAGGTGGCCAGAATCAGAGAAGCAGCTGCAAGGGGCATCCACCCCCAAACATAGAGCACCACCAGTGTTCAACCATCCCATCAAAACCACAAAGGTTTTGATGGGATGGTTGATTTTGCTCTCAGTTTAAAATAGAAAAACAAGAAGGTTCAGATTTCAGAGCCGACTTTATGCTCACCACTGGGTGTTGATCTCTTATATAAGAAAACAAACAAATAAAATATATGGATATGTGTGGCTGTGACATGAATTTTTAAATGGTCTGCATACCTCTTCCAAGGTGAATTTAAGATAATTTCAACACTTCCTTTGCAAGACTGAGATACGCAGCAGGACATTTTTCTAGGCCTGCATTCCTGTCCCTGAAAGTTATCTCATAAAAACGTCTGAGAGGATACATTGTGATTCTTTAAAGACAAGATTGGCTCACCTCTCACCTCTATTGCCAGCTTTATCTAAAGTCAGATAAAGGTGCACGGAAGCAGACAGATGGTACTCACAGGAAATCACTCGTGTAAGGTGGAGTCGTACTGTTTAAGTTTATTGTGGTTTAGGGTAACACTTTACCAATTTGAATAAAGTCTTTTCTTAGCTTTACTCAGTATCTGCTAAGTAGAATTTTCCTGTTTGAAAATATTTTGAGGTTTAGGTTTGCTGAAAAAGGTTCTGTGGTTTTAAGTTTACTTCTTTAAATGAGATGCTGGCATTTTTATTTAGCATTTCCCTTTCTGCAGCAGCAGGATATTAGAATACTGAGTCTTATCATTATTGGGGGGCCACATGCCGAAGGCATGGCCCACCTATTACTATTGCACATATTTATTAGGGGGGCCACATGCCGAAGGCATGGCCCACCTATTACTATTGCACATATTTATTAGGGGGGCCACATGCCGAAGGCATGGCCCACCTACTACTATTGCACATATTTATTCCGCGTATTATTAGGGGGGCCACATGCCGAAGGCATGGCCCACCTACTACTATTGCACATATTTATTCCGCGTATTATTAGGGGGGCCACATGCCGAAGGCATGGCCCACCTACTACTATTGCACATATTTATTCCGCGTATTATTAGGGGGGCCACATGCCGAAGGCATGGCCCACCTACTACTATCTCACATATTTATTCCGCGTATTATTAGGGGGGCCACATGCCGAAGGCATGGCCCACCTACTACTATCTCACATATTTATTCCGCGTATTATTAGGGGGGCCACATGCCGAAGGCATGGCCCACCTACTACTATTGCACATATTTATTCTGCGTATTATTAGGGGGGCCACATGCCGAAGGCATGGCCCACCTACTACTATTGCACATATTTATTCCGCGTATTATTATTAGGGGGGCCACATGCCGAAGGCATGGCCCACCTATTACTATTGCACATATTTATTCCGCGTATTATTAGGGGGGCCACATGCCGAAGGCATGGCCCACCTATTACTATTGCACATATTTATTCCGCGTATTATTAGGGGGGCCACATGCCGAAGGCATGGCCCACCTATTACTATTGCACATATTTATTCCGCGTATTATTATTAGGGGGGCCACATGCCGAAGGCATGGCCCACCTATTACTATTGCACATATTTATTCCGCGTATTATTATTAGGGGGGCCACATGCCGAAGGCATGGCCCACCTATTACTATTGCACATATTTATTCCGCGTATTATTATTATAGCTTATAGTTCTCCTCGTCCCCTAAAAACTTCGGCGTGTAACTAGTCACGCACCATTCGTCGGATCGGGCCCAAAGTTGGCACACGCGTAGGGACCAATGGTGCGATGCGTGCTTGTATAAAACTTTCTCATTAGTCCGAAGGTTTGCGAATTATTAGCGAAAACGTCGCAAAAAAAATCCCATAGGAAATGAATGGGGAGAGGGAAAAAAAGCATAAAAAACAGCACCTCACTGTGTCGGCATACATTCATGTAGAAAAACAGTTTAAAGCTCAGTTTGTAGATAAATCCTTCGTCTATTTAAAACTGAAGACGGTATGTTGATAACTGCTACGGTTTTTGTATAATCAGACCTCAAGCGCCACAAAGTTTTAGCAAAATCCACCCTTCTAGAGTGGAGAGACTGAAAAGCTAGAGTGTGAGGCAGCCGTTTTTTTAAGACCAAAAAACATTTTAAAATCGCCCTCACGGCCACATATTTATAGCTAGAGTCACCATTTTTGGTCAGTTTGTAGGCTGAAACCTCTGGACTCACACAATGTCTTCAGAATTACGGTAGGATTAATACTTTTCCTTAAAAACGCTCCAGACCGACCTAAAGTCGATGAAAATCAGAGCCGTTTTTCATTGGTTTTGGAGCAGCAGTGGGGAGAAAAACGAATGACATTATATGTTTTCAACTCGTCATAAATATTTTTCTGAAAGACACACATACACCAAAGTTGGCATAGTTGGAGTCGAAGGATGGCTGACGCTCACGGTGAAAGAATTTTTTGAATAACTCATACGGTTTTTGCTCAGCAGTCGTTTGTTCGGAGGACATTTTAAGCACCAGAAAGCTGGGTGAGAGGGACCTGCTGCAGCTAGCTCAATTAAAAGATCAGGTGTGAGAAAACGTTTTGTCTTTTTCTTTCTCTTCCCATTCAGGTTGTAGATGACCTACAGCCATGAAAGTTACTCCAATTGAAGACAAGATATAGCTGTCGCTTAGATAAAAATAATTTTTCAGATATCATTTATGGTTTTTACTCAGCAGTCATTTGTTCGGAGGGGGGCTTTAGCAGCTTAAAGGTGAGTGAAAGTGTGTTGCTGCAGCTAGCTCAGTTAGAAGCTAAGGACTGAGGACCCGTTTTTCTTATTCTTTCTCTTCCCATTCAGGTTGTAGATGACCTACAGCCATGAAAGTTACTCCAATTGAAGACAAGATATAGCTTTAGCTTAGATAAAAATAATTTTTCAGATACCTTTTACGGTTTTTACTCAGCAGTCGTTTGTTCGGAGGGGTGCTATAGCAGCTTAAAGATGACAGAGTGTGGTGCTGCAGTTTAAACAAAGGGAGGAGCAGGTGGGATCAGCCATTTTGTTTGTGCTTCGTTTTGGGTTGTGAAAGACCTACAGACATGAAGGTTACCCCAGTCTGAGACAAAGGATAGATGTTTCTTTCACTGAAAGAATTTTTCTAATACCTTTTACGGTTTTTGCTCAGCAGTCGTTTGTTCGGAGGGGTGCTATAGCAGCTTAAAGGTGACAGAGTGTGGTGCTGCAGTTTAAACAAAGGGAGGAGCTGGTGGGATCAGCCATTTTGTTTGTGCTTCGTTTTGGGTTGTGAAAGACCTACAGACATGAAGGTTACTCTAATTGAAGTAAAGATATAGCTGTAGCTTAGATAAAAATAATTTTTCAGATATCATTTATGGTTTTTACTCAGCAGTCCTTTGTTCGGAGGGGGGCTTTAGCAGCTTAAAGGTGAGTGAGAGTGTGTTGCTGCAGCTAGCTCAGTTAGAAGCTAAGGACTGAGGACCCGTTTTTTCTTATTCTTTCTCTTCCCATTCAGGTTGTAGATGACCTACAGCCATGAAAGTTACTCCAATTGAAGACAAGATATAGCTTTAGCTTAGATAAAAATAATTTTTCAGATACCTTTTACGGTTTTTACTCAGCTGTCGTTTGTTCGGAGGGGTGCTATAGCAGCTTAAAGGTGACAGAGTGTGGTGCTGCAGTTTAAACAAAGGGAGGAGCAGGTGGGATCAGCCATTTTGTTTGTGCTTCGTTTTGGGTTGTGAAAGACCTACAGACATGAAGGTTACCCCAGTCTGAGACAAAGGATAGATGTTGCTTTCACTGAAAGAATTTTTCTAATACCTATTACGGTTTTTGCTCAGCAGTCGTTTGTTCAGCAGCTGTTCCTCCCATTCAAAAAAGCCTGAGAGCTAAGGAACGATAGTGCTGCGCTTTTCTCTCTGTCACTGACAGGCTCGTTAAGCGTTGTCAAGGTAACCGTGCTTCAAAGAGATTTTACCTCTGCTGTTTTAAACAGCACATATTAATCCAATGGAGGGTGAAAGCACTGATTTAACATTGGAAAATGGACACTATATGACTGCTGTCCATGACACTTCCCTTGCCACTCAACACTGATAGACTTTCAAAATAAGACTCCAGGGACCCTACAAAATAAAAGCCTCTATATTTTTTACATATATTTATTGCCCTATATGGCTCAACATTATGACCCAAACTCAACCCCATTTTAGAGAATAGACTCTAGGAGACTGTTTAAAACACACCCTATGGCAAATTTCAAAATAAAAGCCTCCCATTTCCGCTTCATCTACTGCCCTAATAACATGGAAAAAGAGTGATTTAACGATTGGAAAGTCATCAACTATGATTGCTGGGTCTGAACATTTTCTCTAAACACAACTCTGTTGGACTTTCAAAATAAGACTCCAGGGACCCTACAAAATAAAAGCCTCTAGATTATACTAATGCAATAATTGATGCAAATGGCTCAACATTATGACCCAAACTCTTCCAGGTTGTTTTTATTAGACTCTAGTGACCTTTTCAAAACACACCCCAGAGCAAATTTCACAATAAAAGTCTCCCATTTACTCTGTAATACAGCAGCTATTCACCTAATAACATGGAAAACCAGTGATTTAACATTTGGAAATGGATTCTATATCACTGCTGGGCATGACCCCTCTTTTGATGCACATCCATGATAGACTTTCAAAATAAGACTACAGGGACTCTACAGAATAAAAGCCTCTTCCTTATACACACTCATACATTCTGGCATATTGCTCATAGCCATTTGTAATTTCATCACTGCAATGGCTCTGAGCATGCGGGCGGAGCCCGCCATTGGTGATTTCATCACTGCAATGGCTCTTAGAAGGCGGGCGAAGCCCGCCAATGGTGATTTCATCACTGCAATGGCTCTTAGCAGGCGGGCAGAGCCCGCCATTGGTGATTCTTTTCATCGCTGCAAGGGCTCCTAGCAGGCGGGCAGAGCCCGCCAACTGCGCTTTACCCACTGCGGTTCAATATGGACAACCCATATTACCCTTGTGCATCATATGCTGTGCACGTCTATTTCCCAGATTTCAGTACAAGTGGCACACAGCTCTCTTTGCCCATGACCTAGCCCTCTTTGCTTCCCTCAGCAGCCCTCAAAGGCGTAAGCAGCCCCAACGTCACTTGCCAGGGCCGTATTGGCCCAGTTACCCAGACGGGCAGTAGGTGGCCCCCCTCAAAATTTCTTTAGAAATTTTCTAGTTATAATTATAATTGTTAAAAAATGAAGAGCAATATTAAAGAAAAATGTTTCACAGCTGGAGCTGCATAGGTGTGTTTTATATATTATTTCAAAGAACTATTAAAAAATAATATTGCACATTTTTTCAAAGAGCTTTTTAGAAAGGATGGATTGATATAAAATATACTGGAACGGAAAGCAAGCAGGATTCTTAAAATTCCGAAATGTTTAATGAAAAGGTGATGTATCGGGTTTAAATGAGGACCTGGGTGGAGACTGGAGAACAGAGTGACTTTTATTTCAGAAGAGCAAATCCCAACAGGCCACAAGTTGGATAAGCTCAAACCAGGAATCCAGAATGGATGACGCAGGAACTGAACCTTGCGCAGGACAAAACATGAACTGAGACAAAGCATGACCTAACAAAAAGGGCAAAGTATAAACTGGTGGGAGTGACTGCAAAATGGAAGGGTGTGGTAACTTACAGGAAAGAGAAGGGAACAGAGGAACCCAGGAAACTGGCCACGAAAAAAAAAAAAAAGGAAATCTAAACATGTTCTACTCATAGAAGTTAAGTAACACTAGACATCAAATCAACATAATTGAAAGGCTTTGGACTTTTTACATTTTATCCAATTAGAATCACAACTAAAAGTGCTTCATTTTGGATTTTATGTTAGAGAAATATACAAACTTAAGAGTTCCACAATTCCTTTATATATATTTCAGATTTCTTCAAACATTTGTAATCATATTCCTTAACTCTTTAAAAAACAAAACAAAAGAAAAACTCATGAAGAACAAGGCAGACACAGCAGACAGATCAAGGATAAAGTGATGAAGAGTTCAATATAGAATAATGTAATCAATAATGGACACTAGGCAATAATAAATGGAAATCATGAAATTGCAAACCTACCAAGGAAATTATTTATTCACCTACTGGTGAGGTTTATAAAAGACCAAAATATAGATGTGAACGGTAATGAAAATGAGCAGCCGTTTTGATGAATAATAAACAAACATAACTTATAGAGGAATCACAGTTGGATTTGGAGCAAAGGCAACACCGAAGGAAATTAAAAAGCTGAGAGCTATTATGGAAAAATTGGAAAAGGATATTTGTTCCAGGGGAGTAAATGATGGAAATTTGGAAAAAAAAAATAGGCAAAGAATAGAAGGAGAGACTAACAAAAGGGAAATGTGAAGTCTGTTAGAAATTGGAGACGGAGACACAGCAGACTGCAAGAAACAAAGCTTCCTTTTAATTTAAACACTTACAGCTCACAGTTACATAGAATCTGTCATATAGCTCTGACTGGTGTGGCTGATTCCCTCCTACATATAGATCACCTTCGCGGGTAAAAGAGGTTACAAAACATAAAAAAAAACTCTTTTGCACAATACAATGGTTTCCACAGAACTGACTTCTTGAGGTATTTTATAGTAACTCTTTTACCACTAAATTTGCTTGTTACTGTTTAAACACCTATTTTAAAATGACTGTCCCCAACTTCTGCACAGATGTTTATCCTGTTAAGAAACTCTAAGTTTCTGCAAGGTCTGCAAAAAAGATATAAGTTGGACACATAATTTTAACTTTACACAAACAATCAACAACTAAGAGCTGAAAGAGATAGAAAGCAACTAAAAACCGAGGAGGAAAAGTCTTACTGCAGTGTCTGAGAATAAATAAAGAATCCCAACAAGCAGAAAACATGTACTAAAAAACTCAACAGAAGGATTGAACAGAATGGAAAACCCTTGTGATCATAATACCATATTGAATATGGAAATAACGATAAAGAAATTTGTACGTGTGAAACAACTGAATGGTTCACAGGGAGGGAGCCAAAGAGCTCAACAGCTAAACCTTTTGGCCCACGTGCAAATTGTTTTGTAAAAAAAAAAAAAAAAAAAAAAACCCTAATAACACTAACGCTATCACCCTAAACATGCCATTTCCTAAACAGAAGCAGATGCGGGAAGCTCCACTTCAGCATGGACTGAGAGCTGGAACTGTTTTGGAAGGAAGAATGGAAAAAAGAATCCTTCCGTTTGTACAGGTGCATGTTAAAGACATATTCCAAAACATTCACAGCAGCAAAGAAAAGTCTTTTTTTTTTTTTTTTATCAACTTTTGATTAAAAAAAAAAAGACAGGCTTTTCAGTGTAGGCTTTTTCAGATAAAGCTTCCTGGATGGGAAACGAAACGTCTTGGATACAATTTGGAAACAAATCTTCTTTGGAAGATTTTTCCAGATAGTTTTTCTCTTCATACAACAACACAGTATTTTATATGGATTAGGTAAAAGAGTGGCTTAAGAAGACATGTGCTGTGAAAAGGTGCTTCATAAACATGGATTCTTGTTTAGACAATTGGAGAAATGGTCCAATGATGAGCTTTAAAGAACAAAACGGATATAAAGGCTGCAATTAGCTGTTGCACCTCAGCTGATTCATGATGCACTAACTGTGTGAAGACCTGATTTAACAACATTTCTTCACTATGATGAAATGTAAAAAAGAAGATGAATCAGAGTAGGCACCAAGTTTTTAAATAGTCTAGAATTAAACTGTGCTGTTGGGTTTCCATCTAGGAAAGTTTCTTAAGTAATTAAGGAAAGTAAAAAATGGAAACAATGACAACTTTCACTAGAAGAAACTATAAATACTGTAACAAATTTTAATATACATTGTTTACCTTTTGACTGTCATTATATAATCTTGTATAAACACTATTTCTGCTGTTTCAAAAAACTCAGGGTGGCTGAGAATGTAAAAATTGGCTGACATTAAAAGCAAAAATCAGATTTTTTTTGTGTGTGACATCTGCCTCTTGGACAAAAAAAAAGTAGAAAAGAGGCAGTTTGTGTCTTAAACTGTCATTAAATAAAGGATTAAGATCATCTGGCTGGTGTTACAAATTCACCATGTCCAAAACAATTGTAAAAAACATTGGTTTAGTTATGAGTATTCTGATTTTGATGTTGGGAAAAGAGAGAAAAAAAAAGCACTCGAGTCATACATTCAGCTCTAGTAATACGATATCATTAGCTTGAAAGGCAGGGAGCACTGAGCCAGGATGCTGATAGGCTCCCAGGAGAAAAAGGGTTGGGATTATATTAATAAAAGCATGGAACAGGAGACGCAGGAGGTTTACCAGAGAAAGTAACTGCAGAGACCTGAGTAAAGGAATTCAAGGTAGGATAAGTTTTATGATGGATTTATGTTGGTGTGTATTGAAATGGAAGATTTCCTTTTATACGATAAATTACAGATATGATAACTACAGCTTTAAGAGGCAGAAATTAACTCAATCATCAATGATGAGTAAAAATTTAAGGAACGGAGATATGGTAGGAAAAGGAATGCAAAAAAGGTTAATGTTTTATTCATAAAAAAAACCCTCCAAGTATCAAATATTTGCTGTCAATGTGATTTTGGCACCAAAATAGACTTTCTCTTTAGTGTTTTTCAAACCAAAAGACAAATGAACACATAAATACATAAAATTCTTGGTCTAGCATAAAAAAGCTGAATTCCTGGAGGGCTGTGAACTTATAGCTTTATGTATGCACTTGTCTAAGACAGAAAAAAGTACTTATAGTTAATGAAGTTTAAATACTCAGTTGTCCTCCACCTTTTAAACCACACTTATTAACACTGAACTATTGCAAGGTAAACATTTATGTAGCCATGGCAACAACCACTAACCTGTGTTACTTACCCAGTGCCACGCCCTGTCTGAAGTGCCTGGCAAGCAGCGTCTAAGGGAGTGGATCCTCTGTGAGATTTCACCATCTGAATGCCTCACCCCCACAGCATGTAATTACTCATTTAATAACTTTATACAACAGATGACAAACATGTTCCTCGAGGCCTTACTTACTGAGACCTGATTCCTGCCAGCCAATGGTAAAAAACAGTGATTGCAGCTGTGTGACACATGTTGTCAACATGGTTGAAAGGAAGTCCAAAAGTCACATAATTTGTACCTAAGAGCAAGAAGACTAATCGTATAATAGGCTCTAAACACCTGTTTTCCCTTCATTTGTTAATTGGGGAGACATGATTGCATTTAGGTTGATGGAAAACTTTTTTTGCACAGTTTAGTCAACAATGGCTTCTCAGATATTGCTTTAATCTTTGCATTTCAACAGTTTCAGGAGAAATTTAGTGTAAATTGCTAGAATGGGCTTATTGTGGTCAGTTTATGCACCTTTTCTGAAATCCACACAGGGTGAGGTGTATTTGGGGAGGTTGATCCATGCGTCCTTTTTCTTTTGTGATTAAAGGTGCATTTCAGTTATCATAAATATGTAATTAATCAGTAACTTAATTAAAGTTAATTTTGCCTGTTGAATATATTTTAAGAAACAGTATTATATTCCATCTCATTGTTTGTATTCCTTTAGATAAAAATGATTTAAAACTCATTAAAACCGAATTATGGAAGAAAAATTAGAAAATGGCTTAACAAAAAAACTTTTTCGCCCACTAAAACTGCCTCATTCCTGATTTGCTTCTTTAAAAGCAGCATGACATGGTGGTGATCAGCCCATTGCTCTACTAAGTGATTTAGAAACTCATATAGAGTCTCTGTTAGCTTCAAATCAGCTGAAATTAATGCCCAGTCAGCAGTTGCCATGGTTACATTGGCAGTAAAATATTCAGATCAAGACATTTTCCATTTTTAAAATCCTCCATAAAAAAAAAAAAGTAAATTCTGGATTTTCATACACAGTAAGCCAAAAGAATCCAAATAAATATAAATAAACCCCTTGAAATAGATCAATATGTAAGTAACCTATACTATATATGGGAGGCTTTATAAAATATTATGTTTTATAACGATGCATCTATAGCTCAGAAGTAAAGAGAGTTGATAGGTGACTTGCAATTAATGGATTATCTAAATAATGTCACAATGGAGAGAATTTGGCATTCTAAGCAGTGTTGTTAAAGCCTGAATCAGTGGTCCAAGAAAATGTATTGAATAAAAGCCACTGAAATAATGTTTTTTTTTGTTCTTTTGTTGTTGTTGTAGATTTAGAAGAAAGTGATCCCTCCCACTCCGATGCCTACCGCTGAAGGCATGTCCCAAGTGATACCCTGCCATGTTCTGAGAGTGGGTCAAACCATCTGTGTTGACTCTTCGCAGGAAAATGTCCCTCATCCACCAGATCTCTCAAAGCCAAACTGTCAACTTGATGACTGTGATCTTGATATGACCCTGGACAATCTCAATCAGCTAATGCTGGACCTTGATCCTACTTTTGAACCAATCCAGGTTAACAAGAGCCCCACTTGCCCGACCCCCCAAACAGGTAAATGATGTTTCTCTCTGCTTAAGTAAGAATGAAATCCTATGTTTCTTAAGGCCATGAGAGTTTATCTGTATAGCCCATGTAAGGAACAGTACAATGCATAATGTTTTCCATGGTGAAAACATGAAACAAGAAATAAAATATAAATTCTATTGGTCTAACAAAGCAAAGTAGACAGGGGCTGGATACAGACAGGGTTAAGTACAGTAACTGGTTTAAATATAAACCATTTTCCTGACAAAGATCTCATACTTGTTAAAGCTATCTTAAGGAACCAGGGACTGGTGTTACTTCTATAAGAAGCTGCACTAGAAAAATGTTTCTTATCTGTTTTGTTTTTTTCTGTTACCTAGCAGCTCATAGATTTTATAGCATTTGTAAAAGTATTTCCTGTGAATAATCACAGCCTGGATCCTATGAGCATATAACTTTATTTCTGGAACAACCTACAAACAATGATGCTTGTTGACCTTGATATGCAGCAGATGCTGATTTTGGAAGGCAGCAGAGACTGAGGAGTTTTAGTCATGCTGGTTTAGGGTCAGTGGCTGGAATACAAAAATATGGAAATATGTCATGGAGTTCGCTGGATTCTGATCCTGATAAGGTTTTTTTGTGTGGTCAGTAAAATCCAGGAGATGTGAGTCTGTCATTTTTTCATAGGCGAATAGAAAGTGCAGAGGTGGGTGGGGTCCGAGGAGAAGAAGGTTTCAGGTGCTTCCCTAGGGGTAGAGGCGGTTATAAGGCAGATTCTATCTACTTTGAACATTTTTCAGCACTTCCAGAAAATGACGAAGTTGTTGATAAATTTTACTTATTAGGCCGCACACATCTACATATTAGGAGCTTGAACTTTGTTTAGTAAATAAATGCAGCCCTCTTTCAAGATTTCCTACTGTTGCTTCACAACAACAGTAGGTACTGTATGTATGATCAGGTTTAATCATTATATCATATTATATTTTAAGGTATTTTATTACCTATTATATAACACCCAATATATTTTATTTTATATTGGTCTTTGTCTTATTGCATGTGTTTAACCCCATCCCTGCATCAACCAAGACTGAGATATGGGACATGGCCACTAGTTCTTTCTGAAAACCTTTTAGGCAACTCCTTCTAATTAATTAGAAATTATTTTTTCTTAGAAAAAAAAACTCAACATACACATTCTCAAATGCTATATAAATATTCTATTTAATTTTTGTAGCAGAACTGTGTATCAGGTTCTACAGATGTCAATAAATATCTAGTTGCTAAAATATGTAAAAATAAAGCAAAAAGGGAAGATAAGAGCATTTTTTATTTTTGCTATAAATGAAAGCGGAACTAAAGAAAAAAAATATGTGAAATCAACAAAATAGCATCCATAACACTGAATGTTAGTCGGGAATGCACTGTGTGATATTTCATCAAAGTCATAGGGCCAAAACCAGAACCACAATAACAGGAATAGAGTACGATACAACATTTGGAGTTAATGATAAGCAACTGGATTAAAGTGCACATGATAGTTGAGCATTTCATTATCATTTGACTCCATATTTTATGAAGATATTTTAGCAAAGTAAAATACCGTTTATCACGGTCATTTTACTGGTACCAAATGGAAATATGAGGAATACAGTGGTGTCAGTTTGAATTAGGAAATAATACATAAAAATGGTAAATTGGCAAATCAGTATTTAATGAGTTTACTTTTTGAGTTTTTTTTTTCATGTACCTTGTGCATCGAATCTGCCCGCATCGAAAGCACTCAGTCAGGAACTCTAACCACATAGTCCTAAGTCGGGGTGATACGACGAGGCCTGCGCTTGAAAACTGGCACCATCAGTAACTGTGTGCAAGAGGCAAGAATATACAAAAATGTATTTCCTGCCGCTGCCGCTTTATTGAAAAGATGTTTTGCTTATATGCCTTGAAACTGTTAAGTGAGATAGAGGTGAAAAAGTTTACAGGAAATCAGTATGGGTAAAAGATTTTTAGAATGTATTTTCTCGGATAGCAAAAAAGAGAAGAGAGAATTTGTATGCTATATTGATGAGTTCTCATTTCCCATTTCTTTAACAGATAAACTTGCACAAACATAATGGATTTATTCACATGTATTTATCAGCGCACCCATTTTCTTTTCTTAGTCTTCTTCAGAAAACATACCTTCAGAACGACAAATTCTAAAAACCAACAAGATGTGATAAACTTTTCCATGACTTTAGTTTAATATTAGTCAGTATCTTTGTCACTGATTTGAAAAGACACCCAACTTACTCAAATGCTGACTACATGTAGATGTCAAGGTTTTTTTTTTCTTTTCCTACAGACATTTGTTCACCCTCAGCTCATCAGCAGACACATATTCACCAGTCCAAGAACAAGCCGAGACATCTCTTATTTACTGTTATTGCAAAATAAATACGCCTTGAAGAAGCAATTAGTTTGGAAATGAGAGTCTTTTCTGCATGTTCTGGCATGAGAAATGTGCATGCCTCTCGCAGGGTAGTTTTTATGTTTATAGAAAGAGTTCTGGCTTATGCTGCAAAGAGAAAACGAAAGACGGACATGTTCTAAGCTGTTTGAAGCTTTTCTGTTCTTTAGTTTGAATTTTGGAGATCCTTAAAAGACACCTTAACTGACTCTCCCTTCCATCCTCAGATTCTTTCTGCGCAAAGGACTCAGATGGCCCTTCCCACTGTGTGCTGATTCCCAGAGGATGTCCTCCCAGCTCATCGTCTGCTGTGTCTCCCAGTATCCCCATCCCCACAACCAGCAGCCTGAGATGCAGCCCCAATGGGGCACTTGTTTTCTCCAACTCCCCTACATCCTATTTGCCACCGCTTCCGTTTGGAAGTGCTCCCCGGCGCAACCACTCGCCGAAAAATGACATAGCATGTTCCCCAGGTTCATTGCGCCTATCGAGCTCCACTAGAAACAGTGCTACCTCGCTTCTCTCCATGTCCACATGTTCAGATACAAGCTACATTATGGGCAGGTAAAAATCATGGATAATTTTGTGTATTTTTAAAATTTATTCTCAAACACTGCCAACTACCAAACTATAACTTAAACATTTGTAAAGTGAAAGAACAAAGACATGTGCTTAAGAACTTTTTTTAATCTTAAAAATGTTTTATACATTTAAATACAGCCATCTGAGTCTGAGCTCCACTAGAAGGTCTGTTGACGCTTGTTAAAGATGGAGCTGCTAGGATCTGGAAACATCTGAGCTCCCACTCACCAGACTTCAACCTGCTATAGATAACTTCATGTGACATCTTACATATGGGATACAGGAGGGGTAAACAACTACAAAGTAACAACTTGTTCTGAAAATATATAGATAGGCTTTCTGTAAAATTTGTCTTTGTGCTGAAGTCTTGCATATGGATGCGGTAGTCATGTCTGGGAGGTAGATAAGCCCTCTTTCTATCATATTCCATCAGAAAAAGGACCAAAAAGATATGCATGGGCCCAAGTTTTACGAAGGACCCATGCATGCAAAAATAGCAAAACCTGGAGTCCAAAGTCGAAAGTCAAAATAGACCTATGTGTGTAGTAGGCATTGACATTGTATTATTAAGTATAAAAGTTAGAATGAGAAAGTATCATCAATTGAGCATTGTTTTAGTTAAGGAAGCTTTTCTAAATTAAAACGAAAGACGGAGGAAATGTTGATACAGAATAAAGAAGGGAATGTTCTTCAGAGGTTTGTGGTTGGCTTTTAAAAAGGCTGTTTTAATTTAGCCTCACAAGGACTGTTTCATGGTCCTACCTCCAACACAGACACTGACCAGCTGCTGCCTTTGGTTCCCAGTTCTCCTGCTGTGTCTGCCCAGCATGCTTGTTTTAGTCCTCTGTCCTCCTACAAATTATCTCAGTTAGCCTAGAGGATAGCCTTGTCTCCCTGGCGGACTTTATAAGATAAAATGGTTCAACAGTGTTTATAGCAAAAAATACAATAATTGTTTTTTCATCATTGTTTTTATCATTATAAAAATTGCCACGGTGACCATGTAGGTTATGCATTTTGGGCAGGAAGCTAAAACACATGTTACTTCCCAGTTCTGGGGTAAATGGTGTGCAGCATTACCTCCCATCAGTTCTGACCAGCTTCCCTGTCCCTGCTGAAGAAAAGCATCACCACTGCTTTAAAAACTAAGTTTCATTTTAGGGTTGGGGTTTTAAGGGATCAGTTTTACTATAAATCAGTGGTTGTTTAGGTGTTATTTAAGACCGATATCAAAATAAAAAAGAAACTAAACTGGGACTCCGACAAAGCTCAGCTGAATACCAGGAATATTTACGGAGCTGGTTGATAAATGACATGACAGGTCAAGCAAATTGGAGCAGGTGTAACAAATTAGCTTAAATTAAAGAGGCAAATAAAACATTGAATAATGCGGAAAAATATCAAGCCTTTAGGCATAACTAAAAAAAACTAAGCCTTTTGTAATGTGTTTTAATTTACCAGAGTGAAACAACAGAATTTGTGAGGAAGCAAGGAGCTGGTGTTAAGCATGTTTATGAGTGAAGTGAGTCTGGGGAAGAAACCAAAAAGAAAAAAGAGGAAGAGAATTGGGATGACAAGCGATCACAACTGGATGCCAGGCACAGAAACCACAAGAGGAACAGAGGGCTTATATACAGAGGACGATCTGACATTGATGGAGTGAAGTATAGGGAGGAAGGTTAGCTGGAACAAGGAGAAGGTGAGCAGTTACAGATGAGGAACAATTTAGATGTTTATAGTGTACTTCCAGCAAATATAAATATCTGCTGGACATTGAATAGGAGGGAAAAGTTTAATCTTTTGTTCTGAAGAAAAAACATGTGCAAGCAACTGCATATGTCAAGTTTATAATAAACATTTACTGTGGTTGTTATTGTCTTACAATGAACATGTAAAAAAGACAAGAATATACTATGAGATATCAGTTCTGCAAATAAACAGTTAGATAATTAAAATGAAAGCCACAGCGGTTGTAAAACTTCCTGCGTTTTTACTTAATCTAAATTTTAAGGGGAAGTCTTTCTGTTCACTTTTCCTGACTCAAACTTGAATAATGATAATAATAACTGAACTTTATTGATCTCACATTGAAAAAATTTACCTCTGCATTTAACCCATCCCCTTGGGGAGCAGTGGGCTGCCATCGTGGGCATCATGGAGAAGTATGGAGGTTACGGTTCTTTCTCAAGGAGCCAGAGTGGCAGTCTTTGGGAGTGGGGCTCGAACTCAGAACCTCAGGATTCCTCTATACCCTTACCATTAGGCAACCACTCCCACCCGCCACTATTGTTGAATATGTCAACTTCAACAATAATTGTAGTAGTAGCAGTTTTATTCAATAATGTAAGATTAGTTATCAAAGGGTTAAAATCAAGGATTCAAAGTTCTTATTTTATATAAATAAACATAGGCGTAAAGTACTGTTATGATATTTGAGCTTTTCTCTTTATTCAGCAACCTATCCTTGGCGGAAGATGCAGACTTTCCAGACTCTATCCCTGCTTGCACTCCCGGATCCTTCAATGATGGCTCCAGGTGTCACCCTTTTGACAACAGGCCTTCTCTGACAAAGCCCGGACGTCTGCATGGCCTGCACAGCACAGAAGCAAGAAGCAGCCCTGCTTCACTTGCTGGTTCTCAGACAGATATCCCCTTGCTGCTGGTCAATGGAGCGCCACAGTTAGACCTGCACATCTCTGGATCAGAACCAGACATCCAGAAAATCCCTGCTTCTCCCTCAAAACGAAAGTGTTTTCAAACCACTTTCAGTAGCAGCCAACCGTCGATGAAATTTGTCATGGACACGTCAAAGTTTTGGTTTCGTCCACATATCAGCAGAGCAGAAGGTAAGACAAACCTGAAGTTGGTTGTGTGTGAAATACAGTGTGTACAAAACGTTTTGAGGATGAACATGAAGCCGTTTCTGTTTTAAATCCTTTTTTGTTTTCTAGCTGAAATGCTGTTGAAAGACAAGGAGGCCGGGGCGTTTCTAGTGAGAGACAGCACCTCCTACAGAGGAAGCTTTGGTTTGGCCATGAAAGTGGAGCAATCACCCACCACCCTCATAGCTGCTGCCGAACCAGGTAAACCTCTTTGATAAACACAGCAGCTCTGCTTATAAAGGAATGAAAAGGATCATAATATGAAAAAAAAAAAATTGTATTTGAAGTAAATACCCATCGATCCATCCATCCTCTTCAGTGTTATTGTTTTTTCTCCAAGCTTGTCATCAAAGATTTAGCAGCTGCAGAAATATCTGATATGATTTCACTGTGAACATTAAATCATGCTGGTTTTTAAGGTTTCCAGCTCTGGAAACTCTGCAGAGAGATGGAGACAGATTGTCTGTCCAGCCAGTGTCTAAAAAACATACTGTTTTTAAAATGTTTGGTCAGAAAGTCTCAAAGCCACATCTCCCACAGCCAAACACAAACAATGCAAGCACAAAGTGCCGTGGAAAGTGGATGTCATCTTACGACATGCAGCAGTCTGTGGTAAAGCAGGGGACGGTGCCAGCCATTTTTCCACCCACAGTGCGCATTGTGTAAACGCCAAAGAAAACTAGTTGTTTATGGCTCTGTAAGCAATCAGCAGAACCAAAACATAATCTCAATCACAAAGCCATTTGGATGTTTACTTCTCTCACAGATTTGTAATATTTTAAACCTAATTACAACACAAAGACACGGAAGACATCGCTCATCAAGTAAGCGATATTTCAAAAATATTCGGTTTGTGCGAAACTGTCTTACAAACAAGGAAAAGCTGGAGGATGTTCAAGTTATAATATGTGGGAATGATGTTCCTGGTGCTCCTCGGGAAATGCAGAGTATTACAGACTGAACTTTAAAGATGAATACCAAATAGGTGAGCTGAGATTTAAAGGGATTAAAATAACATGTTAGAAAACAAGGTGACAAACATCTTCAATTAATAAGGTTACAAACTGCCAAAAACACTGCCAGATTCAAAATGTATGCATGGAATACAGATGAAGACAAATTTGTTGGGCACTCTTTATTTTAAAAAATGCCTCCTTTCTTTTAAAAACAGCGAAAAACAAACAGTAGTTTGAATAAATAGATGGTGTTTGTTTTTTTATTATCGGATAGAGCAGACAGATAACTGGGAAATGCCAATGGTTAAACCATGGGACACAATTTAGCAGTCATAAGAATGCTATGAGGTTTTTTAAAATTAAAAGAAAAAACAATAAAAATCATGACTTGGTGATCAATATAAATGGTTTATATAAAAGGTAAATATATGATTGAAATGAATCATCATTCACATAGAATTATGAAAAGAAATGCAATTTGCTAAGCTTCTTAAAGCTGCCAACTTTTTTAATAAGTGCATAGGATTCATGAGATGTTATTTAACCCAACAACATGAGAATAAAACAGGAATTCAACACCAAATGTGCATTCAGATGTAGTTCTAACCACTATTGACATTATGAAGAAAGAAAAATCAAAAGAAAAGAACAATACACCCTTCAATCTCCAAAATGCATGTTGGAGCGTTTGGGTTTTGCATGCTAAGCTTGGTCAGCATAATCATAGACTATGCTTTAAAAAATCAGCATCACAATATTCAATCCAAGCTAGATGAAAAAGGCCTTTGATGTAGTGATGAATCAGAAACGGACAATCTTGTAACAACTGGGTTCCCATTAGCCATGCCCAGTATACATCCATAGTTTTATAAAGTTCTCAAATTGTACAACTTCTCTAAACAAAACTGAATGCCATCATCCTGTGTTGCCCTAGCCACATTTCACTTCATCTGATTTAGAGAGTTTTGCGCTGTTAGATTACATCACGATCTTTCAAACAAAGGAACACCATACATCTGGTAAAACATCTGTGGTCTGGAAAAAATAGAAGAAAGAAAACTGAAAACCCAACCCTCCAAAACTGAGTTTGAACAGTTTACTCTGGACGACTGGTCACAACCAACCTACCTGTTAGCGACGTAATTAAGCTATGTTATTGTAGACTCAGAAACCTCTTGGTTGCAGAGATTGCTTTAAAAGGAAACATGATAAATCTCATTCCTCAGTGCTTTAGAAACTTTTACTTCTTCAGTTTTGTCAGATTCAAGGTAGTTTGAGTTTGTTTGAGTGAAGTTGATTTTAAAGGGATATCAACAAATAATAATTATTCTGAGTTGAAAGTGGTCAAGTCATCCAACTTTGACATTTTGACTAAGGGAGAAAACATGAACACTTTGAAAAGAATGCTAAACCTCCACAGCTTGGCAATTTAACATAACAGGCCGTTCAGAATGCCCCTCCCAGCCGAATGGAAGCAAAATCCCCTCCAACTTCTAGCCACTGGCTTTCATCAGTGTCCATATTTTTTTACTCTGACTCCACCCTTTAACTGAATTACAGGGTCTGACCAGGAGATGATGCTTCTCTTTAGATCTTAATTTCCACAAATCATGACAGAAAGAATATTTTTCTACAAATATTGATGTTTAAAAAGTAATTGTTAGGGACTAGCCAAGGACCAGCCAAGGGCCAATTAAGAAAAGTGGGGGAAATTTAAATGGCTACTACTTTATATATATTTGGAGGGATGTTTATATTCAGTTTTTTTGGGCCATTTGTATTGAAATGTATAGGGGTTCACAGATTACTCAGTATTCTACATATCCAACAGCCCTGTTTGTTGAACTGAACTTTTTTTATGTGATGCTTTTTGTAATCCATACTAGACCGATTTTGACAATTTTGCATCCTCTTTAATAAGGCGAGCAAATGTTTTTGTGAAATTTGTGCTTTTATGTTAACAGCAGAAAGCGGCTCGGATGTTATCAGACATTTTCTGATTGAATCATCTGCTAAAGGCGTCCGCATTAAAGGGTCTTCTCGGGAACCGTACTTTGGTGAGTTAGCTTTGCATTTTTTCCCTTATTTAACTAAGAAGAAATCTCACTCTGAGTTTAAAATTCATGGCTTCCTAATGACATGGAAGCTGATTCATGATCGGGGAAGTGAGTGGGTTTTTCTTGAACAAAAAAGGTATTCTGTGACTTTCTTCCCACAAAGAAATTATCAAGCAGTTTTTCCTCTCAATGCATTTATCAACAAAACATGCAATTCTTCTGGCTGCTGCTGTAGACCTTATCTAATAGAAACTCTTATTGAACCCTGTTTCCCAGTGGTTCCATAACAGCTGCATTTACATATATTTAATGTATTCTTTTTCATATTTTAGTATATTCTAGTCACTTTCCATTTTGCTCAGTTTCTTTCCTTGTATGTTGATGGGGGAAATACCAAATCACTTTAATGTAGGACTATAGTTGTATACTAAATCTTTTATATTTGTTAAAAATGCTAACTCTTCTAGCAACTGACTGGATATTCAAACAGTTGCTCAGAATAAGAGACAACCAGGAGATCTTTTCTACCTTGTACTAAACAACATTTAAGACTTCTCTTAATGTTTTTTTTTTTACAGTTTAGATCATTGTTTATGTTCCTGCTAGTTTCTCTTATGTCATTTTGAACCAAAAATTATTTAACTTTATATCCTCACTTACCCAAATATTCTTTGACATCCATAAAAAAAAGGCATGCCTAGGTTGCTTTGACTATCGTTTCTTCTTGTTTTCATGTAAAAGTAGAATAGGACTGAGAAATCTGAGTCATTACTGATTTCTAGACAGATGAAACCTTCAGCCTCAGCCATGTACTGAGTCATGATGCTAGAAAGTTGATTAAGAAAGTAGGGGCAACTCAAACATCTTCATTACAAACAAAATCTATTTTTGTAGAATCTTGCAATATGATGTTTGCCTGAACGGTGAGGAAAGTTTTAGTTGTTGTATAAGGGAAGAATGAGCCACATTTTAAGTGGCTGCTAACTTGTACCTGTAAAGCGTAGGGTTGCATTTGTTGATATTAAAGTTGGTTCTGTGGTTCCCCACACTGAGATCAATCTGACTACCATACAGAGCAGGTTACATACTGGCAGCTCATTACTACCCTTTATAATCTCTTGAAAATGATCCCTTTACCCATTATTGATGGACACACCTGGAACCAATTAAATGAATACTGGTCATTTACATTTTACATATCTCCTATACATCTGTAGGTGTATGGCAATTAGAGACTCACATGGTATGATAAACCTGTAATAAAATATCTTTGTTCTAGAATAATTACATCGCAAAGTCAAAGGAAATGTAAAAATATTATAAAATTATTTTAACTGCTGCTAAAATGTTACGTTATGTTTATTACAGCTAGAGCAAAGTGTTTTATACATCCTTTGTTCTTTTACATTCATGCATAGACTTAATGTAGATAGATTAAGTAGCAATTAAGTAGTTATAAGTAATAACTCGGCAGATAAGCGTGTTTCTGCTGGAGGTTTCTTCCTGTTAAAAGGGAGTTTTTCCTCTCTACTGTTGCCACAAACATGCTTAGTGTGAGGGATTGCTTTCGAGTCAATGAGTCGATGCAATCAGCTGGTTTTCCTGAGATAAAAAAAACTTTCAATCAATCTGCCTGTATGGTCTGGTTGAATGATCTGTAAAGTGCCATTGAAGTGGAAAGTGTTGTGAATTGATGTTATATAAATAAACTAAACTGAAATAAAGTACTGGTTAAGTTTAGTTGTAGCCTCTGGTGGTTATTTAAAATGTTGATTTTAGCTGGATAATTAGTCTAGTCATTAAAATCACCTGTTGCTTGTTAACTTTCATTCTAAAACATACTTCATAACATCATAGGATTGGCAGTGCTTTGTTATAAGGAAAATTTTGTTCTACTAGTTTTTCAGCCAGCAGACCGGCAGTGTGCAATTTGTTGGGTAGAAGGAGTAGGAGCACAGCTTTACTTTGAGCTTCATACGGCCAGGGAGAGCTACACTCAATCCCCCCCCAGCAATCTGGTGTTGCTGAATAGTGGCCGTCATTTTTGTATGCCTTGTTCTAAATTTAGATTTTTATATCATGGGGGGAAACATTTTTTTTTGTAAAAAACCAATGAAAAAACATCTGATGCAAACAGGAATTCCTGGTTAAATGGATAAATATGTTTGTTTTTTGTTTGTATGTCTAGTAATTTAAATTTTTTTGCTAAAATCAGATCAAATGTTGGTATAACTGATCTATGATTGATATTAAACTGAATGTGGTTGTGCTTGCAGGTAGCCTCCCAGCTTTGGTTTACCAGCACACAATCACTCCTTATGCGTTACCCTGCAGATTGCTACTGAATGACCAGGGTGGGTAAAGTTTTATATGTTCTGGTGCATTTGCGTGCAAGAAATAAGAATTTTAAAAAAAGAAAAACAGAAGAAATATAAAGTTCCTTTTTAAATTCTTTATGCAGATCTGGAGGAGAAAGAAAATGAAAAGACAGAGGACAAAAGTAAAACAGGTGAGTGAAGATAAGATAGTGACTTTGGTTTTGCAAAGTAAGGTCCAACATTTAATGAATGTTATATTTGGATTTCTTAACAGGAACAAGGAAAAAAAAAACAAATAAAAGACAACTACTTCATTAATACTACTTTATTTCTAATTCCACAAAATATTTTTTGTGTTTTCACATTCTGCTTTGAAACATCTTACATCCTTCTTTAACATCAAAGATAGAGTTAGACAAAAAAAAGGGAAGCTAACCCTGCAAAGCAAGAAATATTTTAAGTCCTTTCTATAAATAAAAATTCTACTGGAATAAAAAAAAAAAAAAAGTTATTTTTTTCTATTGTGCATTTGAAAATTTGTCTTAATTGGGTTGCAGAATAGATCAGAAACAGAACTAAATTGATTTTTTTTTCCCAGCCTGTAACTTTGTCTATCTAAACGCGGTTCCCACCGAGATGCTAACAGGCCCCTGTGCAGTGCACAGGGCGGTGTCCTCAACACTTGAGAAGAAACCCGGCACCTTTGCTCCGACCATTGTCAACATGAAGGTGTCTCTGAAGGGTGTAACACTCACAGATATCAACAGGAAGTAAGGCACTCTGTCATTTTGCTGCTGAGATTTTAACCTACAACCTGCTGGTGGTGAGATGTGGTTTGTCTGCAACTTATTTACCCAAACTTTTTTTTTTTTTTTGCAGGCTTTTCTTCAGACGCCACTACCCTGCTTACCTGCTTAGCTACAGTGGTGAAGATCCAGACAATCGACTGTATGTTTATAAAGCACCTTCACAGATTCAACTTTGCCAATTGGATGCATGCATGTTTCTGATGCTTTCACACTTTGCTTTGTAATAACAAACATGTCCTCATCTCTTTTGCAGGTGGTATAAGGGTACACATTTTGGTGCAAGGTAATCCTCACTTTAAACCTTTAACTTTTCTGCTTCTTATAGTACTTTTTATGCAAATGCATCTAATTTATTTATTTTTCTCTCTGCAGGATGTTTGGTTTTGTGGCAAAAGGTGTTGAAGCTGGCATGGAGAACATCTGCCACGTATTTGCAGAATGCGACCCCCTGCAGCCCTGCAGCAAAGCTGTTGAGTTTATTCAGGCAGCCATAACTAAGCAAGAAACAACCAAATCCTGAATGCCTTCTACTGCCTGTTTATACCATGCTACCTTTGACTGACAGCATCTAAATAGCTGGTTTAAGTCTCTTCTGCTGATAAACTGGTCAGATTTCTGCCTCTTCTGGACTGAACTACCAGATTTAATATTACTTAAGGTTAAGACTTCAGTATAACAGGATATCCTTAAAGTCTCACATAGAAATGAATGTATTTTTAACTCAGGACTATAAAAAAAAAAACAGAATTCTAAAAATAAGATGACGGGGTATTTTTAGATTTTGTCTAGGTTGTAAAAACCCAACCAACTACGCCAGACATCAACTTTAAAGCAACCTTTTATGTCTTAAAACCGCTAGGAACCAGCACCTTAACTGAATATTAACTTGTTATTCTATTTGGTGACGTACAGTGTAGTGCTAAATTATTTATAAACTAATACCTTTCTGTCTTTTGTCTTATTAAAACAAAAATTACAATGTATTTTATTTGAATTTTTATATGACAGGCGGGACACAAAATAGTGCATAATTGAAAAGGGACTTTTTCTTTTTTTACAGATAAAAATAATCTGAGAAGCAAGGATTGCATTTGTAAATAGCTCCTTTATATTTAATAAATCTAAATAACGCCCAGGGAAATAAACCGTCTTCAGAATAAACCTGATAAGTAAATACTAAAGAGCTGACTTTGATCTAATCTAGTCCTAGTGTAGATACACGTCACCTGTTAAAGACTCAGAGATTTGTTAGAGAACATTAGTTAACAATGTGAGGAGAAGTTTGCAGAATGTTTCAGTTGTAATAGAATTTCTCAAGCACTTGAAACAGGGCACTCATCAGTCCATCCTCTTGTAAAGGGAAAAGATGAAACATTCCCAGACATCCATCTTTGTTAGGTGAGAAAAAATAACAGAAGCAGCCGAAGCAATAAGAGCTGCAGCGTTCCAAGGTTCAGCTGGTACAGTCTATTAGCTGCACAACTCAAAAACCTGGTAAAGAAGGAAGCAGTTTTTTATAGAAAAACCTGCTAGATGATTGAAAGACTGAAGACTCAAATTCACCTTAAATCAGGACAAAAACACTAAACAAGGAAATGGTTAGATCAATTCATAATTATGCAAAGAAATACTTTGTTCAAACTGATGACTAATGGGACTAAATACAAATTAATATACTCTTCCAATCTTATTTAAAAAAATGTTGCATTTCCTTCAACTAATAACTTTAAGAAATACATTAGTTTGTGATTACAATATGATAATATGTGAAAGAAATCCAGATACCCATAAAGACAAAAAGAAATTTCAAATCCCACTTAAAAACTGCATTAACTGAGGGATATAGACTTATAACTTGTCCATTTATTTCGTAGCAAGATCTGTGCAGATGTTCTCACTGTATATTTTGAATGTATTTAATTTTTTCATACTCATTGTAAATATATGAATGTGTTTCTTTATCAATTGCTATAGAATTAAAGATGTAGAACAACTAAGTTCTCTGGAATTCTTCTGTTACAGTTTAAAGAGTGACACTAAAAATGGTAAAAGTGGCTTGTAAGCACAAAGGAAGACATTGTGGTTGAATGTGAACATATCTTTATGACAAAAACACACCAAACTGCAGATTTTTCTTCTTTATTTGAAATAATAATATCTGTAGTGTGCTTCTTGAAGCAGAGCAAAAATCAAGCATGGGAATGCATAGATAAGATAGATTCGGATATTTTGAACAACCCTTGAAGATTATAAGAGGCTCCAGTTTTATCTCAAACATTTTGGACTTAAATCTGAGGTTAAAATCTCTAAATCTAAGGCAGCACAGATACATTCTGATGGATTCACTGCAGCGGCAAAGTTTAATAAACACTGCCCTCTACTGGTGAAAATGGGTAAGATAAATTCTCAGGGAAACGTGTGGAAAATGGACGCAGCTGTTAATATCAATTATATCTACATTATAAGTTTGAGAATTACCTGCAATCACGGAGCACCACCAAAGCACTCAAACTGGATATTTTAATGAACACATGTTGCAGGTAAATGAGGCAATCCATCATTATGCTTCAGCTTTTTTTAAGTGATAGGATGGGGGAAAATGTCAGCCAAAGCTACTAAGGCATAATAGGAATATTTCAGCTTTTCCATATTTTTCCCATCAAGCTTAAAATCATGTGTATTTTCTATTACTATGAAAAGGAATTACAGGAATGCCCTACTTTAAAAAAAGCGAATATCTCTTTGCAAGTTTGTATTTGGTTGTTTTGTCTCTGTTTGTTATAAAATCTGTTTTCTTTTCATAAGATAACCTAATATTCCATTCCAAGAAGAGAGCTAAAACCCTCAATCCTCAATGTGTAATTCAACATAACACAAATAGCACAATAACAACAACAACAAAAAAGATACATCTAGACTTGCTTCATATATGCAATAATTTTTACAGTTAACCGTCTAAAACTAAAACACAACTCTGCTTAATGGACCTTTAGTAAAATTACAGAGTAAACTTCATATTTTGGAGGCAGGTTCATAAAACAGATAATTTCAAAATGAATGTTTCTAGCATATATTTGTAAACAGAGAAGTGATTGTTTTGTAAAAAATGGACCTGTTAGAAGTATGTGTTGCTGCTTAATGGTAACACAAACAAATGATAGAATAGGAACTTCTGCAGCCTCGATAGATCCTGCTGCCCTGGAAAAGTGGAGCAGAACTTATTCTCAGGCCCCAAACATCCTCTCCTTTTGAAATACTTTACTTAGCAGCAACTGCAAGTTTTTTTTCTTGGTGCTGGAGCCAAATGGCAGAAGGTATATATGTATTTCAATACCCCTTCCACTCACCAAGGGTAATGTCATAATATGGGAACTTTTTACAAAAAGAAAGCATTGAGGAAAACTGTAGATAGATCGCATTTTGGAAGCTGCATTACTCTGATAAGAGTGAAAATGCTTGCTGGAACAGGAGCACAACATCTAGCCGCATGTTGCCATGAGTTTTGTATTTGAGGTTCCTTGGGTTTCTGTCTTTAAACTTGTTTTTTCTTTACTTTAAATATGAAATCAAACCATCATTAGCTACAAGCCTAACCTCAACCAATAAGAATAAGCAATAAACAAATATTAGGAGACATTCTTGTTAATTTGCGAGGGAGTATTGATGAACCCAGTCAGCACTTGGCTCAGATAAAGACAACAACTCTGGTTGCCAAACTAGAGAAATCCGACACTGTTTTGTATTTTGGTGTGTGCAACTAAGTGCTCTGAGTCTGCGCTGCACTCTGTCATGGTAGATCATCCCTTAACTATGTTTGGATGTAATATTGAATATTTTAGACATTTATGATTTGATTATATCATAATCTGTAGATATTGCTTCTTTTCTTTTAATCAACTAACTACAGAACGTAAATAACTGGGATGACGTGAAACATTTTCTACCCACTGAAACTGAAAAACAGTATCTTACTTTTTAAAAACAAATTTTGTATCCTTACAACAACTATGTAAAGATGGACTAATGTTTTAGTAAATTGCACTGCTTAAATTATCTGCATTTTCCTGTTAAAAGGACTCCTGTAAGTGTAGCTGCAAAGAAGATACAGAAATTACAGTGTGACACAAGAAACAATAAAAGACTAATGATATAATGATATTGCACCAGGGGAAAAAAAGAAGAAAAGATGAGGGGATAGACATAAATTTATCAGTAACCTTTTAAATAACTATAAGAAACAAAGGGTGAAAATGTTTGGGTATTCTAGTAAGGTTATCATTCTTCTAATGTCAACAACATCCTAAGCAGAAACACAATCTGTTTAGTTGGGCTTAATTAACTGATTAAAATGACTCAATCACACCATCTGCTTTCCTTCTATTGTCCTGCTGCCTTTCTATTAAAGTTCATCAGAACTATTTTATTTAGATGTTAAAACAACTCTGTCATCTTGTGAATAAGGCTATAAAGTTCCACCATTAAGATTATGACTTATAAGTGGATTTAAATTAAAGATATAAAGAAACTTTTGCCCTCTTTGCTGGTGACAGGGGCAACAAAAAAAATAAAAACATGTTATTTGAATGCTTGCACACTTTTCATACAGACCTAAACTGTAAATCCACCACTTGAATACATCCTCAGGTAGTTTGAAGCTGATTAAACAGGTCTGTTTGCATTTATCTCCTCCTACCTTCACGCAGGATTTAACTGGGATTAAATGTCAGCATTAGTCTGTAATGTCTCAAATGCAGTCAAGTCTGAGACTTGGAGAGACACTTTCTCTTTATCTGAGCTGATGACGTCAGAATATGATTTACATTTTACAGCCCTGAACGCAAACCTCTCCAGCTCTATCAAACAGTCACCACAAAGCCTCGTTTATAACACCTATCCTGCCAGAGCAAAGATCCGACGGGTAAATTCAGCCATGAGCTGTGATGCTAGCTTAAGTGAATTTTGCATTGGAAAGCATGATGCCAATGATTAGATGCATCTCGAGGGTCGGTGCAGGATCGACGCACTTCCATTTGGAGCCTCACCATCCCTGGCCTCACCACACAATGCTACAAGCCAGATATGAATGTGTTCTTGAAGCGGGGAGAGTCACTGTGTGATGGTGGAGATGCTGCGGGACCTTTTCATGATGAGCCGCACCTCCACGTCAGGGAGGCTGTCCTGTTTGGTCTGGGCACAGCCCTCGTCTGCTGCGGCCATGTGCAGGTCAAAGCGCAGCGACACAGACTTCTTCCTCAGTTTGGGGTTCCCTCTGAAGAAGGAGCCCTCCCATTGCTTTATCACCTTGTCAATCTTCTCTGTCCTGCAACAAGAAGAGATTGAACAGTAATTACATGCAGGATGTTCAAACAATGAGGGGGGAGGCAGGAAAGCAGCTATGGGACTAGAGTCTGTTTGAACATTTTAAACGTGGTTTGCAGTCATTTTCCATTTTACTCACACAACAAAACTAAATAAATATATTGCAAATTAAAACATGGCTGTAGGTGCTACATTCGTAAATGCAGCCATAAAACAAAAAGCATCCCAAAGATTGAGCATTAAAATACATGCATAGAAGATAAAACCAGGAACAGCAGAGACTGAATTTGAATGCTGAATTATCTTCACAATGCATGTATGTTTATAACGAAAATGAAACTCCAAACCCCAACATGTTATAACTCATGAGCTCTGACAGCAGAGAGTGGGCTGCAAAGCTGTAACAACATGCAGCTTATAAGAAACATCTCAGAAAGCTGCTGCACAGTGTGCTGAAGATGAGGAAATGAGGGTGATATCAAAAGAGGCAGGCCTCAACAATCCACAGTATCTAGAATTCATGTTTGAAAAAAGATAGATGGGAAAACAACAAGCAAAGACCTGAAACAGGAACAGGGAAATGAACCATTATTCAGCCAGGCATTATTGAAATGATCTGTTTAATGAGCTATAGTCGAGCTAAAATGCAGTTAAGCAATTTCATGCACAAGTATTAATCACCCTTGAATATTTTTGCACTTTTACTAAAAACTTAAATGTTACTTGTTGCCGATTTATTTATTAGACAAGCACAAAGTGGAAGAATATTCTGAGGTGTGAATAAAAGATGTTTAACCTAAAAAGAACTGTTCAGTCCCATTAAGTCAACACTGAAAGGAAAATTTGTATTTTTAAAATGTGGCAAGCTCAGCCAGATGAGATGGAGAGTATATTTAAACTCTTTCTGTTTCAATCTTACCACAGATTCTCAGATAATTTAATGATTAAGGCTTGGGCACATGAATGTGCTTTCAATGAAAATATCTGCTGTAACTCTGGAAAATCTCTTTCCCAGTTGGAAGTCTTTTGCAGCCTCTAACAGGTGCTCATTAATTATTGCACTATTACTCGCTCCATTCTCCACCCATTAAGTCAAACCTCTTCCTTTTCCCAGCAATATAATAATTATCCCTACTGCATGCCTCTGCCATTATAGCTTAATGGTGGTGTTTTATCCTGAAGGTTTTTTTCCCCACCATATTGTTTTTGCATGTAAGCTAAAAAGTTCTATGTTTTTCTTATCTTCTCCGCTTTGTTTTCTACATGGCTTGTGGCAAACTGCAAAAATGACTTTATTGGCCCATAAACCATGATATCAATTTTTAACATTTGGGACAAATGCTGATATTGACTTTAAACATTTGTTAATGATCTCCCCCACGGGGCTTGAGAAGAAAAGAATCAACTCAAGGACACTCTGTCTCTGTTTTGTGGCTGATCTCAGACCTGACACATTGAGGAGGTGCAAACATGGAAGGACACAAGCAAGAACCAGAATCTGCAGACTAAGGCTAAGTTGACATGGTGACAAACTTGCTGCAAAAAAGACAGATTGCAACATTCCTCTCTGAGTTGCAGGGAACTTTCAGATGTCTGAAGGGACTGGAGGTGTGGAGCAAAGGGGAGATCCTCTGTTGCCAGCCTGCCATGCTAAGCTGCCAGATACTGAACATAACTCAGCCTTTTCTAAAATGGAGATCAACAAAGGTTGCAACTTCAAGCTAAAGAATTTGTCTCTTTGATGATTTATGATTATTTCATGTGATTTCTATTGTAAACACAGGAATTAATACAAAGCTCAGAGTTTGGACTGCATGGTAAACTATGTTAAAATGTTATGAGTTGTTGTTTATAAATCTGAAACCAGCTTTAATTCAGTAAGGGGTTTACACACCATTAAAATATTAACTGTAAAGTTTTCCTCATTGCATTTGAAGTAAAACAATTGGACCAAAATGTCCTTTAAGAAGAGTCCCCTAATGTTTGCTAGCTATTTGCTCAACCACAGAAGGCTACGAATCAATCAGCAAAAAGGTTACTGGCTTCTAATTAAGAAAATTACAAACTGAAACATTATTTTGCAAAATATTTTTTTTTATCTAGGGGATTTTTTTTGCGAATTGGTTTAAACACATTCAAATTGCTCTAGATAGGTTAAAAGTTCATTTGATCACATTCCAAACTATTGACGTTAAATTTGCTTTTGAACCATAAAATCCCTGCCCAACAGTATATCATGACCTCATTTAATGATAATTGTCTTCAACCATGTGTTTCCTTCTTTGTGCACACGGCTTAGTTTTGTTGATTTTCACTAGTATAGTCAAGAATTAGTAAATGAAATATGTTTGACTTGGAGCTCATATTTTGAATCATTTATCTATTTGACTATGACTAAAGCTTGATTCATACTTTCATTTGTTGTTCTAACACACAGCCAGTTTAGCATGTGTTCACACAACAACATATGAAAGTCCCAATATCATTTGCATAAATAACATATGCATGCACAACATATGTATATAGCTTTCTTACAATGGCTGTGTCAACATGTCCCGTCAACAGCACTACTACTTGGACCTGTCTTTTTCTCTGATTAATTCCCTTTTTTGCAAAAACTATCAGTGTAGCTGGACCAGTGTGTCATAGTAGTCTAGCAGTTATGTCACACTTTCATTTTAGGATGATGTATTAAAGAGAGTTTTGTGAGATGATCAGAGCTGGAAATGTTTTATCACCTAACTATGCTTTAACCTTTCCATCTAACCTGTGAGAAACTTCACACAAAGATGGACTCTTTCAACTTAAAATCTGAAGGTAAATAATATCACTGGAATTTATTTGGGGGATTTCGAGAAAAAGGGGACTGAATACACATGAATGGGAGACTTCTTAGGTTTACATTTGAAGCATATTTGGTCAATTGTATAATTTGTTCTCTACTTTACATATATGCCCCATTTTTACGTTGGTTTAATTACAAAATACTTGAATAGAAAACACGGAAGTTTGTAGATGTAGTGTAGCAGATACCAAATATCTAAAATAAATGTCAAAATTGTTGCAAAGCTCCAACAGAGTTGAACTTTTGGTGAATTTGTGGAATTAGGAGTGATAACAGGATAGCGAAAATAATGACATCATTATACTTTTTTGTGGATTTATCAATATATACCTCTGAACATGGTCAGGTACTTAAAATAACTTAGACAATAACTACCGTAAACAATCAAACATCATGAAAATAATAACAAGGGCTTTACTAAGACCGTGGAACTGTTGTTTATGATCCTTTTAAAAGATTAGATCTGATTTCTAAGAGAAAATCAAGCTGCTGAGGGTTGGTTCATTGCAGCTGATGTGTATTAAGCCATGTTCTATCTCTAAATAAAGCAAGTCCCTTCTAGATGACAATGCCTTTAAGCCTACTGATGACAGCACCATGCCTGTTGATCTGCAGCTTAATCAACTCAGCAGATGAGCAGAAGGCAGATCATCAAAAGAAATGCTGCTTGAACACACAAACAATTCCCAAATGCTCTGATTTCCCAAACAAATAAGCAATTTTGATAAAAGAACTTTGTGTTCAAAGTTTTTTGGATTGCAAGACTGTTCAAAACAATATAGTTTGGGTGGTTTTTATCAGTTTGTGATCCTAATTATGGTGAGTAAGTGAACCGTGTAGGAGTCAGCTCAGTGAAGGATTGCAATGTGCTCTCAAGAACTAACACCTCGATTGAAAACGAGAAAACAAAAGCAATGCTCCAGGTGCTTAAAATGTGTGAGGTAAATTTTGCACAGCAAGCAGGTGTTTACACACAGTGGCATATTCTGCTAAAAAAAAAACACAAGCATAGCAACTCTTGTGCCGCTTTCTCTTTCAGCCTAATCCCAGAGTGTCTGAATGTTGTCAATCTTCTTGCATGTCTCTTGGACCTGAAGCATACCAAACTATTCTTTGTTTCCTCCAACAATAACACAGCACCACACCCTGAAAGTCTGCAGACCAGGCGTGTATCTGTACATCAAACACAAACTAACAGCACAGCGAGGTTCCCATGCAACGGGGTGAAGAGTTACTCATGAGAACCTGCGATGCCGACTCAGTGTTTTATTGCGTGCGACTTGTTGGATGTTGTAAAGATGCTAAGCCCTTGTCAGTTGGAGCAGACATCACCGGGGTGGGGAGGTGTATGATGTGATCATGTGTGACTCAAAGAACACTCACACAGTAAAAAACTGAAACAAGGTAAATATGTGGCAAAATAGTATTTTTTATAAGGTATTTATCAGGATAATGTAGGGCTGTCACTTTCCTGAGATATAATATTGATTGATTGAATAAATGACTTTATTCATCTCACAGTGGAGAAATTCACTTGTCACATTGGCTCAATAGTATTATATATATATATATATATATATATATATATATATATATATATATATATATATATATATATATATATATATATATATATATATATATATATATACCGGTATTTTATTTTATTTTATTTTTTATTTTTTTTGGTGCAGACTGTGCAAAGATGCCTCTGAAACAATACAGCACATAACAGCAGGGTGTAAAATGCAGGCAGGAAGTGCATACATGGAACGCCACAACCAGGTAGCTGTCATAGTGTACAGGAACATCTGCCATGAGTATGGGCTGGAAGTCCCAAGGTCAAAATGGAAGACACCTCCTAAAGTAGTTGAGAATGACCGAGCTAAGATCCTATGGGACTTCAAGATCCAGACTGACAAACAGGTGATGGCTAACCAACCAGACATCGTGTTGATCGACAAACAGCAGAAGAAGGCAGTAGTGATAGATGTGGCAATCCCAAGCGACAGCAACATCAAGAAGAAAGAACACGAGAAGCTTGAGAAATACCAAGGGCTGAAGGAGGAGCTAGAAAAGATGTGGAAAGTGAGAGAAGCAGTGGTGCCAGTGGTAATTGGAGCACTGGGGGCTGTGACCCCCAAACTGGGAGAGTGGCTACAGCAGATTCCAGGTAAAACATCAGAGGTCTCTGCCCAGAAGAGCGCAGTCCTAGGAACAGCTAAGATTCTGCGCAGAACCCTCAAACTCCCAGGCCTCTGGTAGAGGACCCGAGCTTGAGGATGACACATACCACCCCACGAGGGGTGAGAAAACAGTTTATATATATATATATATATATATATATATATATATATATATATATATATATATATATATATATATATATATATATATATATATATATATATATATATATATATATATATATATATATATATATATATATATAATCCTGTTAAATAAGAGACACTCTGGGATTATATATACTGTATATATATATACACTATATTGCCAAAAGTATTTGCTCACCTGCCTTGACTCACATATGAGCTTAAGTGACATCCCGTTCCTAATCCATAGGGTTCAATATGACGTCGGTCCACCCTTTGCAGCTAGAACAGCTTCAACTCTTCTGGGAAGGCTGTCCACAAGGTTTAGGAGTGTGTTTATGGGAATTTTTGACCATTCTTCCAGAAGCGCATTTGTGAGGTCGCACACTGATGTTGGACGAGAACGCCTGGCTCTCAGTCTCCGCTCTAATTCATCCCAAAGGTGTTCTATCGGGTTGAGGTCAGGACTCTGTGCAGGCCAGTCAAGTTCATCCACACCAGACTCTGTCATCCATGTCTTTATGGACCTTGCTTTGTGCACTGGTGCACAGTCATGTTGGAAGAGGAAGGGGCCAGCTCCAAACTGTTCCCACAAAGTTGGGAGCATGGAATTGTCCAAAATGTCTTGGTATGCTGAAGCATTCAGAGTTCCTTTCCTTGGAACTAAGGGGCCAAGCCCAGCTCCTGAAAAACAACCCCACACCATAATCCCCCCTTCACCAAACTTTACACTTGGCACAATGCAGTCAGACAAGTACCGTTCTCCTGGCAACCGCCAAACCCAGACCCGTCCATCAGATTGCCAGATGGAGAAGCGCGATTCGTCACTCCAGAGAACGCGTCTCCACTGCTCTAGAGTCCAGTGGCGGCGTGCTTTACACCACCGCATCCGACGCTTTGCATTGCACTTGGTGATGTATGGCTTGGATGCAGCTGCTCGACCATGGAAACCCATTCCATGAAGCTCTCTGCGCACTGTTCTTGAGCTAATCTGAAGGCCACATGAAGTTTGGAGGTCTGTAGTGATTGACTCTGCAGAAAGTTGGCGACCTCTTCGCACTATGCGCTTCAGCATCCGCTGACCCCGCTCCGTCAGTTTACGTGGCCTACCACTTCGTGGCTGAGTTGCTGTCGTTCCCAAACACTTCCATTTTCTTATAATACAGCTGACAGTTGACTGTGGAATATTTAGGAGCGAGGAAATTTCTCGACTGGATTTGTTGCACAGGTGGCATCCTATCACAGTTCCACGCTGGAATTCACTGAGCTCCTGAGAGCGACCCATTCTTTCACAAATGTTTGTAAAAACAGTCTGCATGCCTAGGTGCTTGAATTTATACACCTGTGGCCATGGAAGTGATTGGAACACCTGATTCCAATAATTTGGATGGGTGAGCAAATACTTTTGGCAATATAGTGTATATATATATATATATATATATATATAATCCTGTTAAATAAGAGACACTCTGGGATTAGGCTGAAAGAGAAAGCGGCACAGGAGCTGCTGTGTATATATATATATATATATATATATATATATATATATATATATATATATATATAATCCCAGAGTGTCTCTTATTTAACAGGATTATTGCACAAGTTATTGCACAGGATTCCTCCAAGTGTGGGTCCTCTACCAGAAGCCTGGGAGCTTGAGGGTTCTGTGCAGTATCTTTGCTGTTCCTAGAACTGCACTCTTCTGGACTGAGATGTCTGATGTATTTCCTTGGGATCTGCTGTTGCCACTCTTCAAGTTTGGGGGTCACTGCCCCAGGTGCCCCAATAGCATCTCTGGTTAGGGTTACTTAGGTAGGAACATTGTAATAGAGCCCTATTCTCGCATCTTGTCCATTTCCTTTGTGTTGTTCCAGTAGCCTATTTGACATCAAGGTGCTCTGGTTCCCCAACACCTGATGTATAACTTGTTTAACTGGGTGACGTCTGACCCAGCATGTCATTCATTATATTGTCTGTCATCATTGTATGAGGTAGGCATTAGCATGAAAGGTCTTGCCTAAGAACCCGCATGGACATTTTTCATTGAACCCGGACCTACCGTGTGCAAGTTGGGTGACTTGAGCCATCCATCCGCCGATAGGCAGTAGCGCAAAGGGTCTTGCATGTGGACCCACACTGGCAGCTTATGTTATTTTTCTCCTCCCCCTGCCAACCTAACAGGGTATTGCAATGGGGTACTACATAGTGATTGCAAATTAGCTATTGCACAAGTTATCGCAGTTATAGTGCCACATTGTAAAGTCTGATAGCGGCAGGAATTAATGACCTGTGTTAGTTTTTTTTTTTACAAAAGCAGTGACAGTTCAGCCTGAGGCACAACTGCAAAGGCCAAAGGTCAATGGGGGTAAAGAAAGATCAATACTCACTCAATAGTGCCGTGACCTTCTGCGCTCTCCTGGACCACTTTGCCCTGCAGGATCTCCTGTGTCTTTACAGTGGCCAATGGCAAGTCTTTATCCTGCTCTGGCTCTATGAGAATAAATAAATGACCGACCAAAAACCAGCATGACTGAGATAAGATCCTGTGTGTGTGTTTGGTCTACCTGTGAGTATGACCAGGCTTTGCTGTCTGTACAGCTTGCTCTTCTTCAGTTCCTGGTCTGCAGGAAGGAGCGATGGGATATCAGGCAATGGCTCTGATTTAGGTTCATCCGGAGTAACAACAGAGTCACTAAAGCTGTTTTCCAATCCATTCTCCTTTGGCTCCAACACAGGAGACCTCCAGGGTCGCAGACGCAGCGGCTGCACACAACGGCCCTGCATGTACCTGCAGATTAAGGGAGGCGAAACAGAAAGTAGTTACAGATTTCAAATTTTTAGGTTCAAAAGTAGAGGACAGAGGAATTAAAGGGTGGAATGGTGGTAGTTTTCCTCCATACATTATTCTGTGTAAAGAAAACAGTTTTCAAATGAAAACGTTCAGAAAATCTTTCATCTTCTTCTACATTTGACTTGTTTCCCAACATGTTCCCCCTGTATGCAAACAGGTTATATAAAATATATTTGGGGTTTTTTTCATCCCATCTAAGGATCAGATTTATTAGTTGCATGACTAATTCTTCTAATGAGCTGTGAATGTTTGCAGTTCCCCCTGAGTTAGAGTCTATCGCTGTTTTCTGATTACGGCTCTTGTTGCATGTCCTGTCAGTTCAGAGGCATAACCATGTCCTTGTAGGTTCAAAGTCGTGCTCAAACCTTCTTTGTTTCCTGTGAGACTTTGTTTGCTAAAACTGGGATGTTTCACGGTAATTGGTTGCACTGAATGAATTTAAGTGAAAGGAAGTAAAGGAGGCCGAATATGTAAAAATTCTAGTCTTTTCAGATTTTTTTTTTAATATATCCCTGAAAAGAATCGGTCGTTTTCCTTTTCTGTTGATCTATCAAAATACATTTTAATATTAAAATTCAGAGGCATTTAAGGATGTTTCTCTAGTAAGCAAAGTATTAGTTCAAACAATTCGACCCATTTAACATAGTCGCATTTGATGTCACATCGGCCGAACAGCTGTGGAACTTCAGACTCAAAATATATCCAATGTACTTTGATGTAATCAATGTATTCTAATGTAGCATTTGAGCAATAAATCAAGCATCCATTTTTGCAGCATGGTAAATTATTGGTGGTGAGTTTTAAATGAAAACACAAAAGAAAGCACTGATCAGAAGAGGATCTTCATAGTAGATCTTACTAAACTATTTTTAATTTGCTTTTCCTTTTATTTTACCCTTTTTTTAGTTAGCCTTAGGTCACTCAGCATCAAGTGATAATGAAAACATGTAACAGTCTTCAGCTAAAATTAAACTGCATTTTTTTAACTATTCAGAACCATCAAAAAGGGGCGTCGCACAATGGAAAATGTAGTGTTACCGAAGAATACAACGCCGCACGCTTCTCAGTGAGACCATTAATTTGAACTCTGTGCCAGGGCACAGCAGTGTCTGAGCTTTTTGTGGTTTGTAAAATGCTTCAGTGCACAGGTCATGGTTTTACAAGGCATTCCTGCATGTTTTGTTTGGCGTAAACCACATGGGTGCCACCCTTCACAAGCATGAGCAAACAATCAGGTGTCCTCTGCAACCTACCAACAACCTTTACTAGCTGCTATAATCAAATAATTTTCCTTAATTAAGCGACTATTAAACGGCTCAGACTGTCGCTGCTTCTTCCAAGGTACTCTATAGTTTGTTGTTTTTCCTACAAACGCCCTGTAAAAACAATTAGAGGCCATCCTTAACATTTTCAGATAAAACATGTTGATGCTGGTAGAACGACAGGCCAAGCAGTTGAGGAGATTTTGTTTGTTAGGTCATAGATAGGTTTCTAAACATTGTTTGTGATTTCTGCTCTTTTTCCAGTCAATCCACAGGAATGTCCTTGTTTCAACCTGCAATCATTATGGATTTTTATTTTCAGTCAGGATGAAATCTACATCATCTGCATCAGAAAGAGCTGCTATGAGTAATCCCAACACATAAGGAGCTCTGGTAGAGTTGTTTGCTTAGTGAACAGAACATTAGGAGGTAATTTTGTTGACTTTGTTGGAAAGAGCTGAAGATACACTTCCTCAATACTTACGTTAGCTAAATGAGTTTAGCCCTTTTTGTTTACTTAAAAGGTTTGGCATAAAAATAAGGTTTATGATCTTTTCACCCCTCCACTCTTCCAGGAACTGATTCTCAACTAAAAGTGCAAAGTAGGAATAATCACAAACCAAAAAACTCCCTCCCTTTAATTCCTTTCCTGGTTCTCTGAAGATTGCCCTCCCTCCCTGAATCCGCCACCTTACCTGCCCTCCTCACGTTCCAGTAGCCGTCGATAAGTGGCAATCTCCCTCTCTAGCTTCATCTTGGTGTTGAGCAGTTGGCTATGGCGTTGGCGTTGGGTGGCCAGGCCTTCCCTCACCTGCTCCAGTTCACCTTCCAGCCTAAGAATCACCTGCGAGAGGTCTTGCAACTGGCTTGTGTAGAGGTCTTGGGTGTGCTGCAGAGTGCATTCCAGGCCTCTCTCCTGGTGACAATAAAGCAAATAACCCTATGGGATATAAGCAATGAATTTTCTTTTCATACTGCTGCTGGAAGCTGCAGTATTGCTAAACTAGTTATTCTTCAGTAGAAATTCTACAGCAGAGCACCTCATCCCCATAATGGAACATGGTGGTGGCAGCATTATTGATAACAACAGTATCGGTAATAATCTGAAGGCCTTGCTCTACCACACTGACAATCTGTTAATCTGAGGATGCAAACGCTCTGAGCCACAGGTGTCAAAGTCGTTCCAGAAAGGGCCGTGTGTTGCTGCTGGTTTTCTTTCCACCCAAGCAGTAGCACACCAGACTCCATTCATCTCACCAAGGTGAGTCTAGTCTTAACCTGATGACTTGATGGGTTGAATGGAGTCTGGTGTGCTACTGCTTGGGTGGAAAGAAAACCAGCAGCCACACAGCCCTTTCTGGAACGACTTTGACACCACTGCTCTGAGCTATTCACTATGCCGCTACACCTTGCATAGCATTGCGTTATAGTAGGACGCTCCATTATCAGGGAAAGGAAGATAAATACTAAATACTGTATGCAGCCAGAGGGGTAATTTGAAATCACTGATCAAAGCTTAATTGTTTTTTACAGATGAGCAAAGTCCAGGTCTGAATTTAGACAGAAATCTGTGACAAAACCTGGAACTCAATGTTTTCAGATGAGACTCCATCCAATCTGAGTTAACTACTTTAATGGGGATGATTTGGCAAACCCTTTGAACTACCAAAATAGGTGCAAATGTGATTACAGCAAAAAAATGTTCCATAAAATATATCGTTCTTTCTTTACCATCATATACTTTTATTAGGCTGTCACACACTATAGAAAACTTGTGAAAAACTTTGCAAAGCTCTGTATATGGTGTACCGTACAAGACCTTTTAATCCTTCACCTCTGTAAAGGACATCTCACTGCAGGCAGAATGTTCTCTGCAAACTTGATCCTCATGTAGTTTGCATACAGCCTGTATATTAACCAGTTTTTTAAAGCCTCAAATAATCAGCAGCTGCTTTGCATTTTACAAAGAGAGACATCAGAACCTTTTTGTTGTTTTCCCAAAGCTCATACTTTCCAGGAAAGAATATTTTAGGTAAACACAACGCTTTGAAACTCACGGCATTAGGTTTGGGAGGACCTAATCAAGCACCAAGAGAGTCACTGAAAGAGAAAAAACTGCCATTTCAGATGTAATATGTCCGACATACAATTAGAAATTTAAATTTGAGAAGTGTTTTCTTGTTGCACACATTATACTGATTTAAAAAGTAAACTCTATATTGTATTTATCAAACTATTACTATAAATTACATGAACATGTATTTTCAAATGGAGATTTAAAGACCAAAACTCATACTTCAGATTATAAAAAACTTATACATTCATACAGTTAGCTCCCTCAGTGGTCACTTTGTGAACCATGTGTGGCAGTCTTACTAATCAGGGAGCTGGTTTGATCTAAGGAGCAACTATGGCTGGTTTCCAGTGGCCTCAGGGACCAGAGGGTCAATGGAAAAAGTAAATGGAGTGCGGAAAGTCAAAAGAAAGTGCAACTGCTACAGGATTTGAAAAGCAAGGGGAAAAAGAAAACTGAAACAGAATAAGTAATTTCCTTTTTAAATGTGTGATTAGGAAAGTTATTTATAATCAGGTTTATGAATTGTGGTTTTTAAATCTCCATGATAAATGGGATTGGAAAACAGGTTTTCAAATTACAGGAATTATTATGGGATTGATAAATACAATTCACAACTTATCTTTAATAATAATAATTGAACTTTGTTAATCTCACATTGGAGAAATGTACCGCTGCATTTAACCCATCCCCTTTGGGAGCAGTGAGCTGCCATTGTGCGGAGTCTGTTTCGACTATATATACACATTAATTTATAAAAGAATTCTGCTTTAAGCCGTAAAGACAACACTTAATGTTGAAAATCATCTTCAGTTTAATAAATATTAGCTAAGTATACTACTTTGTAGCCTTTTCCTATTTCGTGACTACTTAACATTTTACCTTTAACTCATGTTTATTTATTCTCTGATTCTTGAATCCTTGTGTGCAAACAGAAAGAAGTAGCTGCACCTGTAAGTATCTATTCTGTTGTAGCTGTTGTTATAATAGCTATGTACAGTTACAAAACATGAATTTACTAAAGTCTTTTTTAATCCTGTGTGAGTCTAAAGCCTTACAGAACAATAACTGCATCGCTGAGTAATCAAGAAACCACTGTTTTCTTGTTTTAAGGTCTATCAAATTAGGTTTCATGCAGAAGAGATATAAATCAGTAGCATGAGTTGAAAAACTATTACCAGGAAAGAAAAGTTTACATTTAATTGACTGGAACATGTAAAGACAGTTAAATGCTTTCACCTTGCCAGGTCGATTGTCTTTTCCTTTCAGCAGCTGACACCTGACATTTTTCATGGCTTATCAGTGTATCAGGGTGTGGTGATGATTGATCTTACCAAGGCATGAAGAGTTTCCATCTCCACTTGCAGGGAGCGCCATTGCTTCCTGGCCTCGGTGAGCTCGGCCCGGGCCTCCTTTAGGGCAGCTCCTCCCAGGTTCACCTGAGCCCATGCTGCCTCCTCCTATGCAATTAGAGGAAGGCCACATTTTACAGAACGCTCAGCTCTGAGGTGGTTTTACATAACAAGCAGCCAAACTATACCTTGCTGATACGCATACACCCCCCCACAACCCACTCCACCCCAACTCCCCATTCGCACTCAGCAGTCAAGAGGAGAAGAGGCAATAGGTGGTGATATTGAGCAGTGTGGATTTCAGGTTTGGGCAAACAGACATCAAGGTCTTCATGTATACACAGCTGTACAGTGCTGACAAACTGTACAGCTCTTGGCTGTTTCTCGCCCACAAGCTAATAACTCTAAATATTTTTACCAATAAGGAAAAAGAAAAGAAAACAGGTTCCAGTTATGCAAGGAATTTTCTGTTTAACTTCTTCCTCCGCCTCGTCTCAACCCACGAAACGGTTTTTTGAGTTACTGGAAAAGCAGGTTTCAGGCTGATTTTTCCATCATCATCAGCTAATTACTAAACAGATAACACTGGATCAGCTTACATATCAGGTCAGTGAAGGCTTTTAGATCCTTTACTTCACAATATCTCTGCTATGACCAGTTTTGGATGAAGTACTCAACAGTAGTACTTGAGTTAAAGTATTGAGACTCATAGTAAAATCATACTCAACTACAAGTAAAAGTAAAAATCTACTCAAGTTAAAGTATTAAATTACTCACTTTTGAAAATACTTAAATATTCAGAAGTTCATGCATTTAAAAGTACTTAAGTATTCAAAAATACAAATACTACTTTCTAATATCAGTACATTTCTGCATAATTTTCAGAGTAATTTTAAAGATCCTTGTAACATTCAGAAACCACCGGATATATTGATTCATAGATCCACCTGCTACAGATTCTACACCACCTGTAAAGAACTTCAGCATAGAAATGCATCTTTTTTTTAAATAACCCTAAAAGAAAACAGGACTGTCTTAATCCTCCTCACACTTTCACTGTGGAATAGAGGTTTAAGGTTGAATCTATTACCACAAATAAACCACAATTCTGCTTTGTGACCAAGCTGTTCATCCTACTGAACAACTTGGCAACAAATTCTTCAGTACAATACAAATAATAATACATAACACAATTATAAACTACAAATATTATCTGTTCTGACTTTCTAACATCTGTGTAATGTCATGCAAATCTTCAAAACAGTGGTGTCCAAACTCATTTCAAGAACGAAAAACAGCAACAGTGGATTACAAAGCTAAGCCGAGCCAAAAGGAACAAGGAACTAGAAGCTTACTTGAAATGCAGTGGGGTAGAAAGTACAGCATTTGACTTTAAAATGCATTGGAGTGAAAGTTTTGATTAGCACTTGAAAAAAGTACTTGAGTAAAGTAAATATACTCTAAAAAGTACGTAGGTTCATTAATCTAATAAATGTACATTGTTACTTTCCACCACTGGCTGTGACACATTTATGATGGCAATAAATTAGGAAAAACAAAGACCTCAACTACTAATTAGTTTGTGTTGCAGTTACATATAGAAACTTGAACCTTCATGTCATGTTAAAAACACAAACTAGATGACAACCAAGCCAAGACAAAATGACAAAAAATGGACTCACGCCATAACATGTCTGAACAAACCTGGGAGCAAGATCAAGGTACCGACTTAAAAACAATTAGATGAATTCACCAACAGTCACCTGCTTTGTCAACTTCACATCTTTGTAGAATCAAGAGGGGGCGGCATGTCTACAAGTTGTCTTACACTGTTCAGTTCTGCCTCAGGAGGAAAACTGCCAAACACCCACTGAAATAAAAATCCCCACACAAACCTGTGTGGAAGCATCATGCTGTGTATTTCAGTACAGAAAAGGAAGCTTTATGTACTTAGTTAAAAGTTGGATTCAACTAAATACAGGGAATCCTGGATTTAAAAAAAGACTTTAGGTACCCTGGTAGCTTCTTCTTTTCAAGCAGAAGCCAACACACACGATGAGAACAACGGTAAACGGAAAGGTTCACAGGAGTGCATATCTACGTGTGAAGCTGCCAGAGAAAAGTTCCAAGATATGTAAAGCAGGCAGAGACATACCTTAAATTATTTGGAGAAGCAATAGCAGCTAAAGAATTGACCTCAGGCACTATATGAATACGTACCACAGTTTTTAGATCATTTGTAGACATTATTAAAGCTGCATTGTGTTCCTTTCTGTTTACCTGGTCCATTAGATAAGTGTCCCATAAAATGCACTGAATACTGTATTTATAACGTGTCAAAAATGAAAAAAAAAGAGGTTCATGCAGGATAAATACCTTGACAAGCTACAGTGTGTGACTCTCTAAATGCTAGAACATCATATCTCTGTCTCTTCCTCATCCCTTGTTGATGATTATGTATTTTCTAATCAATAATTAATTACGGAGAAAACTACTGCATTTTGTAGAAACCTGAAAGGATGACATTCACCTACGCTTTGGACCACAGCTTTTTAATAAAGGAGTCACGGCGTCTTGTGAGAGTTGATGTAGATTAGAAATGTCCTTTTGTGTTGCAAATTTCACTAAGTACATCTAAGCAAAACTAACTGGCTCAGTGCCACTTAAGGGTGGAGAAGACAAACATGGAAGGTAGTTTCCCCATCAAAGAAAAAGCCATGTTGCAAGTTGATTAGTTTGCATGACAGGAAGGGGGAACAAGGAAGCTAAACTCACTCAATACATTTACATTTCTTTAAAAGCAGCTTTAAAATATATTTTCTAAGGAAGTCTTTAATTCGTCATCTTCATATTTTTTTTTTATTAATTTTCACTTTACACACATTTCAGATTATAACTAACAGAAAGTGCTCATTGTGTAGAGCAGAAGACTTGAACGCTGGTTTCACAATCCTTTAGGGTAATTGCAGGAGCATCAAGAGAGCCAAATTCTTAACATAAAGAGACTTTCCAACCGACTTTTTGAATAAAAGGTAAATTTCTCATCATCTTCACGGAAAATGAAAGAACAGAGTGAGCAGGATGGGTTTTGTAAAACTCAACACTGGGAGGTTTATTTCTCGTTTATCAAAGGCAATGTTTGTGTTCCCACAGCTTTTGGAATCAGATTATGTAAGAGCTAGAAAATTGGCTTCAAGAACACAGAACGGAAACCTCTGAAGCAAAACAACCACTAAAGAAAGCGCAGGTGTTGGTTATGAACATAAAAAGAAATATGTCTTTATCTTCTAAAAACCCTGGACACCCTGACCTGTCCAGGGTGTAACCCCCCCCCCCCCCCCCTTTAACCCATAGAATGCTGTAGATAGGGACTGGTCCCACTGTGACCCTGATGGATGAAGCAGGATGCATGTGTCATTTTCACGACCTGTAATTAGACATGTAACTTGACCTGTAACTCGACCTGTTACTAGACTTATTACTAAACCTGTAACTAGACCTATAACTAGGCTTGTAACTCGACCTGTAACGCGACCTGTAACTACGGTAGTTCTGTTGCTAGACCTATAACTAGGCCTGTAACTCAACCTGTAACCGGATGTGTTACTAGACCTGTAACTAGGCCTGTAACTCCACCTGTAACTTGATCTGTTACTAGACCTTTTACTAGACCTATAACTAGGCCTGTAACTAGGCCTGTAACTCCACCTGTAACTTGATCTGTTTCTAGACCTCTTACTAGACCTATAACTAGGCCTGTAACTAGACTTGTAAGTAGAACTGTAATTTGATCTGTTACTAGACCTCTTACTAGACCTATAACTAGGCCTGTAACTAGACTTGTAAGTAGAACTGTAACTTGATCTGTTACTAGACCTCTTACTAGACCTATAACTAGGCCTGTAACTCAACCTGTAACCCGATCTGTTACTAGACCTCTTACTAGACCTATAACTAGGCCTTTAAGTAGACTTGTAAGTAGAACTGTAACTTGTAGCTTTACAACTAATAGCAGACCACTTTGAAGCAGCAGATTGAAAAGAGCAGGTCTTAATGCTCAATTCCGATGGTCAGATTTATTGTCAGATCCGATTTTGTTTTTGTGTGGCTGTTCACGTGACTGTCTCAAATTGTGTCCCTGAAGTGACCCGCATGCACAGCCAAACAATAACAAGACATGTGAAAAGTCTGTGTCTATGGAGGGACTAAAAGCTATTAAGCAGTGGAATTAGCAGGATAAAACAGCAGAATATGCCAAAAGGAGACAGAGGAGAAAGGGAGCTAAACTATTAATTATGGCTTTTGGAGGAGCAGTGGCACTGACAACACAAAGGAGAAATGTGTCGCTGCAGCTACTTAGTCAACTGAGCTGATACGGTCTGACCCCTCAAGTGTCTTTAGGATCGCTTTCTCTGCCTAAATACTTTCATTATCCCTCCACTGTACACCTCTGTTTACGCTTTCCTCCATGTTTGCTGTATTTTTTTTTTGTTCTGTGCTGTCAGCACAGAGTGACATCATACTCATGCTAATTTCAATATGGGTGACTTGGCTTTTCAGACTGCAGTCAGATTCCAAAACATCTGACCCATATCGGATTTAGAGCCATATACAAATATTGCCCAGATCGGATGTAAAATAACAAGATTCCATGTGACTCAGCCTGTTAAGACAATCATGAAAGAATCTCACCTGAGTCCCTTCAGGGCAGAAAAAAAAAATATCAGCTTTGAGCCAGATTTGTCTGCAGTGTGAACGTAACCATAGTTATACTTGTAAAGACAAGACCACATGAACCTGTCTAGATTAAATCCTACATCAGAGAACAAAACATATATTTGATCAGGTAAGTGTACAACATTAGTGTAGTGTTCATTTAATTTTTGCCCATGGTCATGTGGTCTGTGAATAATGTTGAGGATTGTTTGGGGTCAGTTTAGAAAGCTTTTAGTTCCCTCGGCAAGTAAAGGGGCTCTTGGGTCTCTAAGCAACTGATCTTAAGCACTTATTTTAATCTATTTGTTAAGTCTGCCATCTAATTATTACTTTATTAACTCTGATTTCAGTTGTAGACTGTTGCTATGGTCTTTGCTATAACTGGCCATTATATATGTGGCTGTTGTGCTGTGCTCTGAGCAAAAGTCTGACATTTTGAAACTTGAGATGTATCTGCTGCTAATTCTCTATTTGTTTTAATTTTACATGAGATTCAAGCTTAGTAAAAATAATGGGCAGAGTTGTAAAAACGATGATGGATAGATAACCTTAAAGTGGGCTTCATTTTGACCTGTTGGATAATTTGGTGACATTTTTGTTCTCCAACTTAAAATGTTCCTTATCAGCAACAGACGAAAAACAAATAAAAGGGTCCTAGAAAGATGAAAGATTTTGGCAGCTAAGTTTGAAAAATCTGATAATATCCCATAATAATAAATAGTGTGATCTCTGCTGAACTCGGCATGTGGGTTTTTGACTGCAGGAAAGTGTAACAGTTACGTTGGAGGAGCCATCAGAGCCATTCTGCTGTACAGTAAACAACGGCATCTAAGAAAAGCTTCCCTGATTCAACAGATTTTTGGAGAATCTACTTCATCATGAATGTCAGACTACCACACCATGATTTAAATATTGCTTGAATAATATAAAAGCATCCCAGACTGAGTTTTTTTTATTGAAAAGTTGAAAATAGAAACATGCTTGGCTAAAGGGTTGCAATATCTGCTGGCATTATAAGACAAATTTGACTCAAACATTTTGTTTGGAGATCAGATATTATTTTTCCCTTACACTAACACTGTAATAGCTTGTAGTTCTTAAAACAATATTTGTATTTAAGTTATACACAAACCCACAAGAAGCAATGATACAACCAATGATGACAGAGAGAACAACAGAGGGTTAGCCATTTTCAACCTGAAACCCTTTAATCGAAGATGTCCCTCCATCTGTTTGGGCTGATATTTGTCCTAAGGGTGTGTCTTGCTGGATTAATGCCAGAAAATCAAGACAGTAAAATGATGGATGAGGGTGTGGGAGTGAATGCGTACCTCAGTAAGAGCTCCTCTGTGTGTTCTGAAAGCTGCTGCTCCTCCACTATCAGACCGGCCAGGCCCCACTGAGCCAGCAGCTGGATCGGAAGCCGTTCCCAAACCAAGGAGCCTCTCAGGTAGGCCAGTATGTCTGCTCTGGTCGCACTGCACCCTGATTTGGTCGAGGAGCTGGGTGAGCTCCATCCCTGTGCCATCCTCCTCCTCCCTTCCTGCTGCTGCTGCTGCTAACAGAGCATCACAGGATCTGGCCCGCTGCAGCAGCAGAGCTTGGGCTGCCTGGACACAGGAAGGGAGGGGGGAAGAGAGGGAGATGATGCAAACAGTTAAGGATAGCAAGGGAAAAAATAGAAATATATTAAAAAGAATATTGACATTACAGGTTTAATAAAAGAAAAATGAGATCTAAAGAGGAGCATGGTCAGGTGAGGAATAGGAAGTAGATAAAAATCCAGAAGCAAAGAAACTACTGGAAAAAGAGGCAAAGGAGAAGGTGAGCCAGATGACAGGATGCTATGAACCGTTACATTCAAACATGCACCCACACACACCCAATAATTACACGTCTATTATGTCAAGGTTGAGGCTGGTCATCCATTCTTCACCTGTCATGATAACAGGGTTCTCAGTAATAATTACATAAGTACAATAAGGGTATGAAATGGAACTCTCTGTAATTCTAAAAGCATGTAATGGGGGTTATGTAGGGATCAAAAAACACTTCTAACAGGAGCAGGGGCAATTATTTAACATAACACAAATTATAGGAGTTTACTGCCAGATCAGCAAAACTAAGGCTGCATTGTTAATGTGGTAAAGCAGCATGCTAACACTTGTTAGTGCTTTTCTTTGAATACAGGTAGCATGTGTTCTTATTTAAGTGCTTTAATAACTGATACAGTGGCTGGGGTAAAAAACACTTCAAGACAATCAAAAAGCACATTCAGTAAAGCAGAATGTGCTATTTGCAAAGCATCTGGCTTGTCCATCAGTATTAAGAACATCCATTCTGTTATTTGCAGAGGTTTTTTTGTTGTTCCGTAAATGGACTGCTGTTTTTAATTTGATTTGAGTTTTTTCTTTACTATGAAGTATGTTCTTATGTTCTGTGTGAGTGGTCAGTGAATGGAGAGTTTATCTTTTGTATGTCTGCCTTTTTCTGTATGTCTGCTTCTGTCTCCTTGAACCCCAGTCGGCCTCAGCAGATGGGCACTGTCACTGATCCTGGTTCTGCTGGAGGTTTCTTCCTATTAAAAGGGAGTTTTTCCTCACCACTGTCGCTACAAGCATGCTAGGTCTTAGGGATTGCCTTCGAGTCAGTGAGTTGATGCAATCAACTGCTTTTCCTTTGATACAAAACTTTGAATCAATTTGACTGTATGATCTGGTTAAATGGTTAATGTACCTTGAGATGATATGTGGTGAATTGGCGCTATATAGATAAACTGAATTGAAATTGAACTAAATTTATAACTTTCTAAAGTCACAATAGGTGTAGACCAAGTGCAATGCATACCATAATAAGCAATGATGTAAAACATGTAGGGGCTTGGCTCAGCCTCTTAGGTACCATTAAAGAAACTCTAGATGGTGCAGCATTACCAAATAACAGTTTTAAAGTCACAGCTCTAGTGAGAGAAGCTGGATATTACCACTTTTTGTTCTGAGATAAGTTAGTGCACAAAGCAAGGTCCATAAAGACATCGTCATGATCGCAGTCCCAGTAGCTGATCTAATTACTCACCTCATTCACCTGCTGTACCCTCCGCGCTCTCTAATTATCATACATTTTATCCACCTGCTCCCGCTGCTTGATATACGGTTCAGCCCAGCTATTGGGGCCAGATCATTAGTTATTCATGTTTGTTTTGGTTTGATTTTAGTTAAGGCTATTGTTCATGTCCTGTTCATGGCCTGTCCCATCTAAGCGTGTCTGTCTGAGCTCGCTGCCTGACTAATGGAACTTGGAGCCTGCCTTAACACTCATTGGATTCCCTGGATCTATCTGTTCCTGTTTGGATCAGAACCCCTGACCAGGTTATGGACTCCTGGATCCCAGAACGGTCCTGTTCTGAACTATATCCCTGACCTGGATTGGTCTCCTGCCTGCTCACTAGGGTTGCTGCATCAGAGACACCCTGGACGGCTCAGCGCCACATCTTGCTGGCAGTGCATCGGCTGGATCCTGCCTTTGATGATAGGATGGACTGAACTGTTAAACCAGGTAAGTGACTCACACAGATAATAATCTTCTGTCAGATCATTGTGGTCACTTACCTGTGTTTTTCACACAACCAGACTGCCAGTGATGGGCTCTGCCTTCCCCCGCAGTCGCTGCAGGTTGCGGATCCACAGCAGCCATAGTTCCATTTCTGTTTTGTTCCATTTTTTCATTAAACATTTCCCACGGGAAACTTCCCACTGTCTGTCTCTACTGAATACTTGGTCCATCTGTCCTGTCTTATGACAGACATGGCCTGACTTTGGTTAGGAGGGACTTGACAGGTCTATACAGCATCCTGACCTCAAAACAACAGAAAACCTTTCGAATTAATCAAGTTTGTTTTGTGCCTTTCTTTTTCCATCCTATGGGACACAGACAGACAAAAGAAAGGATGGATGAATTAACTCCCCCCTATAAGATCCAATGTCCTTCCAAATGCAACTGAATGACAACTATGTAAAATTACTACAAATCAACAAATGCATCGAGGACGTCAGCATCAAAAAGAACATCACCACCCGGGCCAACCAACCACCCCAGATGAACGGAGTAGTTCGGAAATTGCTAAAAGCATGGAACTCAGTTTTCAAGTCTGGTGATAATGAGACACAGAAAACAGCGCGTACCAACTTAAACCATGCCATCAGATAAGCGAAGCAGAACCACAGCCAGAAGATCCCGGATCTTTTCAACAACACCAGCAACACCAGGAGGATGTGGAAAGGCATTCGGATGATCACGGACTACAACACGGATATGGCCAATTAGACTGCAGTGTGTGCCTATGTCCAGCCTACTGTAAGGTGAGAATGTGCTAAACAGGATAAATGTGTTCTGTGTTCTTATTGCAGGACCCAGATAGAGTCTGGCAATGTTTGTCTCTTTATGTGATCAAAATAAATCAGGCTTTGGCTTCGGATAACCTATAACTGTTTCCAGTTCATTTTCTTGAGCTATCAATAAAACAACTGAGTGATATAAAAAAAAGTTATCAATCCCAACATGGATATCATGCCTGCTTCTTAGAAGAGACCTAAAAAGAATCCATTAAACAGGATTTATTTGTTTCTGGACTTTATTTATGTCAGATCATATCTACTATGGGGAGAGCTTCACAAAATGTTACAGGATAAGGTAATAGTATCACCTTAGGGTAAAATTATTCTTCTTTTTCTAACCCTAATGACTTCTGAACATTATTTTGCTTAAAAAGTGGGAAGTCAAAAAACAAGTGTTTAGTACAAGATGAGACATATCTGTGGCTTACATTGCACCCCTATTTTGTATAGGGTAGCACATGAGTAGCGTAAGATCCACATTGAAAAGGTAGAAATCCAAAACTATAACTCTAATTCTGAACAAGCAAGCGAGGACAGTAAAAAAAAGAACCTCTCTTTTAAAAAGAAGAAATCTTCTAAAGAAAAGGGCTTAAATTAAAGTGATGAGTGTCAAACAGTGAAGTGGTTTAACATGCCTAAGGGCAGAGCAATATAGCTATAGGAACTTAAGCTGCTCTTGTCAGTTTTAAGCCTCATCTTCAAAGAGGATAGAAAGGATGGCATGAAAGAAAAAAAAATTCAGAGGGGAGGGGCGGACCTCAAACTCCTGGTCCATATGCTGCAGCTCTGTCATGGAGCGGTGGCACTCGGCCTGCAGGGTCACACTGCTTTCATCTGCCTCCCTCTTTGCCTCTCGGAGCAAAGCCACTTGCTGTTCAAGACGCCTGGTGGTTCTCTCCTCTGTTTCACACCTAAAACCAGATGGGGGATGCATATGATGAGATGTATCAGAAAAGAAAAAAAAAGTCTTCAGCTTCAAGTAAATTCAAATGTACAAATGTGTTTGTGATCAAACCAATCATTAAAGGAACATAAAATCATTGAAAGTTTTCAGCAGTTTTGCTATATTGAGACCTGATTATCAATCACAAACTGACATTTTAACAAGTTTGCTCCTTATAACACAAAAAGCTTTGATAAATTAGTTCTTCAAAGAAAAAGAAAGACAGAATACTATCAGACAAAGTCTTAACTGGGTGGTTAACAAGGTCCAGAGCCTCTCTGACACTGGAGCTGCTTAGGAAACACATTAGGTAGAGCTATAAAAAGAACAAGGAGCTGCCTCAGTCCTTCATGGGTTAATGGCTGATAGTGGAGGCAGTTGGCAGCGAGCTGGGTGTCGCTCTGCATCAATACATAAGCGAAAGTGCTGTTGCTGCACAAAGCCTTGACCGGATTTGTATGTGGGTTGGCTCACACAAGGGTAAGGTTACAGCGGGCTGAAAATCAGGATGTAAACAAAGCGTAGCTCATACGTTCTCAGTGAAATGATTGCAAGCGCTGCTAAACATCTTTATTTATAATAATGTAATTTTTTTCACAAAAACTCATTGTTTATCAGGGTTTAGATACTTTAGCTTTGATAGCTTAGACTGTTGTTAATAAAATCTACATGGCTGCAAAAATTAAAAGGAAAAAAAGGAGCATTTGAAGTTTCAGGGAAACAAAAGTAAAATACAGCTGACCTGGCCTGGATGGCAGAAGCTCTGGATCTCATGTTGTCACACTCTAATGCCAACTGGGCATTCTCTATGAGCACAATACAAATCTGAAAAAAACAGAAAACAGATTTAAAAAGCTATACAAAAAAAAACAGCATTTATTTTTGATGAACATGTTTATTCCCACATGGTGGCATTAGTGCCTAAATAATTTCTCTTAGATACTCTCAAACAACTCCAGACAGAGTGGCAATTCTAATAAACGACACAAAGGCGAAAACATTAGTGCTGGTTGTCCCAAATTGGTTGGCATTAGTTCAAGGCATTGTTTGATTCTGATCATAGGAGTCCTGAGTAATTAAATCTAACTCCCTAACCTGTTCTTGAACTGCAGTGTGTTCTTTTTGGAACCTGCATCCAAAGAGTAAACATGATTTTAATAAAATCACCACACATTTTTATGTATAGGTATTGCAGAATGTGCTATAGGCCTGCAAGGAGTGTAGTTATACATTCAGCCTACAAGAGGAGACAAGACAAGACAAGAATCTAAATTTAAAAAAACAATCGAGATAAAGCAAGTTCAGTTTTGGCAATGACTGATGAGAGATTATTTCAAAGAGTTTAATCCCTGTCTTTAGATCTTTCCACTCCCATGTTTGACCTTAGCCTATGGCATTTACCCTTGTGTAGGGTACAAGGAAGGCATTCAAATGATCCCTTTTTGAGTAAAAAAAAAAAAAACTGCACTGGAAAAACGATCTAGAAATAAGTACATTTTTTTCTAAAGTGAAGTGTATTTACCCTTAATTTGGGTAGGTAAATGAGATAGCAAATTTAATATTTTTACTCTTAAAATAAGATAATATGCACTTGAAATAAGACAATGCAATTGTTTTTTTCTTATTTAAAATGTAAATTGTCTTATTCCATCAGCAAAATTCCACACTTACTTCCTAAATTTAAGAAAAATGCAATTCTTTTAAGAAAACAGGACTTATTTAGACTTAAATTTTTTTGCACACATTTTCATATAATGAAAACTATCTAATGAAGAAAGTTTAGGTTCTGTTTTTTTTGTTTACTTTTATGAGTTTTAAAGTTTTGAACTCAAGACCTGTTAGTCTCTATCCTAAATAAAGGGAAACACGAGTAATGAAGCACCACTGAAATGTGTTCCAAAACCAAGCATGATCAAAGAGACACATTAAAACACTGAGTAAACGTAGCTAATTGATTGACAGTTTCTTTGGAACCCAGCAGTTATCAGTTATTGAGAACACTCAGCTCTGGTTTCTGGAGATTTTCTAATTTGCATTTCTCAACTAAGTGGTTAGAGGAGGGTTACAAAGAACAAACGGATCTCATTGTACACCGCTATCACTCACAAGAATATAGAGGAAATATACACAGCAGGAAGTTTGGACCTTAAACCTTTAAAGCAGCACTAAGAAATGTTCGAACCACTTTCCCCCTACAGGACCTAGAGAAAATAACACTTTTGTAAACCCTGACTGCCCTCTGCAAGCAGCACACCCCACTGCTGCAGCACTGTTACACTGTAAGCAGCTGGGGGATGCAAATCATAATGAAATTTCTGAAGAGGTAATATTGGACATTATCTAATGTAAACCAGTTACAGCAGCCTTTTGGCTGCAAACTGGCACTTTTGTCAGTGAACTGTAAGTCCTCCTCTCGAGTAAACAGTTTTTCATTCACTCTCATAAGGTGATTCAGCCTCTCCACCTTGCTCCACATGCTAAAAATCAATCACTAAAGTCATAAGAGTAACACTAACAGAGGTTGGCAGATATGATACTTACAGTCCAATTGTAGGTCTGCATCAGTTTTGTTTTCTTTTTTGTTTTCTTTGTTTTTGTTTGAGGTCTCACAACTGAACACAGACGGTACCCAAACTCATTCTTGTGCAAATCCTTTCCTCATTGGATTCTCATTTTCTCTTCCTTTCCTCTTTTGACAATGATTTTCTTTGACCTTCTTTGCTGGCTCCATCATGTCACAAACCTCTACAATGAAAATGTAAAAAATTCTATGTGGGTATCGCAGCACGATGCATGTGGCTATTGATGCCAAAGCTTTACATTGGGTTGCCATAAAGCTCTTCGTCTCACCCCAAGAACTAGAACAGAGCCGCAAGTCTGCCACCTGATCGGTGGCACAGAAACTGGCAAGTGTGTTTTTCCAACCAGCGCCAGTAGGGGAAGATGACAGAACACTCATTGTCTCATAAACACTTAGATTAGCATCAAAGGGACTTAGAAAACAATATAATAAGGTAAAAATTAAGCTTAATGCTGATTTAAGTTTCTCCAAGAAAGCAGATTAAAGACAATGATTTTATGTTCTCTGGATCACGCTGAATTTGCACATCAAAACCAAAAGGCCAACACAATGATTTTATGTTCTCTGGATCACGCTGAATTTGCACATCAAAACCAAAAGGCCAACACAATGATTTTAATGAGCTTAGAAAATGAAGTTTTTGGTTTTTATCGTTTAACACCCAAACTTTTTCATTCGACATTCTTATACATCAGAACAATATCTGCAGCAAAATAAGTTCTGCAGGTCAGTACAGATGTAATTGGTGTTTCTTTTTTTTTTTTTTTTTTAGGAAGCCGACAACAAGCAGAACAAGAGAGCCAAATTAACCAAACAGTCAGTTTAAGTGGACGCATGTAAGAAGATTAATGGCAAATATCGCCACTAGAGCAGCATAATATGGCTGTCATGCAAAAATTCATGTTGGGACAAATAAACTGTTGCTGTCATTAATAACAGGTGCGAAAGACTGCATAATCAAATTGGGACTTCGTATTAACTAGAAACGTTCCTTAAAATGCTCCAGGGTGGTACTCAAGACCAAGAAAATCTTAATTGCTTAACCCCTACTACTACTACCGGTACTAATACCTGTTCAAAAAAACACTAATAAACGACTTAAAATTCAAACACAGTTCATAGCTTCTTTCTGTAAAGCAATGACAGTTACAGTAATATGCGGTTGTGGTTTGAATAATCAGGTGGGATTAATTCTAAGAATTCTCATTTAAAACAGAAACTTGCTTGTTGAAGATATGATACTCTTTGTCCTTCTTATTTATTCAGAGTTTATAAATCTTATCCCAGGTCATGTTTGTTTGAATAAGTTTGTGACATAAATGGATGACTTTGCAAGGTAATGCACTTTTGAAAACCAAGTGATATTTGCTATGAACATATGTTACTGTCAATTGGAAGTGAATTCATGGTGATTAATATGTTTAAAAAGCACTTTAAAGGCGGAACAAAAACACTCAAGTGCCTGGGGGGAAATGAAAGAGAAAATTAGTTGTTTTTTGGCTCACACATCAAACATTTATCACACCCTTATTTCTTTTTTATCTTTTCATACGTACAAAGTGAGAAACACACCCCAAACTGAAAGAAAACTCCATGATAGCATGGAATATTCCCAGACTTGACTATAAACATCATTCTGCTATGATTATAAGAGTATCATTTTAGGCCGTAAAAGGTGAGTGATCACCTTCTTGTCTTTCAGGTTGACTACTCATCTTTAGGATTGTGCTGTTACAAAAAAAGATAATTAGAAAATGGTGTCATGGAACGATGTGTCGAACTTTGTAAGTGAGGTAGAGTTCAGAAATAAGGAAGATATTAAAAAATCTGTTAAGATTATGACACATACAAAGAAGTTTAAAACAAAAATAAGAATAATAATAAAAAAAGAGGTAAATCCATAACTTTTGGTCATGTGACACTGTTTCACCTGATACACCAGATAGTTAATGTACCCCAGAATCAGACAGCCCTCAAACTGTGTAACATTCCCACCACATTTCTTCTTGTGTGACAGACTGTGCCACTCCGCTGCCCTCTGGCTATCTGGCTCCTGGCCAGGCAAAATGCCACAGACATGTGCTTGTAATTCTATACACCAGATTCTATTTGATGGAGGTTTATTTCTGACAAGGAGTCGTAAAATCAAGGCCCGAAAAAATTAAAAAGCTTGTATAGACTAGTTCCAGGCATTTGCATTTACAGCTCCAAAACGAAGACAGGAGGTCTAATCCTAAGGAAAATTAGGCAGGGTTTCTACTTTTTGGACTGATACTAAATGTCAAATGGGCAAAATGTGCAATATATATATATATATATATATATATATATATATATATATATATAGAGACATATAGCTATTTTAAGAAGTATACAAACATCAAAACATACTATATAATCTTAAGTTTAGGTTTAATAACTGTAGTCATACAAATTCATATATTTGGTTGTCAGTGCAGGCATTGTTTTTAAAAGAATGGTCCTTCCTATCACTCCATATTAGACCATTCCAGGATTACAGAATAGTATAAATGAAGAAATGCCCCTGGATGTTCTTGATAAGACAAGCCTGCTAAAACTTACCATTTAAAACCAACAACCATGAATTCAAGTGAAATGCATGGGACTAGTTTCTCCATAGCGGTGGAATGAGCTGAGCTTTCATGTTGCCTCGGCTTAATGCTTCTAAGATATATATATTAGCTGAAAAAATCCTGTCATGTTCAATAGTTGTGGTATAAGGTAGCAAAAAAAGCATAAAAATGTATTCAATAAAGAATTTTAACAACATTGCATATGAAGCTATCTTAAAATTGAGAGACTATATTAAGTCTTAGCCGCTGCTGCTAAATCTGAATTGCACAGTTTAAGCTGATGTAATGGAAAGTGGTTTTCCTCTGAACGGCCTGAAGAGTGACATCTAATTCTCTGTGGTTTCTGTTGTTCTTTATAGTCACTGATTACTTATATTATCTCAAATCTCTGACCTGGGAACGGAGCTCCTTCACAGTCTGCTCTTGCTTGGACCAGTTCTGGGAGCGTGAGGCGCTCCTGAAGCTCCACTCGACTATCTGAGCCTCAAGCTGGCGATTGGCCTCCTGCAGCCCGTTCACCTGCTCCATGAAGTTCTTCAGTCGAGCATTCAAGTCCCACATGCTTTGGCTGGAGTCCTGTAACAAGTCCATGGATACCTTTGATAGAAGGCGTTCAAATGTTTACTGTCTCACACAGCAGTTATGTTCACAAAGTGAAATGCAGCACCTGTGACGGCCAAAACACTGAGGCCGAACAGAACTGGTGGAGCCACATATACAGTAATATGAGGTTTATAACTTTCACAGCAAACACTATGCCTCCCACATGAAATCACATGCTGACAAAGGTGTTTACAAGGTAAATGTTTACCCACTGATACTCACCTGAATCAACGTGGCCCTTCAAAAACGAGGCAAAGCTGTTTTAGTTGAGTAGTTCTCCTGGTCACACCAAAGTAGTCCTGGAATTCCAACACATTAACAATATTTCTTTACAAAGAGGCAGTCAACACTTTCTATTATCCCCTGTATCCAAGGGCATCGTCAGCCGATTGTTAAAGCTGTTCGTATCACAAAGTCTGTGACCAGGGTCAGTCACAACAGCGCTTTTCCTCCCTGCCCCACCTCACTAGTCTGGCAGGATGTGGGACTGAGGAGAGTCATGGGGTAAGCCCTGGATGCAGTGCCTACCTCTCCGACACTCTAGGGGCCCTTTGTGCTCTATGATCCAGGATTACAGAGCTGCTTTCAAAACAGGCAGCAGCAAAAGCTGCAAAGGGGTTGCTCAGGGAAAAACAGTCAAAAGACCACTGTGGATTTAAACATACCATAACTAACATCAGTCTGTGCCCCAGACCTTTGGTCCTACTTAGCTCTTGCTTAAGGTTTGTAAAGACTGGCTTGGAAAAAATAGTGTGTCTGCCAGACAGTGTGGGTCAAAGATTGCTTCTTTAACTAGTATGATGTGACTCAAACAGTGCTAAAAGAAATGCCTTTAAATGGGGTCTCATTACATGTTTGTTCTTGGGACTTTACATACATTTCCATATCTTTCTTAAACAGCCAGCAGGCAAAGGTGCCCTGCAGAGTCTCACTGCAACCATAGAATAATAAACCGTAAAAGATGTTCTGGAATGAATGTTTGGTTTAGCCAGAGGTGTGTTCCACTCAGGCTTTACGTATGCAAACAAAACAGATCAAAGGGCAACATAGAAAGGAAAAATACTTTCATATGTCATGCAAGTTGCAACAAATTAAAACTGCATAAATAGAAGCTGATTTTACATAAAATGATGTTTAGTATCAGTTGATCTCAGATAAAACTTACAGAGATACATAAACCATGTTGCATGCTTTAAAATGTTTCTGTTTTGTAGCATCTAACATATAATTATTACAGTAAGAGTTAAATCAGTCATTTTTATAGCTCTCCAAATGAACACATGTATTTTGCTCCTTGTAATCAAAAACTCATTAATACATCAGTCTCTATTGTAACCATCACCTTTATTTAACTACAGCTTAGAAGTTCAACACATAAAGCTGTAAAAAGACACAGGCTGTTTAAACCACTGATAACAGAAGCCTATAGTACCCAGTTAGGTGCAACAAACTAGATTATTAATATTACCCCTGCTGTCTGGGTAGCTCAAGTGGTAAGACTTGCACACAGGAGGCCCTAGTTTGAATCTCCACTGGGGGGAATGAGTGGCTCCTGTCTTTCCCTTTCGGCCTGGGAGTGGTGGCCTAGTGGTTAGGCATAGGGCTTTGAATCCGGAGGTTTTGAGTTTGATCCCACAGACTGCCACTCTGGCTCCCTGAGCAAGACCCTTAACCCCACACTGCTCCCTGGGTGCTGCACAATGGCAGCCCACTGCTCCCCCAGGGGATAGGTTAAATGCAGAGAAGTAATTTCCCACTGGGATTATTAGAGTATATAAAATAAAATAAAAAAATTCCCACATGTAAATATTTTTATCTAATTTGACGACACTTTTTTAGCTATTGCAGCTTCAATCTTTTCTTTTCAGGAAGCTCGGGCATGTGTTTCCATTTTTCAGGCGAGGTGAGGCACTAATGTTGGATGACAGACCACGCTGTATTTCACTGGAGCATTATCTACTATGTTGATCTGTGAGCCACCTCTTTAACACCAAACGCCATCATATCTTTTAAAAACCTTACTATGAGCAATGGTGGATTGGGCTGGCACAGAGTCTGGTAAACTGCCTTTGACTACGGCCACATCTGGCTGGACCAATCACAGCGCTTTAGACAGGACTTTACCATGCTTCAATCAGCAGCTTTTCTGCAAGCATACTGGTAATGGTGCGTTCAGAAAAGATGAGTTCTGGGTGTCAAAAACACTTAAATGCCAATCTTGAACACTGAGTCAAATGCTTGTGAAGATGCTTTGCCATTTTGACACTCTGGATGCTCAATGCTTTGGTGGTTTATCTGCTTTGTTCTGTTGGTGTAGTCTAGAGAGCAGCTTTGCTTTTTTTTGTAATTTTTGAGCAAGAATGTCCACCTCAAAATGCCAAAGTCAGTTTGTAAGAATAATGATCCTGCTTAAATATTCTGTGTTGTTCAGAGCGACAGACCTCCAGCATGCTGACGGGGAGTGAAAGCTCTGCAGCTTTTACTCCCAGGGATTGCCCGCTGTCGTTTGTAGCGCCTTAAATTGAATATGTAATAGTTTTAAAAGAAAGCAAATATTTCATCAGGTCATCAGGTTTTAAAATTTTTAGTTAATTTAGTTAATATTTAAACTGTTTCTCCACCTTTCACTAAGAACATGTTTTAATGAGTAGGAATAATCAGAGCTTGCTCTATTTTCCTGTTTTGAAATCTTTTTGAAATCTGTGGTGTTAATATATGTGGTGTTTATATTGATTTATTTTCCTATGCTGAAAGCTTTGCAGAAGTGATCACAGCTTGCATGTAATATCTGACTTTATAAAAGTCCTGGATAAGCTGTTGTGACTGGTTGATGCTCTGTGTCAAAGGAATGGTGCCTATGATGGGTTTAACACTCCCAAGGCTTGGCCACACCGCAGTACCTCTTAACACTGCTTTATGCCATCCCCCATAGACTTTACATGTAATTTAGATGCTATGACGCCCAGAATGCATTCGTGTGAATGCACCTTAAGACGGTGGATTTCAAAGCATATGCCTCCTGCAGGACATTTAAAAACTCAAAAAAACAGAGCTCACCTCTTTGATTTATTGTGAAGTTTTTACCAGCTTTTTACCAGACTGACATGTCGAGTACACAACGCATCAGTCTGGCTGGTCAGGCTACTGGTGGACAGTCATCTTAGGACAGCAGGCCCATTCACACACTGTTCTCAAAGGATAAAGAGTAGAAAAATGTCCACATTGTATGATGCAGCAGAAAGAGCTACTTTCACAAAAGCCCTAAAAGAAGCTCCACATAATAATCCCCTACAATACTTTACATTTGGCACTGCACAGTCCAATCAACTACCAACCTCTGACATAACTAATTCCCAGTATGATTCTTTACAGCACAGGACAGTTTCCAATACTTAAAAGTCCAGTAGAGTAGTAGAGTTCTGTGCTCTAAACTGCGTGCAGCATGCTTTACATCACTGCATGCTGCTTTGCATTGCCATTGGTGATGTAAAGTTCAGGTGTGTATCTACTCACTATGCAGAAAGTTACACTTGACTGTACTATATTTATTGGTGAGGATATTTTTATAATGCCTGGGAATATTGCATTCACCTGTTGCTATTAAAGTGACTGTAACATCTGAACTTTTTGACCTATGAATGACCAAATTATATTTTGCTAATATGATCTACAGTTCGTGTTAATTTTTTGAGCTTTGCAAACATAAAACACACAGAAAGTGAATAATGAAAATTTGAGTTGTTATTCAATGGTCTTAAGTGGAAATTGTTTTAAGATGTTGCATATTTTTTTAGACCAGTTTATTAAAGAGAAACGCGTTCCGGCCATTCACAAACTGCAGAGGACATCCCTTCAAAATTTGATTTGAAGATTTAACACCTAGATGTGCGCATCCCACATTAGGCTGGTCTAAGCTTGGTATCTCTATGTTTGGAAATGAGACGCATGGAAGGCTGCAGACACAGTTTGCAGTATTTTATACTCCTGCTGTACTAAATATTAAAATAGACTCTAGTGGCAGTGCAGAGAATGGTTAAAACACTTCACTGCATGTAGAGGTAGAAAACATTTCCAACATTTCCAATACCTCTTGATGTCATTATAGAGTTACAATATTTCTGTTCAAGAGTTGTTCATATTGTACTGATATTTATGGGTCAAATCATACAGTGGATGTTAACTGTAGTCGAGTTGTATTCTAGATAATTTCGGACACTTTATTTGTTAAACTTAGAACATGCCGAAGATTCCCTCCCCTCCTTATTTTCCCCATTCATTGTCCAAGACTTATGAAATTCATACCACAATCACAGAGAACAGGTATGAGTATGTGAAGAAACTTGCATAATTGTAAACACACTATTTCTCAAACTGAGCAGGGGAGGGAGATCTTGGCAACTTAGAACCCGGAACCTGCGGAAGATTCCCTCCCCTTCTTATTTTCAAAGTCCCTCAAATCACTTTTTCTTTGCCACTTGATCGCTATGCTGTTCAGAACAGGGCAGGCTGTGCGCTACTCATAAGTGCACAGCCTACCAAATGTTGAAAAGGCAATTTTCTGTTAATATATATAATGGAAATTTAGAGATTCAGTGATAAAATTTCACAGGGCATGGAATGGGAGGATGGTTATTTAAGAAAGGGGATGATTTTTAAGATTTTTTTAAGAAGGGCGATGCCACACCTGGATGTTTAAACGGAAAAGTTAAAAAAAAGTATTCAAAATGTTCAGTTTATCAAAAAAAAAAAAAATTATTTATAGTCCTTACGTTTTCCAAATCTGTACACTGAATCTTTGAACAAAATTTAAAAGAGATGATAAAAACTTGATTATCTAATCTAATCCTTTCTAATCATTTTATATATGGTTTTATATTTTTCTAACAGGTTAACTGACTAACTTTGCAGGATTACCTGTGGCCTCTAGAGTATTTAAAAACAGAGCAGTAAACAGACTGGAACTAAATAGAATTGGAATACTTCAACTGAAATGAACAGGATCAAGTTGAACTGTAAGCATAAAAAGTTCATTTTAATTGAAGCTATTGAACCAAAGATGATCTGAACTGATGTAACCCGAAGCGGTTTACAGCTAAATCTGGACAAAAAACCCTAATATTGTGTGAAATGTGTACACCTGCTTTGAATTTAAAGTACCATGTCTGTGAATTTTCATTTACTATATCTATGTACATTTAACTTCTGCACTGAGTAAATTTGAGGGCGGATGTTTGAGTTATAAAGGCAGAGAGCTCCAGCCACTTTACAAACATTGTCTCGGTCTAGACTTTTGTTCTTTCTGCAGACGCGCTAAGACGCTTTTGAAGCTTGTTTGTTAAGTTTCACTTGTCAATTAAACAAAGTGTCAAGTTAATACCAGACGGAGAACCTCACTACTACTTAATTATCTTGAAGAAGATATCAAAATTTAAAAAAAAAGCATGTGAGCCGCTCAAACAAGCCAAGCATGTCTTCTATGTGACTTACTGTCAGCACACTCCCACGCCCTCTCATCAAAGAGGCCTTCACTTTGCAGAGAGATGACAAGTAAATTTGCTGCCCAGTCAAAAAATCCTCAGCGAAACAAAGGCAGCGCCGCGACGAGCGTCTGGGTCTGATGATTTTTGCTGCCAACAAAAAGGAGCAATGTCACAGATCCTGTTCTTAATGTAATGTTCCTCCCCTCAGTAATCGAAGAAATGCCTTCTGACGCATAGCATGCGTGTTTGTTAGTGAGTGTATGTCTGAAGCAGGTGCTAACTTGCTATTCAAATTTCAAGAGAAGAGGTGGAGGCTGTAGCGGTGGACACTGTGTTTAGAAGAGAAAAACAAAACAAGCCAACCTCAGATTATGGGTTTTAGCACCTGGTACTTTCATGAACCTGACCTGTAGGTCGCTCTGCATTCCTCTCTTCCTCTGAAGGCTGTACTTTTAGGAACTCACTGAGTCCACTTTCCATTTTCTGCACAAAGAGCCCTTTATCAAAGGATTTTAAAGGACAAAAATTAAATCCTCTAAAACATTTTTGTGCAATCTTAAAATAAACTTAGTGTCAACATGTTTTTGACAAAACAATATATTATTATATACACCACTTCACATGAGGATAGCAGCTTTTGTGGCCTAAGTCCAAAACATTTAGCAGATTATAATACCAGGAACTCTTAAACAGAATTTGCTATAATAATTATCTTCAGCTTATGTTGCATAAGCCTACACTCACATAGTCAAGTGTACACAAGGTTAGTAGTATATCTAACAATTGATCCTGGACTTCCAGACACTAAACTACTGTGCAAGAAGCTTGGGTATGTTATCCAGGTTAGGATTTATTTGGCATAATCAAAAATAATAACAATAATTATGAAAAATATAAAAATAATGCCACTGTTACTATAATTATGACTTTGGTAATATTAAATTAAGCTAATGCATATTCCCGAGTATCTACTATTTAAAAACCAAAGGACAGAAAACAGAAAATAAATACCATTCTTGTCTACCACTATGGGGGAAAAAATAAAAAAAACAAATTCTTATTAAATACCTAATCTTTTAAGTTTTAAATATTATAAATCTTTTTAAAATACTATCAGTACTATTTAAAGATATAAAAAAAAGAGAGAAAGAGTGGGAGTGGGAACAGGCAGCCCAGACTGACTGGATGGAGCCAAATCCCCCTGGCCACTGTTGTCCCACAGGTGTTGATCATAATACTGGGTTGAAATACCCAGTGTTAAATTGGGTTTTCTAGTTTTAGAACCACCTTTTATTATTAATACCACTATGAAATACAAGAAAAAAGCTCCTAGCTTACTTTGCAGTCCACAGCTTCCTCGCTGACTGAAAAACTGACTCTGATACTGATGTTTGTTATCTTAGATGAGGAAAAAAATCAAAATGAAATAACTAAAAGCAAAAACAACACCAATACTTCTTGCAGGAGCAGAATGTTTCATATACAAAGTTTTACTTATCAGGTTGTTTGGTAGAAGCATTAACATGTTTTGATGTACAAGAGTCAGAATCCAAAAGACCAGCAAGATCATTTTAAATTCCAGTTAAATGTAGGTAAAGGACCAGATTAGAAATAACTTATTTAACTGTATTCAACCGTAAAAAGAAAACAAGGAACCTACATTTAGTTGTAGTTTATTGAATAAAAACATTATCTGTGTCATTGAAATCGGGTGACTGGCACAAAAACATCTGGGGGTCAGAAAGTAATGGCGCCCTAGGCCCTACGCTGTGTTAGGGACTGATCTTCAGAAGGTTGAGCAAACCTGTTTGAACAGAGCAGATTTTCAGAGATCCTGTGAAGTCCGTGTGCAATTAAGCAGAAATTAAGCAGAAATTGTGTGCAAACCTTTTATTGGAGGCCTCCATCAATATTCACATAATCTTCTAATGACCAAACTGGACAAATTCATGGTTGGATGATACGCTGATTTTACCAGGTGCAAAGCAATTTTCCAAATCTCAAACTCATCTGCAACCAGATTTTTTGCATCTTTTATAGTACTTCTTAAAAATCAGGTAAAAACTGACAAACGAAAATATCTGTGAATAATGATGCCCGAAGAAGGATTTGTACAATAGCAGAGGATGGAGAGAAACTCTGTTAGCATGTATATATAGTTGGGTCGGTAGAAATACTAATAGTACAATAACATTCATGAAGAAAAAAAACACAGGCCAGGACAAATTAATGCAGCAAGATGGCAGATCATTCTTAAACAATGAAACCTAATCTAAGAAAAATGTTTACACTTAAAAAAATATCATAATGACCATTTATAAATGGTAAAGAGATCAGTTATTAACAGTTTATAAATGTTGGATTGATTAATAAACTTAGTCTAAACCATTTTATAAAGGTTAGATAGATCATTTATTAAGGTATTAAGTTCACAGATGTTAGTGTTAGGGTAAGTTCAACATGACAGGGCAAGATTAATTAGGGTTAGTAATTGAATTTATCTTTATGGACGATCTCACCCTAACAGCAAGATCAGTACCAGAAGGAAGATGGATTCTGGAGGACTTGGCTCAGGATCGGTACCACTTCAAAATTGGAGAGAACACCATCCCAACTGTCCAAGAAAAGCCTGTGAAGTGCTTGGGGAAGTGGTACAGGGCGGACCTCAATGACAGGCAGAGTGTGAAGGAGATGCTTAGCCAGGCAGAAACTTGGATGACATCTCTTGAGAAGAGCGGCCTCCCGAGCAAGTACAAACCCTGGGGTTACCAACATGGGGTTCTCCCCAGACTGCTCTGGCCTCTCCTGGTCTAAGAGGTACCTGTCTCCACTGTTGAGGGACTGGAGAGAAAACTGAACACCTACCTGAGGAGATGGTTGGGCATCCCAAAAAGCTTTGCTCCATTGGCCTGCCAATAACATCAGTGGTGGAAGAGTACAAGGCGACAAAAACACGCCAGGCCATGATGCTGCGGGACAGCAAAGACGAGAGAGTATGTCAAGCAGAAATCGTCATCTGGACAGGCCGAAAGTGGTCAGCCAGCAGAGCATTAAAGGAGGCCGAGGACAGACTGCATCATGCAGACATTGTCGGGTCAGTAGCCCAGGGAAGGCTTGGTGCAGAAAGAGGTCAGAAAGGTGGAGGAGGAAAGCTGGCATGTCAAGGCTGTAGCCATGAACAAACAAGGCAGCTGGACTAGATGGGAGAGTGTGAGAGAGAGGGCTCTTACTTGGCAGGACATCTGGAGCATGGAAGGCCACCGCATCAAGTTCCTTTTATGCTCTTTTTATGATGTCCTACCTACTCCCTCAAACCTGGACACTTGGGGAATGGTCAAGAGCCCAAGCTGTAAGCTCTGCGGAAGGACGGCTAACCTTGAGGAAGTCCTCTCTCCATGTCACTCAAGCTTAGCAGATGGCAAGTTCTGGTGGCGTCATGACCAGATCCTTGCTCAATTGGAAGACGGCATCGAGCAAGCAAGGAAAAGGGCAAGACAGCTGTCCAAAGGGCCTTGTTTCATACATTTTACCAGGGCAGGAGAAAGTGGAGTTGCAGGAGGGAGGAGCAAGGGGGTCCTGGCCACAGCAAATGACTGGGAGATGCGGGCAGACCTAAAGAAGCAGTTCAAATTCCCTGAGGAGATAGCCCACACTAGCCTGAGACTAGATATTGTTCTGTGGTCTAAAGGTACCAAGCAGGTGGTGCTCATCGAGCTGACTATCCCCTGGTAAGAGAGAATGGAGGAGGCCTATGAGCGTAAGCTCAATAAGTACCAAGCCCTCATCCTAGAGAGCCAGCAAAATAGATAGAAGACCTGGAATCTCCCAGTGGAGGTGGGCTGCAGAGGCTTTGCTGGATGGTCACTTTGGAGAACCCTTGGACTGCTATGAATTGAAGGGCTGGCCAGGAAGCGGCTTGTAGCCTACGCCACCAAGCGGGCGGAGGAGTCATCTCGCTGGATTTGGATCCAGTTCACTCAGTGCTGGCAGAACCGCAGCACTGAGTGAATGAAGAACTGAATATAGAGTTGAGTGGCATTCAGTAGGGGTGGGTCCAGGACGCTGGATCTGCCGTTGAGCCCCTCCGAGGTGTCATGGGCTTAAATCAACTTAACACCAGTGAAGGGGGGTGCCCATTTGACAACCTGCTGAACTTACCCAACTCCTATTCCAGTCACAGAGACCTAGTGATGCCTTGATGGAAGGAGAGAGAGAGAGAGAGAGAGAGAGAGAGAGCGATGCCACTGGCACACAGATGGTGCAGGGGCAAGTATCTGTAAAGGTGGGCCAGTTGCGATATCCCTTATTGTATTTAGCATATTATAAATGGCTAAGATCCATTTTGTAAATGGTTATAAAACATTAATAAACTATATTTCAATCACTAATAAATTATCTCTTTACATTTATAAATGATGGTTATTCTTCATTGTTACCAGAAAAATTACTGAACATTAAATACTGTCATGTTTATAAAAGAAAAATAGATTATTAAAAGAGCATTCAAAGAGACATAGGGGACAAAAATGTTCACCTATTAGTCATGTGACACTGTTTTTTTCTTCCTTGCTTCAACTAAGCATGAAGCAAGGTTATGTTTTGTAGATTTGCACTATAATGGTTCTTTAATATTTAACTTTATTTTCATTATTTTGTTCCTTACTTTTGTTCCTAGCACTTTGAGATAAGCTACCTATGCAAAGGGATCTAGCAATTTTTGTAGATCACCCGCAGGATGCACACTTATTGCACTTATTAAAAAAAATTGCCTAAGGAAGTTTAGTCCCTTATTGTGAATTTTTTAAGATCAGGCCCTCAGACTCAGCAGACGCTCCGAAAAAATCATACCACAGCTGGGTTGAGAAGCTCTGTTTTCAAACTCTTCCTGAGATTGAGACGGTCTGCTAACTGTCTGGGGTTCAGCCCCCTTCTTTGTCATCTTTCTTTTGCTGTTCATTCTTGCACATCGCAAAGCAATGGGCCACAATGCAAGAGATGTTTTGAATTGTGGATTTTACAGAATGGTCTGGCGAGTAGGATCAGTTAATTTTAAGAAGGCATTCTCGTGCAATTGTCTAAAAGTTGTCATAAATCTTAGGCCAGTCTCATTTTTGAGTCAATAGAATAGAATACATACCTGTAAGAATATTTTTAGGGTGTAAGAATAGTTCTGTTTGCAGACACGCAGCATTTGTTGGAATGGCATTGTCTGTCATTAAGTTGTCTTACAGTTATTTCAAGCTCATCATGTTATGTTGACTTATTTGTATTCATTTAGAGCAAACAGTCTAAGGTTTGACGACAGAAGGCTGAACAGCCCCTCTATTATCAAAACCTTCAAGGCTGCAAAAGCAATTTGACAAATCAAACAACAACGAGTGACAATAATACAAACAAAACAAATAAAAAAGCATATAAAATTCATGGTCTCGTTAAGGCAATCTATTTATCTATCTATCTATCTATCTATCTATCTATCTACCTACCTACCTACCTACCTACCTACCTACCTACCTACCTACCTACCTACCTACCTACCTACCTACCTACCTACCTACCTACCTACCTACCTACCTACCTACCTACCTACCTACCTACCTACCTACCTACCTACCTACCTACCTACCTACCTACCTACCTACCTACCTACCGACCTACCTACTTTGGGTCCTTTAGTACTAGGTTTACATTGTAGCGATGTTTTAGGACCGCATTTTATCCATGTTGATGTGACAGCTTCCAGCCGGATCATTCGACATGTCACTAATTGTACTGTAGTTAACGACTATAGCACATCCTTTCCACTACGGGTTATGGCAGATCAAGGTTTTGTATCACGAATGTGCAGAAAATAAATGTCCAGCAGCTGTGTGGAACTACTATGCAATGTTGGAGTACTGTTTATACAGCAAGTTAATGGTATTGGCAAAATGGCATTGGCATTAATTCTGAAAGCTTTCAATAGGATGATGAATTCAAATATTTCTTTAATCATCTCAGAGTTATATTTTAACATTCTCTGTTCTTGATTGGCGGGGCTGATAACAGACTTGGAAAAAATAACAGTCATTAGTGTAACTCTTAGTCCTTCAGTCAACTGAATAAGAGCTTTTCTTTCAACAAACCTTTTCAGTGATTCATATGAGTCATGAGAAAGGAGTGTTCTTTACTACTGCAGCTGTCCTTTTAATGGTTTTGGATCGTTCCTTAACTTTAAGGAAACCATTGTCCCAAATCAAAGAGTACAAAAATTATCGCATAAGCCTTGAGACTCTCTCCTGCTTCAACATGTCATATGACACAAAGTGAAAGAGCATTCTTCAAGAGGAAAAGTCTGCAGGGAAATGTTTGGAAAAAAAGAAGGAATTGTTAATGGATATATATTATGGGATTTGTTTCCCCTTATACCCTTGTCAGAGATACAGGTGTCTTTACAATGCGTGCGTTTTAACAATTGTCTGGAAGGAAATTTGACTCAGTCTGGCTTGAGACCCAGTCAATGGAGACAGAACCAGAACGACCACATTGTCATTCTTACTGTACATTTTTTTCTATCAATCAAACCCACCACACCTCTAAATCAAACGCTGGAGAGACGACATTTATGCGGCAAACCACCCGCCATGCACCATTCCTCACATTTCAGTTTGTAAAAAACAAAGGCAACGCATAACTGAACAAATATTTTTAAACTTTAATCCTTTCTCATGCCAGCATGAAGTGTAGCAGTTCCTCTTGACAGCCTGAGAACAAGAGCGTTAAAATCATTAGACAGTGAAGTCAATGTTTTGAAGGTTCTCTTCGTTTAATGATCTATCCTGTAGATGCATAGAAAAAGGACTGTGAGCTGAAACGATGATATCTTTAAAATGACGAGAAAGGCTAAAAGTTATTATCCTAAAGTTTTCATGGCTGTCCTACATTTGGGTGCTAAAAAAATAAAATCTGTTTTGTAGGCCAGACAAAACTATTAATCTGGGAGTGCCGAGCTCAGATGTCCTTAGGGGGTTAAACAGAAAAGACATGGTGCAAACTTCAAGACACGTCAGCTCAGTTTAAATGTCTTAGAATGAAACAACTTGAACTGTAAATTATACGTACAGCAAAAGCAAAGAGATCAATAATAAATAAATAAAAGGAAATTCAAACAGCTCTCTAAAGCTTTCATTTAACATGAGTCATGTGTTGAGCAACCAAACATGGGAAAGAAGAACTGACTTGGAATTCTGATCACTTCTCCTTGGGGTCTTACAGAGGATGTGGTTTGGTTGGGTCATTAGAAAATTATTTAATGAACTTTGTACACTAAAGGCTCTTTGCAGGGCTGTACACTTTCAATCCATCAATTTACATCATTCCTGTTCTTCACCAATTACTCAGCTAGATTTATTGAAGTGTTCACGGAATTGAACAGAGCACCAAATTTGGTACATACCATGCAGCAAAAGCCTGCAATCTCAATTGTTGAATTGAAGAGGGAAGTGAGACACTTTGCAAAAGGAACAAGACTATTTACATTTAAAATAAGAAAAAATCAATTGCATTGTCTTATTTCAAGTGCATAGTACCTAATTATCTTATTCTATGAGTAAAACTGCTGATTCCATTGACAAATAATCTTATTTACCTGCTAAAATTAAGCGTAAATACACTTAATTTAAGACATCATAACTTATTTCTAGGTTGTTTTTGCAGTGCAAAAAAAAACGACCTAGAACAAACTTATATTTTTACAAATATCAGAGACCATCAGACATCAGACATACAAACACCATCAGAGACAGAACACATCGTTTACCCTTCAACAAGCATAATTATAGAAAATAAATACCAACCAAAAAGCTACTAGAGCAAAACAATAACAGTCAAAGAAGTAATGTAAATTAAAAAATGAGAAACAGAGTTGTAAACAATACATATTAAAGGAAAATAGTTCAATCTGACATTTTTACACCACATTTAAAGATGCATGTCTGAAGGCTTGATGTTTAATTATTAACATTAGATGGCACAAATCAATAGGGGTGAGTAATTAACTGCATTTGCAATATAATCACAATAAAAAACAAAATACAAAATTTTTAAATCGCAGAGGCCCTCAGTTTTACTCATATTGCATTTAACAGGAGTATCACACTAAGTTTCTCACCGCAGCCTTTTAGGTGATGGTGAATATATAAAATAGCTTTGCTACCACACAGAAAGAGAGACATTTGCAGCAAGCATGCAGATCCTTGCATGCAAGTAGAAGTACACACAAAAGTTGTAAAGTCCTGGAAAAATGGACTCTAGATTGTGGTTGGTGCCAAGGAAAATCAAAATAAATTCACAAGATTTGTTGAAAATAATCACAATTTTAACTTTTGGAAAATTTGATCATCCTTAAGCATCAGTAATGTTCCACAAAAAGTTTAAAATCTGACACACGTCAAACTTTTAAACTTATAATCTGTCCTCTGGAAAATCAGTTATAGAAAAACAATTATGTAAAAAAATTTTCAAACTGAAGTTTGCTTGTTGTTTACAATAGCTCCAGTATTTTCCTACAACAGTTTGAACTCAGGTGCAACTGTGCATGCGTTCTTGTCTTCACTTTTTATTTGAAACCTGAATTACTGCTTAGTTCTCAGGAAAAACATTTTAAGCAGTGGGGAAAAAGAAAAAAAAAAGATTATTGGAATAATAACAAACTGTCAATCACCACAAGCTAAGACTCTTCATAGACCACAGCCTAGAAAAATAATTAAAAGTAATCTTATCTTGATGCGTGCAAGTTAAGAATTTCCATTTTGAGCGGAAGCATCATCATATGCAAGTATGTCTAAGGAATTCTAAGAAAAAAACTATAGCCAAGATCAATATCAATCAGCCAAGTTAAACATGTCTGAGCTGTAATTAGGCTCAAACATTGCAAACTCCTTAGGGCAAAATATGATAGTGATTTTTATGAAGACTACAGCAGTATTGTTAATATCTTTTACTATGGTGGTGAAGATTCTCAGTCACCCAGCTCAAAGTATTTCAAAAAGGTGAAAAAACAAACCACTGGACTTTGTTTCCAACTTTGAAGACATTCCGCTTTCCATCCAGGAAGCTTTTTCATTCAAAATACATATTGATTTCAATTTTGAATCTTCACCAGCGTCTTTTACTGTAAATTCCAACACAATACAACTGTACATTCAAAAACAGCTTAGTGCAATTGAAGACATTGATGAACCAGGCTTGCAGGTGTCTACAATCCTTTTTTGATATTTTTGCTGACTTTGTTCTATTTTTTCAGGGATGCAGTGACTGAGCACTTTCCTTAAAATATGCTTGCTTTTAGTGACCTCAACAAAGACATGTTTGTTTTTAAGGCCAATGCTGGTTCCAATTATTTTGACTGGTCCAAAATATGTGCAGCAGATTTTTATGAAAAAAAAAAAAAAAAGAGAGGCTATGGACATTTTAACACGTGACCCGAAGCAAAAGCTTTTTTTTTATTTTGGCTTACTTAGTTAGTGTGGTAGCTTTAGGAGTGTATGGGAACATGTATACAGGTTTAGGGGTTAGGGTTAGTTACGGGATGGATTAGTAGAAAGTTTTTATTTACAGTTCTTCTATCACAATCTGTTGTGTAACAACAAATGATGTGAGGGGTACCCCCGTCACATCGTTATCTTACGTGTAGAGCTCTTGCATCAATATTTGACGAGTTGGGATTGAAACTATATTACTTTAGTGTACGTAGACTACTGACATTGAAGAACATAATAAAAGTCTGTCTCTTCCTTTCACCATTTTATTACTAAATCCAACAAAGTATCAGTGGTGAGATTTAAACACGGATTTTCAAAGAGGGTCTTGATTTGATCTGGTTGAACCTGAAATTTCTTGCCAAGAAGTAAAAGATAGTATAGAGGCAGAGGATTAATACAAACAAAGTGAGCAAACCCGGAACCTTCTTGCTGCAAGGCAGCAGTGCTACCCACAACGTCATTGGGTAGCCCCATATGTAGATCAGAACTTTTTAATTACAAAATCCAATGGGTTTTGCATTCTTAAATATTTTAGTGGAATACGTTTTTTAACTGTTTGTAACACCAGCCAGTATTAGAAAACTAATTACAGCTCAACTCTTTGTGTCAAATCTGAATACCTCACAGCTGAGTTGCCAACATGTCATAATTAACCTCCTGTCATTCTTTAGCGGAGAAGGATCTGGCATACATTGTATCTGTCTCTGCATAAATAGGGCTTATAAAATCCTTATTACCTTAGGCTGGAAACTTAAAAAAGAAGATGAACACACAAATAACACCTTATGTCATATACGGCTTTAGGAACAAGAAAAAAAATTTTTTTACATGTTAGTAAATGTGTGTCATTGCATGGACAGATGAGGTATTGGAAAGTTTTACAAAAGAGAGAGATTTTGATATTATTCTAAATGGAAGGCTACAAATCCGCGCACAAAGGGTTTGTCTCCACCGTGCCACGCCTAGACAAATTAGGAACAAATGGAGGAAATTCAGGCCCATTGTTAGCCCCAGGAAGTGTTCAACAGACAGATCCAGTCATAGTTGCAGCAGTAAAGGAGTCCCAGCAGGATGTTTAGGTAACTTCAAACGAGAAAGACGTCCCTTATTCGTTCTTTATTACTGAGTTTTGTGCTCCATAATCAGGAGAACTTAAAGAAAGAAGCCTGGAGTTTTCTAATATAATAAACACACTGATGCCTGTCATCAAACATTGGCTAAAAATGTTCTTTGATAAGTTAAATATTTAATTATTTAGCTGTCTGAGCACAATATAGCCTGTTTTGTCAAGGCTGTTTGGAAACAGCCTCCTGGTGCAGAACCCAATCTGAGTCAAATAAATGGCTTTACATTTCACTCTAAAATGGTTCATAAAGGGGTTCGTAACTGAATAAGGTGAGCACAAACCACCCCACCACCCCCAACCACCAGAAACACCACACACACGATGTCCTTGATAAGGAGGCAGCTCAAACTGAACCAACATCCAATCACAGGTTGTCTGCTCTTCCCATGAAAGCAACACGTTTGGTTTACATCTCCACTTTGGTGCCACCTGTCTTAAGACATTGTTACAGAGCTTTTCTGAACCCAACAAACCATTGTGGCCACATAGTTTTAAGATAAAGGATGCTTTCTCACATACAAACAATACTGTATAAATCCCAGTTACTGTTAAAGTTTGTGACACCTAACTGAAGTTTGGAAAAAGTAAGATTTTTTTTTTTTTTTCTGAAGGATTCAATTTCTTTCATGTTTAAACATGTTTTTGGCAATTACTTAATCACATTTAGTTACTTTAACACAATTGTTTCATGTTAGCAGGGTAGGATATAAAAAAATTGTGTTAAAGTGACTAAGAGAGAGAGAGAGAGAGAGAGAGAGATTTACAGAAGAGCTATATCTTTAGCCTATATATTATCATCTTTTTTAATTTTTATATTTATTATCTTGTGTAGTTAGATGTATATATATATAAAACTGTAACTTGAGCGTGTAACAAAAGTAATTTCCCTCTGGGATTATTTAAGTATTTCTGATTCTGAAATATAATTAAGTAAATGCCAAAAACGGTAGCATAATTTTTGTCAGTGTATACTTAATAATAACTTTCTGAATTGATTCACAGCAATTGTTTATTCTCTATAAGTGCCATTTCTTTCTTCATATAACTTGATGCACCGGACCTGCGAACTAATAGCTTTAGAGGCAGAAAAGGTTTTTTCTTTTCCGTTTTGTTTTTACATTTTTTTTCCTATTGTTTGTTTGTTTGTTTTTTTACCCTACCTTGGCTTTGTTTGTGTGTATCAAAAAGTGACAGCGCGGAATGTCGTTGTTGTTTACTTATTTTTTAATTTTAGTTAGACGTTGTGGTAAAATACCACAAAGAAATTCCTCATGCGGAGGTTTATCAAGCGAACATTATTAAAGAGGAGAGTCAGAGGCAATAACGAAAAAGAAACCTCCCACACCTTTCGTTTTTCTTTTCTTTTTTAATTGTGATGTGGAATGACAGTCAGTACATTATCGGGAAAGGACGTGAATTCCACGCCACGCCCAGGTAGTCACACCTGGAATGGAGGGAGCAGCATCTTTCCACCTACCTGTTCGGCCGCTCCCACATCAGGAGGCTTATAAAGTCCATCATCCGAGCTGCCTCAGCATCGGTTCTCCCACACCGCCTCAGAGACGCTCTCCAGACCCGCAGCAGCAGCAGCAGCATCATCAGCAGCCATGAGCTCCACGCGCTCCGGAATATCATCCATGTCCCTCTACTCCATGTCCACCGGCGTTAGAGCCTCTCGCGGCACCAGCGTGTACGGAGGGGCCGGAGGCAGGAATGTCCGCGTTTCTTACGCTTCCAACGACCTGGGCTCCGGCTTTGACCTGACGCAGGCGCTCGGGAGCGGAGACAACTTCTCTATATCCAAAAGTGAAAAGGCGACGATGCAGAACCTGAATGACCGCCTGGCCTCCTACCTGGCGAAGGTGCGCACGCTGGAGTCCGCCAACACAAAGCTGGAGCTTCAGATCAAGGAATGGTATGAGAAGCAGACCCCCACCGTCAGGGACTACAGCAAGTACGATGCGATCATCACGGACCTGCGCAAAAAGGTAAACTTTGAAACATGTAACTGTAATGGCTATTATTAATATTAATAGTTATTAATCCTTTCTGTTTGTGAAGGATTTTGTTTTAGATAAAAGATTACATTTAGACAGGGCCGGATTCAAGACCATATGGGCCCCTGGGCTGGAGTCAGCTCTGTGCCCTCCCCACACAATTTCCCTTTGCTCATGCAAATTACAGCAGAATCTTACCCTTATATTAATTTCAAGGTTTTTAAGTCTTTTTTTTTTTTTTTTTACATGGATCTGTTAAATCCTATTTAAGCATCAATTGTAAACTTGTACCATTTATGGAAGTAGATTTCATCCTAATATCACATATAAAAACATGGGCTGAAAGTCTGCTGTTGGAGATTGGGTATCGAACAAATTAAAAATATGTATCCTCTGGTAGGGCTTCTGTATTTTTCCTTTTTATTATTATTATTAACGATGACATTTGTGGAAAATCTTTATTTTTTAAATGTGGTTCTCACCAGAATGAAGCCTGATTATGTAACACCCCACATGACCCAAAATCTTCCCACCAGCATCATCCAAGTGTGAAGTTTTTTTTAAGAAAATCAGGACCAGCTTGTATTTATTCACATGTTTGAGCTTGAAGCAACTTAAATGGAGGAATTTGGCTCTGTGCGACTCTTTATAGAATAACAGGAAGTCAGATTACCGATGCACTTCAATGACAATGTGAAGTAAACATTTCCAGCGCTCTGATCAACCTTCTTCAGATGAAGCAACCGCTAACGCACCTGCATGTTGGTGTTTTGCAGATAAACGATGCTACCCTTGATAATGCTAGGCTGATGCTGCAGATCGATAATGCCAAGCTGGCAGCAGAGGACTTCAGAATGAAGTGAGTGGAAAAAAATGTGTTATTTTGCTAAAGAGATCTAAGTATTAAAAAGATGACGTCAATTATTCACACAGCTGAGTCAGGTTATTTGGATGTTTTCAAAGACCTGTAGCGGTCAGTAAAGAAAGGAAACCAGTGGAACCAGTCTGGTTGTACTTTTCTTTGTTTGTTTATTGATGCCTTTAAGAGGGCGCAGCAATGAAAAACATCTCTCTTCACAGGTATGAGAACGAGATGGCACTGCACCAGTCGGTTGAGTCAGACATTGCCGGGCTGCGCAGAGTTCTGGATGAGTTGACCATGACTCGGTCCGACCTGGAGATGCAGGTGGAGGGCTTAAAGGAGGAGCTGATCTTTATGAAGAAGAACCACGAGGAGGTGAGGCAATAGAGAACAGAACTGCTGTGATCAATGATGAAGCATATGTAATTAAGGATTCTTTAGTCATAAAAAATGTCATTAGCCCGAGCACTTTCCCTGCTATCACATGAAGTGGACTTTTGATAATTCTCCCTATAATCCCAAAAGTACAATTGATGATTTATATATTTCTGTGACATCTAACTTTCCAACAAGGGTGACTTTTTTTCCCTTAAAAGTCTGCTGTATCAAACCCTACACCTGCATACTGCCCTCTGGTGGAAGATTTAACTTTCGGGAAAAGGCATTCTTCCTGAATTTTTCTTACAAAAAACTACACAGAAATGTTTTTTTTATGTAGAATTCCCAATGTAAAAACTACAACTCTTCTACTACCTTTATTTATATTTCCATTACAAAATTTGAGTTAATGTAAAAAAAGCAATATCTCCCCCCTCAAACAATCCCACATTTTAAAAGTTGAAATCAATTACTAAGAACCGAGACACGCACTCAGTTGATTGTCATAAGTGTTTTAGGCAAAGCAGGGAAACATATAATTACCTGAAACTATTTTGCATAAACTGGTATAGCTCTGCCAAGAGATTTAATCGTTTTCTTCCACAAACAAAACTGGTCTAGACCGAGCGATGAGCTAAAACTTCCATGTAACTCTGTAAAGATGCCAGGAGTGAGCTTAGCAGGCTGCCAAGAATGATGACTCATGCAAGATTGTCTGATAATAGCAAGTCTCACATTATTGTTGCTGATGAGGCTTTTTTTTTAAAGTTAGTCTTTGACTGAAAGGATGTTCACTGCACCTCTAAACTCAGACCTTCTCTAAAAGCCACTTCCCTCTTGGATTTGGTTTTCTGGATTTTTAAACATGTTTTCCTGTTTGCAGGAAATTGCAGCCCTGCGTAGCCATGTCTCCACCAGCTCTGTGAACGTGGAGGTTGATGCCAAGCGAGGTGAGGACCTGTCTGTTGTCCTTGAAGAGATGCGGAGTGAGTATGAGGGAATTGTCGAGAAAAACCGCCGTGAGATGGAAGCGTGGTACAAAGTCAAGGTGAGGGAAATTGGAATTAAAATGACTAGCTCCTTATTCACTTTATGCTCATTTTTGAAGAAAGGTGTGGAGAATTCAGGACAATTTTCATGTCTATCTTGAAACCTTTTAAGTTTGAAGAGCTGAACAAGACCATGGCATCCAGTACAGAGACTCTACAGACATCCAGAAGCGAGATCAACGAGCTAAAGAGGAAGCTGCAGAGTTTGCAGATTGAGCTTCAGTCTGAACACAGCCTGGTAATGGTCTACACCATTGACACATAACATGAACATTCCAATAGGCAATCATTTAACCCATCTGTCGCCATTAATAACTGCCACTGGCAGAAATATCTAAAAATAAGCAATTAGCCCTCAGAGAGCCACAAAGTAAGCTTTGTTTTTTTTGGTCTCCTGTGCAGAAAGGTGCCCTGGAAGGTCAGCTGTATGAGACAGAGACACGTTTCAGCCAGCAGCTGAGCGACCACCAGCGCATAGTGAACAGCCTGGAGGAAGAGCTCAGTAGAATGAGAACGGACATTGAGCGGCAGTCCTCAGAATACCAGATTCTGCTGGACATTAAAACCAGGCTGGAGCTGGAGATCGCCGAGTACAGAAGACTGCTGGATGGAGAGGACGTGAAGTAAGAACAAGTTTAACCCAGAGATGAGAAATCTTTGCAACATTCTGTAGCATGGGACACAAATTCGAGCTGCTTTTTTCACATAATGGTGTAAAGACGAATAATAGATTATGATTAATGATTTCAATAACATGTCTATATTGATAGTAAATAAAAATTTCCTTCTAGGAAAACTGCAATTGTGGAGGTGAGGGAGGTTAAGAAAGAAGTGAAGGTGGAAGAACGTAAGTTTGTTTCAATCCTGCATATCTAAACGCTTTATGGCATTATTATTGTTGTACTTGTGTTTTTTAGATAAGACGTTGCAAACAAATGTATAAGCTTTAATTGCTGTCAGGAATAACAGTTTAATATAAGATAGGATCAATATGGAAAACATCATTTACATTTTCTTTTTAAATGAAAAATTTTAGAAGACCCATTTGTAGCGAAGTTTGAACTTTCTGTCTGATTACCAACTAGTTACCAGGGAACATCTGTGTCTATATTGCAATTTTGTCATTTTATAGCTGCATGATTAGGAATTTATATCATAGCATGTTTATGGTATACGATAAAGAGGGATTTTCTTAAATTTGAATATTTTCCCACAGATAAACCAGTCATCACCAAGAGGACAAAGATTGTGGTTGAGGAGCTTGTGGACGGAAAGGTTGTGTCCCGTACTGAAGATGTGGACTTGGCGGTCGTCAGCGAGTAAACTGAGCCTAAAAAAAACAAACCAAAAAATGGTTATTTTTGCACATAAGCCTACAAACCACTCAGAAGCTATAAATATTTATCTTCCAGATTTTTTGTGTAGTTTAGATGTTTGGTCTTATTTTTTGTCAAAAAGTTATTTATTTTGATTTAGAGTCTGGAAAAAAATATGCAAAGCCAGTAAAATGTGTTTTAAAAAATAGATTACATTAGCAATTAACTATAAGCCAAAGCAGAAAAGAAAGAGAAGGTAGTCCACGTAAAGCACTCGCTGTAAGTAAAAAAAAAAGAAAAAGTCAACAGTACACTGGCAATTTAAAAGAAAAGTGCAAAAGAAAGAATTAAGTTTCGGTTAGATGTGGACATCAAATATGATCTACACCTCTGTGTTGGTTTTTTGTTTCTGTGGGGGCTGTCACTTTCAGTGTGAAAGGTCATGGAAAACATATTTTTATTAATGATTATTCTTTTCTGACATAAAAAAATACCTAAGGTGCTGTATGTATCAATTGTACACTCTCAAGTGAAACATTACCAAAATAATTGGTAACACTTTTTTTAATCTTAAATAGAAACCACTGTCCAGATTCCTGCTGGTGTTTAAGTGTTTCTGATAAACAGCTCTCACCACCTCTGGGAGAGTTGTATCTGTATCTTTCTAAGGAGTTGAGCCTTCATCTTGTTTACTTAAATTTCTAGATGTGAACGATAAATAAAAAGATGTTGGTTAAAAAAGGAATATTGTGTTTTTGTCTTATTGCAAACAAGCTACTCATTATTCCATAAGGGCCAACTTATCCACCCAAATAGTAAACACTGTATTGATAAATGGTAAGTAGCCTACTTCAAGTCACATGTTATTTTGGGTCAGTGTTTACTCCCTTAATTGGCCTCCTTCTATCACTGCCCTTAGCAAAAAAAGTAGTGTACTTGAAGTAGATTTTATTAAGAATACTTAAGTATAAGTTTAGAAAGTATACCGAACAGTGTACTTTTAGTGTACTTGAAGTATTACTAAAGTAATACTTCTTCAAACTAAATTGGGACATTTTTAAGTTAACTAAACAATAGTATTGTTAAGTATATGAAATTTTGTTTAGAATAAGTAAACTCTAAGTGCACTGCCTGGTTTGAAGTATGCAATTAGTGCACATTTAGTATACTTGAATAAACTACTTTTTGCTAAGGGGATAACAATGGTAATCTTTGTTAAATATATTTGCTTAATTTATATAGACAACCTCTAACTATTTTATGAAGGGATTTGCGACATTTTTAATCAACGACGTATCTTACTAAAAAGGATTATCTCATATGGTGGCTTCTAGCGATAAAGTGCAATGATGTCATATGTCCACTAGATGTCAGTATAGTCATTTTAGTATTTCCCCTCAGTAGTTTTAGACTGCAAACAAATGGATTGTCTAAATAAATAATTATTGAAAACTTGTATCCCCTAGAAGCATTTTTTTTCTCTATTGTTTTTTCTTTTTTTTTTGCTTGTCAAAACTTTCTTTATTACAGTCTTTGATAAAACTACTTTAAAAAGACATCCAGTGATATATATAGCACACATACACACAGAGACGTATATATTACATATTATCATCTGAAGTTGTTGATTTAATTTAACTGGTTTGATAACTTTAAGTAACAAATTCATCTCCAAATAGCTTGGTCCCTCCTTATATTTTCGGTTCGTTTTCGCTGGAATGTCCCAGTGGCTTGCCGTAGAGAACTCCGTTGCCCCCGTTGCCTTGGTTACAGCGTTCTAAAGAAGTTGTCTTCACTACCGGCGCAATAAAGGAAGTGTTGAAAGCAAACCAATCGGGGAAAACATGGCTTCCTGTCAGGCTCCTGAGTTCCCCGCCGTCCTGGTGGCTCTGGAGCACCTGGAGGAGCTGAACAGGAGGCTCAGACAGGACGAACTCCCCTTCTCAGCTGAATGCAGCGGCCACCTAACCGCCATGGCGGCTGCTGTATCCGAGCTGGACGCCTCTAGGCGAGCTGCCCGTGAGCACCTGGAAGTGGAAACCACAAAAAGCAGCAATATTAGGCTCCAGATCAAAAACATGTCAGATCGTATGAGTGAAGACATCATGGCAGACAGAGCAGCAGTCCGGGCATCCAACGCCGAGGAGATGGAGCAGCTGCGCAGAGACCTCGCTACTTCTTCCCAAATCCAAAAGGAGTCTGAGAAGAAACTGCAGGAGCTGTTAGAACAAGACAAAGTGCTTCAATTAAAGAGAGATGAGGTGAAGGGTATGCATGAGGTGGCCATTGCCACTCTGAATGATCAAATGAGCCTCAGATATAGCAGACAGCAGGGCCTGGAGCAGAAGCTTGAGCAGATAGAGGAGCTGAGGTCCTCCACTGCTGCTGCTAAGCAGGAGAAAGCATCCGTCCTGCAAAATATGGCTCTGGCAAGGAGTGCTTTCTCTGAGGAACAAGAGAACTGGTGCAGAAAGGTGGAGGGGATCGAAGGAGAGATTAGGCAGCAGAGAAATGTAATTAGTAGGATCAGACGGGAGTTAGAAGAGGTTAATGGGAGGAAAGATGAAACAGACAGCTGTCTAAAGGAGTTCAGCGTTCAGATGGTGCAACTGGAGAGCAACCTGGAAAGATTGAAGGCATCCAGGTCCTACTGTGAGCATCAACTACAGGAAGAAGCCAGTCGGTTTCAAGAACTGGGCCGACAGATGGAGATGCTGCAGAAGGAGCGTGACGAGTTAGAGGATGCTCTCAGCCTCAAGGTCCAAAAGCTCCGAGAGCAAATCAGAGCAGTAGAAGTTAAACTACAGGAGGGTCAATCTTCTGGACTGCTCCTCAAAGACCGTTTGGACCAGATCAGTAAAGTATTCAGGTGCCGGATTGAAAAAGAAAAGGAGGTCCGGGCTGATTATCTATGTGTCTCTCTCCAGCTAGAGCGCTCTGGTTTGCAGCTGGAGGAGCGTATCACCTCTAATATCAGACACAGCAGTGAGATCATGGAGATGGAGAGGCAGATCCAAGAGCTCCAGGAAGACGGCAAGATTAAGAGGCGTGTGTTCGAGTCCAGGATGGAGGAACTGCACAATGATCTGGATGCGGTGAAGTCTGACATCGGCCATATTAAAGAGGAAATCAAGGAGGCCAGTGTTCTCCTGAAGGAGGAAAAGATAAGGCAGGAGGAGTATGAGATGAGAATGACCTCTGATATCTGCAACACCAGGGAGAGGTATGAGAAGCTGCTGAAGGAGGAGGCGACCCTTCTTCAGCTGCACCCTCAAAGTGCAGAGCCTGACTTTTTCATTGAGCTGAGGGCTCAAAATGACAAGGAGCTGAAAGAGATCCAGAACATCCACCAGGAGGAGGTGGAGCAGATCGCTGCAGAGACTGAGAAGATCTATAGGAGCATAGAAGAGAAGCAGAAGGAGCAGGATGAGCGGGAAAAGATGCTGGAACAGGTTGAGGCAAAGTGGAGCAAAGTGAAAAAAAGGCATGACGAACTGAGTGATCTCAACACTGAGCTGAACCGGAGGAGATCCGAGCTGCAGTTGTCCATCCAGGACACAGAGGAGCAAACTAGAATCCTGCTGAAGCCAAGGGATAACATGAAGGCTGAACTGGAGGATCTGCTAGAGTCCTTCACAGACATGCTGAGCTACCAGAACAGAGAGCTTAGAGCCGTGGAGGAGAGCATCTATAAACACAAAGTGATGCTGGAGCAGGTCAAAACCCAGAACAGCAGAATCCATCTTTGTTCCAGGCAGCTGGTAGAGGATCTCAGTACCTGCAGGCAGGAGACAGAAAGGTACCAAGAGGAGGTCCAGGAGTTCAACCTTAAGGCAAAAGCCTTGCTACAAGAATTAGAGGGAGCATGGAAACGAGACGTATCTATAATTAAAGACGGCGAGAGGAGTGATGACGTCCTGTTGGTGTCTATGAATTCACTGCTGAACCAGCTGAAGAACAGGAACCAGCAGCTGATGAGTGTCGGCACACTCCTTCACCAGGTGATGGTGGAGTTTAGCAGACGGCTGGGAGATAAGGCAGGAGACAGGCAGCATGAATAAAAGTATCAATCAGAAATAAAACATCAATTAATTTAGGATTTGAATAATTGTTAACTGGTGTATACAGACTGGTGTTTTTTAAGTCTAATTCGCATGAAAAAATATTGATCTTTCTACATTTATCTAAATTCCTATTTAAGCCTTCACTGTAAACACGTGCAATGAATGGAAGTAGGTTTCATCTTAATGTCATGAAACAAATAGAAATGTTTGGTGAAAGTCTGCTGTTGTTATATGTATTTGACATTGGAGATTGGGTATCAAACAAATAAAGTATTCTCCCATTAGGTGACATGTCTAAACATGACATCTGTTTAAATAGCAACCCGCTCAGAGAAGTAATTAAGCCAAAAGTGTATAAAATATATTTATATACATTTTAAAAAACCTTTGTTTGTGAATATTCTTCATCAAGAACTCTTCAAGTGGCAGCCAGCAAAATACTGCAGCAAATGCATCTGGCAGTAAGCTAACGCTTGTGTAAAAACTGGTTCTGCGAACTTGCCGATGACTCCAAGCTATTTTGTAAATGGTGTCCCGAAGACAATAAATTTGGTTTAGGAGTGGCAATCACAAAGCCCTGATCTCAGTCCCATGGAGCTGACAAGGATGACCCACAAACCTGACTCAGTTACGTCTGTCAGGAGGAACGGACTCTTTGGAAGTTGTAGATATGTTAAAAAAAAAAGAATCAGTTCTGACCTAAAACAGAAACAAATTCAATCAAAAGGAATTTAAATAATCACGATCATTTTTGTTATTATATTTATTAAATAGTAGGACATATTCATTTAGTAAAAATAACTGATTGGATTATACCAGCTTCAAACTAAAATGTTCTGTAATATTTTACCTTATCTATATCACTGTATTTAAAAATGTGGTTGTATGTTATGGGATTTCAATGAAGTTTTCTTTAATTTTCTTAGGTGATTTTAGTTGTCAGTGACATACAATAAATTTAAGTGTGTTATAAGGAGAAAATAAATTTCACTATTAGATCATCTTCCCAATTAGGCTAATAAAGAAAGAAAAAGGAAGAATTTAGGAGTGTTAAAATAAAGCTGTAAAAATGGCTAATCAGGTGACTTGTGTGAAAAAGATCACTGAATCTTTTACAAATATTTTTAAGTTTCACAAATTTAGCCTGAAAAGATTTTTGACTCCTTGGCCTTTGTCTATATGTTATTGCTGGCAAAAAGTAACATATCACACTTTTAAAAATCAGGAAATAAATCAAAGAAGACAAAAAAAAAAAAGAAAAAAAAACATTTTTATATAAAAAAAAAGTCCTTTCCAAGAGCTCAGCAACATGAACGCCCTAAAGTCATTCAGTAAAATTAAATAACCAACAAGATCTGAAGGTATAGGCAAATATATTAATGGTTTTAGCCCCTTATACAAAACATATTCTCATCAATATGTTCTAGGAGAGCTAAATGTCATCCGTGGACATACATCTGCCTGAAATTATGTATTTTGGGGAAAGACTGAATAAAATGCTCTCTGTTAAGAAGATCCTGCAGCTCTCAGGAGGTCTTTAAAAGCACGCTTCTGCATCTTTCGGTGCTTTTTTGTTTCTTAGTCACGACCTGAATGATGACAAAATCCTGCACCATGGGAAGCTGACGCCACCGGAACAATCAGCCTCTCGGTGACGTCGACTGACGGAAACAACAGCAGCAGTCCGGTTTGATGCCATCTGCTGGACAGACGCAGCCTCACTCTCGGATAATTACGTCATATGCTGGGTTCAGTTTGGTGAAGCGAGCAGGTCTGGATCTGAATGCGAAGCAGCGCGGTCTTAGAGCTAAATAAGAAATATGACACCAAGATATTATGATAATAGTTTTGTGCACTTCAAGGTTAAATCTGGTTTAGTGTGGTTCTAATGAAGTGGACCAAATCTAAGAAATGAATGTGGTTTCCAGTCACACAACAGAAAAGGAATGAAAGCACCAAGTCAAATAAATTGCTTGAACTGATAACAGGTGATTTATTTAAGTTTAACCAACTGAACATATTTAGTTTATGAATTGTAAAATTGACCCATTGTAAAAAAAAAAAAAAAAAAAAAAAAGGTTGGTTAACCTAATTCAATTACGTGTTTTCAAATGAAGCACTTTTTAGACTGCTCAGGCTTATTCTCTAGATAAACCTCTTCATCTTCATACAACAGTTCATCTAGTGTGATTGCATACCCTGACTCTCCTAAAGAAAAAACAATACAGACAACAAAAACTCCCCACAGCCAGGATGGTCTCAGCACAGGTTTTGTGTCTTGCTTCCCCATACCAGTGAAAAAATGTCCTACCACTAAAACTCTGAAAAAAGTTCGCATTTCCAAAAGCTTGCAAGACTTAAAGTCGTATTCAGTCGTACTTCTGTGTATAATTCAGTGCAGTGTCACTTATAAATAAATCTAATCCATTGCTATACAACTACATTTAATAGAAATGCTAAGGTTTTTTTTTTAAAGCTACACAATACTAAGAAAGTTTTATTATGAGGGGGTCACTTTCTGCGGCCAAATTCTATACATTTTATCATGATATTTTATAAAAGTTGAAGAGAAGTATATTAGCTGCAGCTGTCCATGGTGCTGAATCGCTTCTTCTTTTTTTTAACCGGCTGTTATATTTCTTGAAATTGGACCAATAAAGCGGTAGAAAGTATCGCGAGAAGAGGCAAGAAATGTTAGATTTATATATGATTTGTGTACTTATGAGGATTGAGGCTGCTTGTAAAGGAAAACGATGTGGCGTGTCACGCTACACGCGTTTAATATCACGTCGGTGACCACCCGGTCCTCAAATGATTTGGCGTTCCTCCGCCAATAAATAAATAATAATAAAAAATAAAAAAAATTCCAGAGGAAGGAGGGATTCATTCCCAGGAAGGCAGCAGAGAAGCACCGAGGACTCCGCCCCAACCTCCAAGCTTCAGTCCGAAGTGGAGAAGAGAAACACCGCAGGCCTGACTGAGAGACCAAAGAAAAAGGAGGAGAATAAAAAAAAATGCAATGCATGCGGAGATGTACTCGTTTCTGAAGGAGTAGAGGCGGGAGGAGGAGGGAAACACCCAGAGGGAGCAGAACACAAAAGCACAAGTGGAGGTGCCTGCAACCATGAGCGGCTGTTTGCCTGAGCCGCGGCTGCCGCTGCCTCTCCCCCCGCGGAGCACATCGTGAGGTGCGCCTCAGGAACCTGTCAGCCGAAACGACACGCCGAGGAGAACCAGGAGGAGGAGGAGGTGGTGGAGGTGGGGCGGTGGTGGTCGAAAAGATGTCCACCTCGGTGGGGCCCCAGGGCGGCCCTCGCCCACCCACCGTGCCGCCGTCCATGCCGGATCTACCGGACCTTAGCCACCTCACCGAGGAGGAGCGGAAGATCATCATGGCAGTGATGGCTCGCCAGAAGGAGGAGGAGGAGAAAGAACAAGCCATGCTTAAGTAAGATCAACAATTCAATTAAACCATTTTGTTTAAGTAGGCTACAACGCAAATCCGTAGAACTAGAGGCAATATGTAAGCTCCTAAAATACACCAGCCATCATTTTGCGCTTCTATGGGCATCTTAAAGATGTAAGACCCTAGAAATCATACGATTTACATCCTTTCCCTCCCTTAAATCAAGCCAGTAAGTGGTTAGAGTGGGCGAGGATGGCCTGAAACAGGGTCAGTATGTGTTACAGGTGCAGGTGCGAGGATGGGGTGGGACAGAAATAGGAGGTGGGGGGTGCAAGGATGAATCATAGGCTTTTATCTCTTTCATCCATTCATTTTCATCAATGGAGGACTGCACCCCAACCCTGAGTTTACATATCCACCATCAGCTCCGCGGTGATTTCCCATTACACACGCCCGAATGCCATGCGCTGTTAAAAGCCGATATTATAACCACAGAGCTGGTTTATGAATGGTATTGTGGTGCGCTGTACGAGCACTTGTGCCCTCCTCTTCCGAGAGATGAAGATGGGGTGTGGTTGGAAGATCATGCAGGCCTGAACCGGACAGACTGGAACAGAGAGTAAAATTATACTGGGATGTTTGCAAACGTTCTGTGTAGTGATCAGGTTGCACTTTGTCGTATAGGAGCATCACAGAAAGGAATGAAAAAAATGATTAAAAAAAATCCTGTACAGCTGAACTCACGTTGAGGACTGGATGTGCTCCAGCTTCCTAAAAGAGTCTGGGTTTGCATGGAGTCAAGCAGTCTTAGAGTTTGCACTATACATCAAAGCCCCAAAGCCCACCCCAGCAGGCAGAATATCTGCCAGAGCTGTTTATCAGGTGTGCAGCATCCTCAGGTTTTTGCTTTGGTTCTAATGGCTGGCTTCATTTCCTGACTGCAGCCTAAAGAGAAGCTCAGTAAGGGGCCCCTAGAGAGGAAGGGATGTATTTAATGTTCCATGAGGCTCAGGCGCAGGTTCATAATGGCTTCATCATTTGGCTAATCATTAATGGAGCCAGGGCACCATGAACAAGGGACAGATGGGATTTTTACAGAAATTTGCTGATAATTGCGAGGCAGGCTCTGATGCTTACTACAGTGTGCAGCATAATCAGATGCTGGTATTAAATTAATTTCATTACTCCTCTTCTTGATTAATAGTGACAATTCAGTGCCTTGCACAATTATTCATACTCTTGAACTTTTAGACTTTTTGTCACTTTGAATTCTAATGGGGTTCAGTGTCAAGTTAGAAATACTCAAAGTAAAAAATAGTGAATACGTTTGAGTGCTGTTTATTTCATTTTAATTGTGTTTACAAATGTTGATACTTTCTGCTGCAAATCCAGCTGGAGGTGTTTGATTGCATGTTTCTACCTGTTTTTCACAGGTAGAGACAGAACATTGTTGACCACAATAGCTCACCCAGTCAGAGTGAATAAAAAGGGTCTGGAAAATAACATTTTTAGATCCATTCTCACTCATTGTGTATGTTTAGTGTAGGGTTGCATAATTTTACCTCCCAAGGAGGTTATGTGTTCATTGGCGTTGGTTTGTCTCTTTTAAATATAACAACAAAAAAGTTATTGACGAATTTTGCAGAAAATTTCAGAGCATGTACATATTGTGACTTACTACACATGATACCATTTTTGTGTTGATCCAGATTACCATCTGGATTGAGGATTTTGTGTAAAGATTCTGTGAATACAGATATTATCTTAAGGTGGAATTCCTCATATGTTTGCTGGAAATGAAATACTTGGCAGAGGTCTGTGCTATCCAAGGTCTTTTCCTGTTATAAATGGTTTTGATTATATAAACAATCATTGACTGTTCGGCCATGACAGTAATGTTTTTCATATTATATGACAAAGCATGATTTACTGATATTTCACTGACCATCATAGGTACAGTATGTAGTAAGTGATTATGTTACAACAGGTGTTTAGTTTACACATGTTTTGCTGTACTGGGCAAAAACAGATGTAACATAAAACCCTTAATTTTAGAATTGGGAAATATGTGGATGACTTAAACAAAAAAAAAAAAGCAAAAAAAGCAAGCATGTTAAAAACAAAAATATACTTCTTTTGCTTTATTCTTTTTCTTAAATACACCTTTTTGAGGGTGACAGTGGCGTCGGGTGTAGGAGCTTGCCCTGAAATTGAAGGGTTGACGGTTAAAGCTCCGGCTTTCAGTGTCATTGTGTCTTTGGGCAAGACACTTCACCAGAATTGCCTATTGTGAGCCCCAGTGCAGCTGTGGCTACAATGTAGCTTGACACCTTCAGTGTGTGAGTTTGTGTGTGAATGGGTGTAAGACTGAATGACTGAATGTAGTGTAAAGAGCTTTGAAGTCTCCATGTATTTTATAAATAAACAGACACCAATAAACATTGGTGTGAGGTCTTTTTATAAAAGTTAATAGGTCTTTATAAATATCTGTAATAATATGCCTGAGATAACATCCTAATTAGCAGCCACAGCACAGCGTGTCACTACTGTATTGATTTCTTTTAGTATATTATATAGATAGTTCATTATAATTTGGATAAGAAGCAAATAATTATTTTTAAGTTCCAGTATTCTTACAAAAAGAACATCATTTTTCCACCTGCCAGGGTTATTCGGTCTGTCTGAGACTGGAGCATGTGGCACTGGTAAGGTTAAACTGATACACGACTTCTATCTGTCTCAGCTTCAAGCAAAAGGTCTGAACTGGAACACCTGCTACAGCAGGTGAGAAAGCAACACCTGAGCTTTCTTTATCTGTAGTTAAAGAAAGAGACTTCATATTTCTAATCATTTTGGTTGAACTTGCAGCCAGAAAATTAATGAAGATCCCTTTAGTTTAATAGTATAAGACTTCATGGTAAATATTAAGCAGGTAGAGCAGGAAAATCCCACAGCTTAGAGCACCTAAACCAAAAAGGGGTAATTCCTGAATTTATTTAGTCAAGAATCTCAAGTTTAATATATGAGGTTTGTTTGGCTATATTATCCTGTCATATTTAACCTAATCAAATACTTTTTCCAATCTGGCTTTGTTAACATATTTCATCAACCCAATACCTTTTGTTACCATATTTAGACTTCATCACCTTTTTAATTAAAGTGGTTCTCACCTTTCACATTCTACCATTTTAATTTGGTTTTAAAAAGGGCACTGCTGCTTTTCTGTGCATTTTACATAACACTTTGCTCAGGAGACTTGACTCAGCTATAAGAAGTGAACCATCTAATTTTTCTTTTCATTGAAATGCTGTATCTTGCAAAAGTTTATTTTTAAGCCCTTGTGAAAAATTTGGATGTTTTTAGGTGTGTTATCACAGTGTATACTTGCTTTAATACAACTTAAAGGAAATCTGCTGCTCTTTATTTTTTGTGAGTGGTCTGAATAAATAATTTAGCTTTCGACTGTGAAATAATAATTGTGTTATGAAACTATTTAAAGTTTGTGCTTGGGGTGCAAAAAAAAGTCAATGACTTTAAACATGAACTTAACTTTTGTTTTGTTTGGCAAAACATATTTAATTAAAGGGAGCTGCCGCCCTTGTCTGGGGATGTTCTGTTTGTTTTCTGTTTAAAACCTATTAGCACTGTCCTGTTCTATTCTGTCTTTGTTTGAAAATGAATTCTTATGTTCTAACACAAGTCTAGATATGCTTTTAAGGTGCCATACATTTGAAATAAAAAAAGTTTTTGCCATTTGTGCAGGAAAATTCTTCCCAGATTAGGCACACAGCATGTACCAAACAGCTCATTCAGCCCTCTTCTAAATGAGCTGCTGTGGCTTTCCACACCCCTGTCCACACCCCCAACCGTCATAGAGTCAGAGTTTGTAAAGATAGCAGTGTCATGATTTGGTTTAAGGATCTGACCCAAAATGCAGAGAACCACTCAGAGAGCAAGGCAAAGGTTTAAACAGGTGTATTGTGGTAAGCGTTGAGGGGTTGGATCTGGTGCTCAGAGGGCCGGTGAACAGGACCTGGAAGGGAGGAGGGAAGTTCACAGACGTGAGTTCAGGATCCGTGGGAACTTTGAACGATGACTTGGAGAAACAGAAAACGCGACTCACGTTAGTGGAGAAAACTTTCTTCCCAGAATCCAGTCTGAGTGGGTTGATCCAGTGGAAGAGATCCGTTGGAGGGCGTACAGGTTTAAACTTGGTTGGACTCTGAGGCACTATGGAGCGGACTGTCACTTGGAATCCAGGAGGTCTTGAACGGAACTTGTGGAGGTTAATCCCCTGCTCAGTGTGAGACTCAAACAATTCTTCCAGGGGAAGAAGGCCAAAAACATCCAGCTTGCAGGATGGCTTCCCAAAACTGGCAAACTCTCTGGCCACGAGGTAGTGACAGTCCACTGCTTAAGTACTCCTCCCGATAATGATCCAACGAGACGCAGGTGTGCAGGGAGGACAGGGAGCCACCTGGTGGTTGAGGGAGAGACAAACACAAACAACAGACCACACAAACTGGATTCCTGACTGACAGGAGCACGGAATAATACATTAGATGGCCTTAGCATGACTGACGGGCTGCTAAAGGCCTCACTAGACAGCTTATTTCCCCTTATGACATCATCTTTTGAAACAGAGCATTTTGAACACAGATTAGCTAAGAGGCAGAGAAAGGCAGTGAAAGAGGTAAAAGGTTTTTTTTTAAATTGTGAATCTCACACTCAGGCTTCAGACACAGATTTTATATGAGATCGGCCATTAAATAGCCATTATTAGTGGTTTTCAGTCCCATAGAATGTCTTCAGACTGCGCCTCCTCTACCTTCTAGTTGTCAAGTGGAAGTTGATGTTTGACAGGACCCAAATGCAGACACAAGAGCTTAAGGTGGTTACTTGAAGCAAAAATCTAAAACATAAATCCACAAAATCCACAAAAACTGAGAACCAGGAATTTTCATAAGAAGGGGGCAAAGAAACAACGACAAACCAGCCAAGAGTAACTGAACAGGAGGAGAATATATAGGAGAGAAAAACAAAGGCCAGGCTAATTAGCAGATTGGGAACAGGTGTGAACAGAGGCAAGAAGGGAGCTTGGAGACTGACACAGGAGGGCAAATAAGAAATATTTAAGAACTCAAATACAATGAAAAATAACTGGAACACAAAAATGAAAGTAAGACCAATGAAAACTCAGAGATAAAACTTGAACATAACCAAAACCCTGATACTAATAGATTTCTTATGGTTGATAATATGCAGCTTATTGCTGATAACAGCCGCTTTGGCCATGTATAAAACTTGAAGTTTAATTTTCTATTTAACTACTTTATGCTTTTTATCTACTTTATGTACAGCCTACCTTCTTTAAGAAAACTGCATTTTAAAGCTTTATTTCGAGTTATTTCCAAATTTTTCAGTCACACGAATTTAAAAACCACTCAGTTGGCAGGATATTTTTGGGAGGGGTTGTTTGATCTAGGTGTCATGCCAATCAACTTTTTTTTTGCAATAGATGAAGAACTATTAAAACATCAATTAATTGTGCGAGCCTACTGGTAGGTAGGAGAATCTGAAGATATGGGGACTGATAATTGCTAATAACAGCCATTTATTGAGATTATAACATCCAAAATGGCTGCTTCAGAACACATATGGTTGTTACATAATAGTTATAATGTATATTTTGCATAATATGGAAGCTTTAATGTTTTTTGATTCTGTGTCATGTGTTGAAGATGTTGTAGAAGGTACATGGAGGCTGGAAAATTACAATATGGAGTCTAATGCACCTAATGAGAAGTCATACTCTTGTAAGGCACAGTATGAATGTGAGAGCTATCGGTAACAGTGCTAACTTAATTTACTGAAAGGCCCACATTGTTGGGACGGTGCAGACTCCTCCTTGACAGCAGATGGTGAGAAAAAGACATCTAAACATGCAGAGCAGATGGAGGGAGATAGAGGCTGGATTTAGAGGTTTTTAGCATTAGGGTAGATGTATAACAGAGATAAAAGAGGGAGACTATAAGACTGAGAAGAGCTTATCAACTATCTCTGAACCTTTATGATGCTGCATTTAGGGGTGCATGGAGAGGTCAGTAAAAGCAGCATTTCTCTGGACTGCTTGACACATGCTGTTTTTAAGAGGCCACATGCACAGCTCCTGGTTCTGGTTTTCCTCAAAGCTCCGGTAAAGATCTGTTGGTCAGAAAACTTGAACTGAAAATGCTTGTGGGGAACCTGTGGCTTTCAAGGAGCATTTGAAACCTACAAACCTCTACCACTGCCTTCAAGCATTTAAAAATTTGTTTAGGTCAATGTTGAAAATGGAGATTTTTTTTTTCAACCCTTTACATTTTGAACATTTTTTGTAGAATATAGAAGTTTTACCGTCCTAATTAAAGCGTCTTCAGGTTTTGCTCTATTAAAACAAATTCAGAACCAGGCCAGTAGATGGCTGTAATGTCAGTATTAATGTCTGACTTTTATTATACATTTAGTTTAAAATTGTATCACATTATACTTGGCTAACAATACAGTTGAGCTTGAAAGTTTACACACCCTTCCAGTAAAGACAGAAAAATCAGCTGCCATTCATCTGCAAGATTAATATGTCTGGGGCAGGTTTTGATTAGAATAATAACAAAAATCTAATATTTTGTTTTAGTAAATTACCATTTAGTACATTTTTATTTATTATTACTTTTTTTGTTTTGTGTTATTTGAATTACTAGTGTGAGTATATTATTTTCTTTAATGGGAGGGTGTCTAATCTTTTAAGCTCAACTGTATATCTTTAGTTTTTTTCAATAAAAGCAATCTTTTGTCTTATTTTTTATGATTAACATAAACATGGGATTTATAATTGTGCATTGTTTATGCTTTCAGATCCCTAGAACTTTTCGACATCCTTCCCATCTTAAAATTGTGGCATACGTTTGTATTTATTCTGTCATACAACATGCTCCTAATACGTGAGAACCTATTATACTGTATAAACTCACATTCATATGCATACAGTACAAGTCTGTAACTGTAACTTGACAGAAATTTGAAAAAAGCTAGGGTTGTGTGCAAGGGTGTAACTTTGTAATGAAAGTTGGTGGGGACACCCGGGTGGGGGCTGATGGACCTACAGTTAATCGAACCAAATGCTTTCATTAGGTTTTTGTATTTTCCAAAAATTAGCTCAAATATATATTTATTGAATGCTTTCCTATTGTCGAGAACACAAGAGAATCATAACACACCAATATTTATATTTATGGATAGTCAGAGAGATGCCATATAGTGCATCATATATATAGGGCCCAGAAACATTAATGTATAAAAAATAATAAATAATAAATAATAAATAACAATTCCATCCATCCAACTGGAAAAATATGAATGAATATGCTGTATTTTGAATATAGAATATATATATATATATATATATATATATACATATATATTTTGTAAACTTTCTGGTAAACCTGGAGATATATTTTATTACATGTTGCATATCTCAGTAAATCTGTTTCACCTTTAAATCTGCAGCTCTCCCTACTTCTCTCTGTGCTCTGTTTAAAGAGTTAGTTAACCTCTTAAGATTATGCTAATATAATGATGCAAGAAACAAAATTTCAAGATATGAAGCTCTGCAGTCTGATTCTGTCTGTACAATAAGAAAATATGTGTTTATTTTAACCTGTAACTGTGAGTCATGGTCCTTTGAGAAGCCAAGCTTTTTTTTAAATAGGAAATAAGAACATTTAAACCTTGTTTTCTAAAGCTTCTTACAGTATAATACTAACTTGTATAAACTTAAAATCTGTTGCCATTTTTAGCTGAAAAAGCTCTGTATGTCTAACGAACAGATTTTTCGGTGGTATCTCAATTTTTTTTTTAACCAACACGTCTCCGAACTTTTACTTAAACATCTATCGAAGTAGCTGCTGGTTAAATTCACTGAGTGCTGCTATGTGTCTCTCTTCCTCCACGTAGCGATTTCGTACGCAGTGAAATGGGACCTCAAATAAGAAGCGACTCAAATAGCTCTGAAAACAGATAGCTGCACCCAACCTCTGTTACCTTTGGCTAAAGCAAATGAGCGGAAAGGGGAAAAAAAGCGGAAATTATTGGTGGGGACATGTCCACATGCCTGTCGTTGTGTGGTAGAAAACCATGGGAAAAAGGAAGCATCTTGCTGTGATGTATTTAGTCAGGGACAATAAATAAATCAGTTTTCTTTTAATAAAAGGCCCTGGATAGACATGTCATCAACAGGGACAGATGGACCCAATATCCAAGGTGAGACAGTCAGTTGGAAAGTTAAAAACGTTTATTAAAATAAACAGTCAGAAACAGAACTGAAGCGGGCTGCTGTGGAGCTGCGGACATGCAGTGACTGCAGGAGGCCACCCAAGAACTGACACTCTGGTTTAGCAGTTCAGTCCATCCTCTCAATCATAGGCAGGATCAGCTGATAGGCTGCTAATGAGATGTGGCCCTGAGCCACCCAGAGTGTCCCCGATCCTGCAGCCCCGGAGAACATCCAAGAAGCCGATCCAGGTCTGGGGAAAACAAGTCAGGCAGTTCCGAGATCCAGGGGTCCATAGTCCAACCATGGGTTCTGATCCACCGAGGAACAGATAGGTCCTGGGTCCAAGGAATGCGTTTAGGCCGGTTCAGAGTCAGAACGGGTCCAGAAGGGTGCCCAGACAGGCAGGTACAGATGCAGGGACAGAGACAAGATGTGGTACTGAGATTTCCGCAGGAAACTCTGGAGCCAGGCTTACTGGAATAAAACTGACCTCTGAGCCGAAACCCTGAGGGCTCCGCGGAGAAAGACCAGGACACGATCTGAAGACAAGAAAAACACTAAAACCCTCTAAATCCACTGGCCACCAGGAACCAGGACACAAACCTTGGAACTAACTAAAACTAACAGAACTGAAAGGCATGAGTGAAACAGCACACAAACAAACAATGATCTGGCCTCGATAGCTGGGCTGAGCCGAATTTAAAGAAACAGACGCAGGTGGATGAGATGAGTGATAATTAGAGACCGGGCTGCGTTAGGCAGATGAGTGAAATGAACAATTAAGGCCAGCTATCAGGGCAGATCATGACAAGATATGGTTTTATGTATTCTGCCTTTTGTGTTGAGAATGTTAGAACCAGTTCACTGGTGCCTGTAAGTCCCCACAATCATCTGAAGTTGATCTTACACTGTCCCAACAAGGTAGCAAATACATGGCCACACCCTGAGTCACAAACATACCTACCATGTATTTTGTTATTCTTTTGAAAATAAAGATTTTACAGCAGACTTAAAAGTTTTTTTTTCAGGGAGAAAAATGCTAATGTTGAATTATGGATTAGCTCTGAAAATAGCGCTCACATGGAAGAAGTATTGAAATATTTAGGTTCAGTTCACAGTCTGCTGTTGATTTTTTTTGTTCTGCCTTTCTGTAAACCTGTTCTCTGTGTTGAACTAGAACTGAATTTCAGTCAGATACGTCCCTTGTTAACATTCACTCCTCCCTTATGCAGAGAAAAATCATACATAGCTTCAAATGCATTGAGCCTCTGTACCTCAGTCGCTCTTAGATAAAATGAAAGACAAATTAAAGCAGCTTGCCTCGATGTTTTCTTGTGCCACATAATTAGCTGTTAGTGGACATGGTTATCCTGTTGACAACATTGAGGTTTTCTAGGCCTGGTGCTTGAACCTCCCTTGAAGTAGAACTAAACCCAATGTTTAGGGCTGAACAATTAACTGGAATAATCGTTATTAATCAGCTATTGAAATAATCTTCAACTAATTTAGAAATAGATAAATCGTTAACATGAGTTTAGAGACTGTAAAATATGCCTTTAGCTAACAGAGCGCCCCACTTTGAGCAGTAATCATATCAAAATTAAATAAATATGTATAAACATTTTGCAATTAAGATTAAAAAAAAGCATTTTTACCTGTCAATTTGCTCTATCCATTTGGCTATCTTATTGTTAATCGAAAAAAGAATCAACAGATGAATCGATTTGCAAAATAATCTGTTGTTGTTACAGCATAACCCATCGCCAGGCAATTTAAAAAAAAGTCACCAAAGAAGGCAGTACTGAAGGATAAGGATAAGTGGAGGGAGAAAGAGCTCTCAATTGCAGCTCCTAACTCGCCATGTGTACATTAGTAGCCATTCAAATTTTCCCCACTTTCCTTGATTGGCCCTTAGCTGGTCCTTGGCTCGTCCCCCTACAATTCCTTTTTAAACTTTAATTCTTTGTACTAAAACATTCTTTCTGTCATGATTTGTGGACATTAAGATCTAAAGAGAAGTGCCTTCTCCTGGTCAGAATCTGTATTTCATTGAAAGCAGACCAGGAGAAGGAGGGGTCTCTCCAGTGGCTGGAAGTTGGAGAGCATTTGCTGGGAGTTGCAGGGAAGTGGGCTGCCATTCGGCTGCCATTTTACAGGGAAGGGCCATTGTGAATGGCTGCTACTGTATCTCTGTAATGGATTTATGGTGTGATGCATTTGTACTCATAATTTTTAATAGAACAGTGTTTTCTCATTGTTATTGTACACTATGGAATGACAAAAAAAAAAACCTCTCACCACTGATCAGCAAGAATGAGATAATCTGGAACTGATGGCTGGATGCAAGTACATTAAATAGAGGCAGAAGCAGCTAGATCAGATGAGCGGTAATGAGCAACCGGCAGAGTTAGACAGGTGAAAGTAATGATCAATTAAGCCAGCCATCTGTGCCAAGATCATGACACCTTCATCTTAATAAAGGGGGTCCTGAGAAATGTTTTGTTTTGGAGTGGGGCACCTTGTCTGGGATTTGCTGAGGCCTTAGTTAGGGATGTTAGCAGGTGTTCCAGGTTAGGCTGATTAAGAGTCGTACAGATTGAATATTCTCTTAAGCTTCATAACACAGAATATATTTTTTCTTTTCAAAACATGAAGAAGATATTGCAAAATTGTGTTTTATATTAAGAATGTTACGTTTATCTGTTTTGTATTTAAAAATATTTTCAGTCCGTTACATCTGGCTTGAGGACAAACAAGTTAAATAAAGCTTAGGGAAAACTGAGTGCATTTCTATTTCTGTCAGTCAAACTGCTTACTTGGAAAATTATAATTTAATTTGTAATAATTAAAAATATAGAAGTAAAATATAAGTAAAATGTTTTATCTTGGTTTGGGAAGCAGTCATCTTGACTCAGCTGTACTGCACTCAGGATCTGGTTAATCAGCAGCTAAAGTGGCCAAGAGAACAACATGAGACATAAAGCAGGTGTAACTTCTCCCCCTCACAGGCGATTGAAATAGGTGGTGTTTCACAGTACCTGACTGGGTTAGACAGAGGGACTAACCTTTTTAGAGCTCCCAGACCTCCCTAGCATGAAAGTTTAATGCAAGTGCATTCTGTTTGGGCTCACCAGGCTTTTACATCTGTTTTCCCCTCTAACGTCAGCCTGTGTTAGCACTGAGAGGGAATCCTGAGATTACATTATAAATGTCCGTTCAAAGGACTCTATTGGATCCGCCGCTCCAAGTTTTTCTTTCTCTTCTCTGCATGTAGCAACAAAGAAAAATACAAATAGAACATCAAATAAACAATAATAAAAAAAACTATTTAACAAACACGTAGTGGGAATTCATCAGAGGATATACAATTTATACAAACATTTTCTCAAAATTATAAGAACTAAAATATGCAGCCAAAATCTGTTTCCTTATTGAGCAAAGTGACTAATGCCTGAAGAGATATGAGTCTGTTTAACACTCTTTAGTTGGTTGCCTCCTTGTGTCAGTCAGTCTCCTTTCTCTTAGCTCCTTCTAGTTATGTCCATCTACACCTGCTCCCTATCAGCTAATTAGTCCTCACATTGTTTCTGTCTCCCATATAAACACCTCCTTTTCAGTTACTCTTTGCTGGATCCTATTTCCCCCCTTGTAAAGATATAATCTAATCTAACTAAAGAGATAATGATCTACAGAAATTATCTCTATATTTTAGAGTTTTTCAAAAGAGAGAGAGAAAAAACAAGACTGGATCATGGAAAATTGATAACATAAACTGCGAACTGTGACGTGGAAGAACAAGTTGTCTAAGAAAAGAAGAGGAAAGGAAATGGAGAAGCTAAGATGGGATATAAATGGAAAGGAGAGGAAACATAAATGCATGAGGAGGAGAAGAAAGAGAAACATACACTTATATGCTGAGAGGCTGATGCCAAAAAAGCACTCTGCTTCATATGTGCATCACAACATCAATAAGAGAGTTATCAACAGCCCAGCACCGTCTGAGGGAGCGGCTGCTGCAGTCTACAGCTACGAGCGAAATCCTCCATCATTATGGATCTATGCTCTATGACTGGGATCTTTTTTACTGGAGATCCTCTTCTCTTATAAATTAATGAGGATGAGAAGTTTAAAAATATATATATAAAAATACCACATCCAAAGTTTTAGTTGGTACTGTTGTGTTAAATACAGTGGCCCCTGCATATGGTAATGTAATTAGAGTTATTAAATACATTTATTGTCTTCCCAAGGAAGGTATTATGAAAGGAATGCTTGAATCTATTAGATTTGGCATCTCATTTTCAGCTGATTTTTTAAATTTATTTATTTACTTTTTTTTTGTATTGTGTTATGAGTGTTTCCTGTGTGCAGTTTTTGACAGAAAATCTGGGTATGGGTAAGGGCACAGTAACACAATTAAGTCTTTAAAAGTGAATAGGTCCATCAAAAACATATTTGGAGTCAGGCCAAATAAAAAAAAATGCTTATTTGAAAAGGAATATCCACTAATTGCCCCAATTAATTTTTCAGCTAAAAATAATAGTGAGAAGAAAAAACCAATGCTGTAAGAAGTGTAAAATGTCATAGTAATTTGGAGCAGGGTTAGGATTTAACAGTTTGATATAACTATAAACCTACCCAGACAGCACAACCTCTCCCCAACTGACAGACCACAAAAGGAAATCCTTAATCTGAGAAGTAGCCAAAAGGGGAACTTAAAAGATGGCAGTGAGGAAAGACAAGCTGAACAGCAATAAATTGTAAAGTGGCAGGGAGAAGCCATGGTTGAATTATAGTCCTGTTTGCATCTATCTGCATAATCTGCAATGAGTATGCTTTGGATGACATCGGTGTAGGTGGGGGTCCACTGGTGGAAGATCCTTTCTGACTGCTGTCCTACAGTGATGAACATTAGGGTTGGTGAATGCATGATCAGAATGTGATTGTAAAAATGGCAGGAAAGGCTATGCACTCCCAGAGTTGCTTTGTGGTAAACTTATTCTGGCTGAACTGCTCCTCATTTCCTGCTCTAAACTTTATCAGGGCTTTGGTCTGCTCCACAGTTCCTGAAACATTAGCCCACATAACCAGATTAGATAGACAACGAGAAGACAACACACCTTGCGTACACATTCTAGGGTCCAATACGCTATGGGAGACTGACATTTTTTAAGGAAATAAAATAAAAATAAATTAAATTATTGTGCTGACAGAAGACAATTGACAAAAGTTTTTTTTCATATGAATTTTTCATATGAATTTGCCCAGGAACTACGGATATATTACTCATAAAACTGAAAAATCATGCCTTATAGCTGTGCTCGCTGTGCAGTAAACAAGCACTATGACAATAATGCATAACGTTATACCGTCTATGCTGCTATAGTGACCGTGGCAATTCCACACATCAAGATAGAAATGGTAATAATGTGATTTTGTTAAAAGTTGTCATCCATAATCATGCTGCGGTGAAGTTGTTTAGAAGTTGGATATTGGATATTCAAGCTCCGCTGAGTCAGCGGGATCGAGCTCACGGTTGATCTGATTGAGGGACTCCACGGCCAGCGTCTCTCAGCTGCTCAGGAGAGCAGCCGAAATCGGGAGTCCCTCAGTCGGATCAACCATGAGCTAGATCCTGCTGACTCTGTGGAGCTGGAATATTTAATTCCCAACTTCTAACCAACTTCACAGTGGTCATAATTATCCTACATTACGTAAAAAAAAAACAAAAAAAAACAACTCTATAGATTTGTGTAAAATGAAAAATAGGAAATGCCATTTCTCCTATTGCTGAATGAGTTTGCAAAGTATTCTGGGAATCCACTTTGTTCCCAATTCAGCTCCTGACCCTACTCGGTCTGAAGGGATCATGATAAGTGTTAGGTTTAAACACCAAACACCTTATTCAGCAACCTGCACAAAGAATGACACAGAGAATTTAGTATATTTTACTTGCAAGGAGAGGGGATCAGAAACTGCATTCAGTTACAACTTCAAACCCACTCTGAAGCAGTATCTGCTCTCCAAGCCCTTTATTGAAGAAACGCCCTGATTACAATGTGGTTTCAACCGCTAAAGGGGGAGGGAACCGAACCCAGTTGAAACCAGAATTTTCGTACAACATCATACAACATCATACAACATCAGAGGATAAGGAGAACCCCTCTCCTTATCTAGTTGCACAGTTCTCCATTCTCCTCCACACCCTTAACGACATCTGTTAACAGCAGTCGCAGTCAACATCCCTCCTGCACAGACTTAAAAAACATTAATGACACAGCAAACAAAACTAAATGTTTTAACACTCTTTGTAATATGAGTAAGATAGAGATAACAAAATGTGTAAGTATAATATGATTAAAGTAGAATAACTTATGTTCAATTAATTAACCCAACATTTCCCTCCTGTTTATTCACTTTAAGCTATTTATTTTTATCATTCAATAGTTACTTCTTTTCAGATTTTCAACTAAGAAATCATTCTTTTTTCTTTTTTTAGCTGTAAAGGGTACACTCAGAGGTACTTTAAACTGGTGGGTTATTGTCGTTGGGATTAGGATAAAAGTCAGGAAAGTGTAAAGAGAATTCATCCTCTTCGCTGTCTTCATCATCCGATAGGTGTTCCTCAGTGGACATAAGGGCATACATTTCTGTTTTAATGGGTTGTATTGCAGTGGTAATTAGTCTATTTAGCAGCAATCTAATACATGGAATACAACAACATCCACATAAGGTCAGGATGGCGGCAAATATAGCTACAGACATCAAAATAGAAAGTACCAGTTGTTTGTATTTACCAAAAATGTCTCCAGATCCATCCCACATTTTTGTGTCAACTCCAGAATGGTCTTTCATTTTGCTGTTAAGAGAGCGAAGGCCTTCAAGGGCCTTTGTGAGGCTGCCATCTGCAGCAGTGTTGTTGGGAATAAAGGTGCAACACTGATCTCCAAAAATAGAGCACACACCACCTTTTTCAGCTAACAACATGTCAACAGCAATACGGTTCTGGAAAGCCATCAGAGAGGTAGCTGACAATTGTTCATGGACGGCGGAGAAGCCTTGTTCTGTTTTATTTCCCAGCCTCTGGACGTTATAATGGATGTAGTTGATCCTGTCTACATTTTTATTTATAGTATACCACCAGCATAAGAAAGATTCAAATCCTGCAGAAACTTGATTCACTAGTTTATACTCATCTGGAACACCTCTGGGTACTCCAATACTGTCAATATAAGTAGGGTCATCTGGACTCCGCGCATTTTCAGATGCCCTCCTTCTTCTAGTATGCCATGTGTGAGGTAAAATACTGTTTACAGTCGTTAACAATTCATCCATTGTGAGTGAAGTAATAGAAACAGGTAAAATCAAGGTGACTGCAGCACACAATCCAGTGGTGTTGCATGGAAGTCTGTCAAACAATCTGTCATCTCCACACCACCACCAGATGTCACTGCGGGATTGAGGTTTAAAAAAGGTGGATACCAGTAAAATGCTTGCACATTGTTTTTCATTTAGTGTACCCAATTTTGGGCCCACTCCGGTCCTGTTTACACAGGTGAAATTTGCCACAGCCACTTTCTTCAAAAAGATTGGTTTTTTCTTCTCATCTGTGGTCAGGGGATAGATCTTATCCCAATAGGTGCAATTATCAGTTGGAACTGTATAATTCATTATATTTAGAAGACATTGAGGAGTTATGGTGGCAGGAACCACACGTAACAGCGGTCTGGCTCCCATACACACAAGACAATCAGTAGACACTGTTTTAGCTGCTTGTTCTGCCATTAAAAGCCAGTTGTTTGTTTGCCCAGAGATTCCAGTGGTGACTTGAAACAATTCATCTGTTTTAAGCGGGTCATTAATATTTTGAATTTTTATCTGTTCACCTTGGGCAGAAGTAAGAATCCCTTGTATCTCATTTTCTTCTTGTGTAACATTTGCAGAGCACAGATACAATGTCCAACACGGATCGGTTTCACTAGACCGTGCACATATAAATGAGGAAGAACAGCCTTCCTTCTCAAGGGGTTCTGCTGTGGAGTTTATTGTCATAGTGAAAACTTTGGAGGCATGGTTAACAGTGAACCCTGATATTCTACTCATCCATTTCTTAGCTAAAGATGTCCATCCATACGATCCTTTTTTCCACTGTCCAGTGGTTCTGAAAACGTCTCCCCAACTCTTTTGAGTTCTTTGAACTACACGGGGATATAGGTAGAAATCATAACCTCGCCAATCTCCCGGGTCAATTTTAAATCTTTGCGAGAATGTTTGAAAAGGAATAGTCACTACACTGATTACTCTAGTAGAGTTATAGCAGAGATAGACGTCCCTTTTACAAATAGCTGGCTCATGGGGGCAACAAGAATCCTTGCCCTGAGTGAGAGCTAAAAACAAAACTAATATGAAAAGTTGCAACATCATCTAAGTTCAAACTTCAAAAAGTTTCCTATGGGTAATCTTTTACACAGTGGTCTACTTCCTATGACCTCTCGGCAGAGTTGTGTACAATCATCACCAGTTTGAGACGGTTGTATACTAAAAATACAACCCCCTTTGTACGATGGACTTCCTCTGAAGGTCGGTGAAGGAGACCAAATGCGTATTCTATAACAGGTACCACAGTAGAATTACTAGAGTGCTAAGCAGTATGGTAAGGTTCCACAGAATAATTAAGAAAGTGATTTTACTTATTACTCATCTGATCTAACTATCACTTTCTTGCAATCCATTTAGAAAACAAATCTATTATAACCAAACAGAATTGAAAGGATAAATAGGTTTAGGGAAAGCACCTTTTTTAGGTCTTAAATTTCCTTGAAGATTATGTTTAGCACATATTAGACATGCTTTACAAAAGTTTTTTGCATAAAATATAAATCCATATGCTGTATAATGATGCTCAATGCTCAATCAATCCTACAATCCCCCCGTTTGAGACATGAGTGAAATCATGACTCAATATAGCAGCTCATTCAAAGAAATTTTTTTATTTGGAAGGATTGGTTTATGTTCTGGTCACATATAGGGGCCATCATGGATTTTATGATAGTTTGGCTGAATAACATGTTTGTTTCGTTGAATGTCATCCCCACTTCACATGTATTTAATAAGAAATGTTATGTTTAATGCAATGTTACGATGAAATTAGGACAGCAACTAACAATTATTTCGTAAATCGATCAGTCTATCGTTAATTCTTTCGATTAATTGGTTAGCCAAAAGTTCTGTAAAGAAGATTACTAATGACATTAAACCAGGTGAAACCAAAACATTTCCTCCTGAAGAGCTCCGGACGGAAGTTATTGACAGACAAAAACATTTTATATCGTATTTGCAAAATGTTTATAAATTTATTTTACAGTTTTGGTATGATTACTGATCCAAGTGGGTTACTCTGTCGGAGAAAGCCAGATTTTACATGTATATTATGTGTTAGAGTCTCTATACTCCATTTAATGATGAATCACTAAATTTGTTTACGAATATGTAAATAAACAATGAATATGATTCATGTTTTCAGCCACAGATAAAATACATGAGATGGGCAACACAGAGTAACTACAGCCCAGATGTTCAACTTTCATAGTGAAGTTATTATTTTTAATGAAGCATAGTAGGTAAAAATATAAGAGTGGGGTTTAACTCTGCACGATTCTATATATTCAGAAGAAAGTACTGTATTTACCGTCTGTCTCAGTTGTTCAAATAAAATCATTTACAAAGTGGAAAACAGTCCTAATTCCACATTCATCAGAGCCGGTGATACTCCAACATTGATAAACAGCATCTAGTTAGTGTAGTGCTTAAAAATGTTTATTAATGTAGCAAAATGCTCCTTTTTTCTTTAAACAATGAATTCCTCTCATCAGTACTGATGCTCATATCAAGCATAAAAAAAAGAAAGGCATGCATAATGCATAGTACCAATGACACCAGACCAATAGTGTCCCTACCAGGGATGGGATGCCCAGCCTCTGTCTAAGCAAAGCATAGAGCATCCCTGCCTAAGAGGTTAACTGAACATTCAGGTAAAGTCAGTACAGACAGCCGGCAGGAGAGTCCTTCAGGGTCTCTCAACCACACAAGCTGGATCTCCTGCACAGCCTTTAAATGACCTTGAGCTAATCGGACTATGACAGTCTCAGGTCCTTGGCCAGCACCTGGAATTTGTTGTTTAACAGTTGTTCTGCATGCACCACTGTCACACAGGAAAACTGTTGGGGTGCTATTCACATGTATAGTTAATACAACTAATCCTTATTTATGCATATTAATTATGTTTTTGATAAAAATGCTTTGGCTAAAATGCCATCAGAAGGCTGATAAATAGAGAGGAAAAAAGGACAAGAACAGAGGGACAAAACCTAGAACAAATAATGAATGTCTATTCTATTAACATTTCTCTATCTGTAGAATAGGACTGTTTTATAGGTTTTCTTGTCAGGGGGGGCCCCCTGCCCATCCATGCCCAGGGCCCCAAATTTCCTAAATCCGCCCCTGCCTATAGACCATCATGACAGGAAAAAATGGATTTTCAGCTGGCCCCTGACCCGCCAAAGGATTTGGCAGCTCAATTAAAGGAAACACTCAATTTCAGGTTTGGGTTCAGGGGCTGGCTGTGGGGAGATTAAGCCTCCCCCCATATCTTTTGACCAAGCCCCCACAGGTCCCCCAGAATGGGTAACCCTTGTGGAGGTGCTGGGCATAGGAGAATAAGCCGGTAGATTCTCAACTTTAGGAGCTGGCAAGACTGGGGCTGAAGCAGAAGCAGCAGCAGCACCAAGTTCATTTGGGTCTTGCTGTAAAGCTGCTTGTGCAGCTGCTTGTGCTTGCTGTAATAATGCTGAATATGGACCTACAGGTAAATCATCTTTACGATGGGTATGTGCAAGGGTATGGGTTCTTTTATTGTGGTTCTGCAGGCTCCTGTATCACACAAAATTTAACAGGAGTGCCCTGGACCATCAGAACTATTTCTGGTCTATAACATTTCTTTAAAAAAAAAATCTTCTAGGTTTAAGACATCCATATTTTCACCCTCTATCTCTCTAATAGAAAATGGTTGATCATCTAGTCATGCTGAGCTTCCTGCTTTTGTGGTTTACTTTGACAGTGTCTAGCTATGTGGCCTTTTTTTCCACATGACCAACACGCTCTGGAATTATCAGTTGAGCGTGATCCAAAATCTCTTCCCTTTCCACGGCCTCGGCCCCTACCTCTGGACTGCTGATAAAACACAGTGTCCTCTTCCTCCTGATAAAACACAGTGGATTCTTTATTGTGATTCTTTTTACTTTTTATGACTTTCTCTGCATGCAGGGCGTGGTTTATATACTTTTGGAGTGTTGCACCACTCATCTCTATGTGGTGACGATTTACCCATTCTTGAATTACACATTCTTCCACATCTTGCTTTGGAGAGGGAATTCCTTCTACTGTTTTTCTTTGTCTCTCCTCTCTCCCTCTCTTAACTCCACGCTCTCCCTCTTCTCTCTGTCCTGCTAATTTCATCCAGACCATGGTTTGCATGTAACCTTCTTTTGCCATCAAAGTGTCTTTATTTTTGCTTTTTGTTTTTATTTTTTGCTGCAATTCCTTTATGTTTGTGGTGCTCAATTTACCATTAAAACCGTAGTTTTTTATCCAGTAACACAACGGCTCTACCGCCCATGGGTCATCATTTTCAACTGCTTTCCAGTCTTTACACTGGAGTTCCTCCAATAACTTCTGTTTTTCTTTACTTTGCCCCTTTCCCATTTTGAACTAAATTTGGGCCCAGTGGGTTTTCAACACCTGTCGTGTTCTAAACACTGGGGCTTCAGACAAGATGGTGATCAACGACTTTTTGTGGTAAAACTCACTTCAACCCTTACAGGTGGAGTTTTCTTGTCTACAAACATCCACAAAAGCTCACCATTTAACCCTTGTCTTTTTGGTATGAAATACAGATATCTAGTGATATCTATATTTCCTTACACACGCACACACACACACACACACACACTCACTGCGCAGTTAACTTTTACTTTATTTCTGTTTACTTATTTTAAACACAGAGGACGCCGCTATCCTATGCAGAATTTAACTAGTTTACAACTCGGGGAGCCTGCCCTTACAAACTAGGGGAGCCTGCCCTCCCGCGGACTTTAACTGTTTTAAAATTTCTATTTTACCTGATAGAGTCTAGAATTGTCAGGGTTTTAGTACAAAAGGGGGACCTCGTTACCCCATGCGGAATTTAACTATTTAAGATAGAGGACACCGCCGTCCTTCACGAGGTTTAAACTGTTTGCAAAGGGGAATCTCGTGACCCCACGCTGAGAGGACTTCAAAAGGGGAATCTCGTGACCCCACGCCCTTCACTTCGATCTTTTTTTCTTTTTTTTTATATTATTATATTTTTATAAATTTTTTATATTTTATATATTTTTCTTCCAATAATTCACTCACTCCTTATTAAAAGAAAAACTACTCACAATTCTCTGCGTCCTCGAAATGCTTCAACCGTCGGACCCCAGCTTGTAAGGGAGAGACCAGTCCCGTAAAGGGTCTCTTTGCTGCGGCCGCAGGCTTATCTGGATCTCACTCACCTGCTGGGGGTCGTCGGGTATCTTGCAATCCGGCTCGAAGGACCAATTAATGTTAGGTTTAAACACCAAACACCTTATTCAGCAACCTGCACAAAGAATGACACAGAGAATTTAGTATATTTTACTTGCAAGGAGAGGGGATCAGAAACTGCATTCAGTTACAACTTCAAACCCACTCTGAAGCAGTATCTGCTCTCCAAGCCCTTTATTGAAGAAACGCCCTGATTACAATGTGGTTTCAACCGCTAAAGGGGGAGGGAACAGAACCCAGTTGAAACCAGAATTTTCGTACAACATCATACAACATCAGAGGATAAGGAGAACCCCTCTCCTTATCTAGTTGCACAGTTCTCCATTCTCCTCCACACCCTTAACGACATCTGTTAACAGCAGTCGCAGTCAACATCCCTCCTGCACAGACTTAAAAAAACATTAATGACACAGCAAACAAAACTAAATGTTTTAACACTCTTTGTAATATGAGTAAGATAGAGATAACAAAATGTGTAAGTATAATATGATTAAAGTAGAATAACTTATGTTCAATTAATTAACCCAACAATAAGTTTTGGAGGGAACTTCCCCCTAGCTCTTATAACTATTGGGACACACAAACCTTAAACGTGAACGCGCAAAACCGAGTGCTAGGGTCCAAAACAAGTGCAATTGAGAGAAATGGGAGTGGGCATTTTTGTCACATTGGATCAATAACATGACAAAACTTTGCTTAAGGAAAAACTGCCACACATTAAACTCAACTATTTCCCAGCAGTGAAACATTTTTTTTCCTTTTTTTTTTAACTGCAGTGACTGGGGGAGGATAAGAGTTAATAGATGAACAGATGATGTAATCGTGTCCAAAAGTTTAGTTAAGTGTTTACTACTGTTTTTAACACAAATATACCCCACATATTTATTTAAAACAATTGATAAGAAGCTATATTGAATTTACTCTAGGTTCTATAAATTTATTAAAACTATTAACTTTACAATTATTCACAACTTTACACTGATCTATCACATAAAAAACACAATAAATACTTCAAGGTTTTTTGTTATAACATAGTCACAAGTGAAAAGGTTCGATAAACTATTGTATCTGATACATGACTGGGTGTCTGTAAAGAAAAACAAAAAAAAAGTTTAGCTGTAAAACCCACATTCTTAACAATAGGGAAATATGCATATGCCAAAATCAGCTCCCTCAATCTCTTTAAGATGTTCACTGAACCAACAGGCCTGCATGACACCTTCAACCTGAGGTGTTATGTTCGACCTGAATGCTGGATGAAAGGACAGCTGGCAAACAAAGCTCTGCTATTCAGGAGAATGGGACCACATTGTTTGAGAAATGGCTGCCCTACTGATAAATACACATTGTCCATCTGGGTTGTCTTGGTTCTAGCACTGACATGTTCCATTGTAAAGCCTCCTGACAGTGAAGAAAATCAAACATGAGCAAGTTGTCATGGAGAAAAAACCAGCAGGCAAACAAAGAAAACAAAAAGAGATTTGCATGTTAGTAAGCTTCCATCTGTTCTTCTTTTCTCCTAGTTCTTCACTTTTTCTTGTTTGCAGCAGGTGATTTCTTCCCTCTTGCAGTTTACTCAGCTGGATTTTTTCTAACCATTCCGGTAAAACTAAAATACTGCTGCTTTCATGAAGTCAGTTTCCTGAGAAGATGAATCTGCTTTTTCTCCTTCTTTCCATCTTCTGTCACTCCAGCCTCTTTCCATCATCCACTCCTCTACTGGGTATTTTTAGAGAGGCTCCGGATGCATCGCCTTCTCTCCTCTGCTGCTTTCTGGCCCACGCTTGCTTCCGACACTGCTCTTTTATTTCAGCCTTTGCTTTCTTCTTCTTCCTCTCCTTCTTTCACCTCTTCCCTGCAGACCGCAGTTTTTCGATCCATCTTTTTAGGAGACAGTAAGACTTATGGAAATTTGTGTGCTACCTCTTCCTGATCCTTCTGCTTTCGCTTCTCTTTCCTTTACCTGATTTTCATCACTCTGCCTCTTTTCGTTTCTGGCTCCATCAGAAGTTGAGAGATAATTTTCAGAAAAATCCTTTGTGATGGTTGTGAAAGTTTAAAAGGCAGTCATACCAAATATAATGAAACATATGTAGACTTCTAGACACAGCATCAATTACTCTGGTATTTAGCAGGCATTTCTAAAGTCAGTCCTCTAGGGCTGCTTTCTGCATGTTTTACGCCAAAATCCCGCATCCTACACAACCGTCCTGCTGTGCTCGAGACCGCCTGCGCAAAGCCTACATTCTCTGGTTCCTCCTGTCCAGCTCCGGACAGGAGGAAAGTTCATATCCGGACATGCGGAATATGCATGAATATGATATATTTAAAAAAAATCACCATCAGTATCCAGCATATGTGCAGTTTCTGCCCAAATATTTTCTTTGTTTTGATTTTCTTTTTATTTTTGTAACAGGGATACCTGGGATCATGTTTTACTAGTTTTGTTCTCCACTTCCTATTCAGCTTCTCTTTATCCATGCCTGTGATAAGATTGTGAGATGCGGTCATGGAAGTTTTGACTGTATTAGATGAAACTTTTAAGCCTCTCAGTATAAAATAAACATTTTGATCGAGATGAGAAATCTGCTTCCTGGTATGTTGAAATACCAATAATTTGCATTTTAATTGAACGGCCTTCGTTTTTGGGAATATTTAAGAATTACAAACTAATTTGTAGTTACCAATCCATTGTTACAATATTTTGATTTGACAAACCAGATCTTCTCGACGTTCTTTTTCCTGTTTGGTGCGATTGTAATTTTGGATCTTGATCTGTGATCTTTTGGATCTTTACAGCAAAGCAAAAAATAGCCCGGCTCCTAATTTTGACGGTGATGGATGGAGAACACATAACAGATGGTGCGGAGGAGTAGTGGTGGATGTGGAATTTGTGATAATTTAATGCAAATATGTCACAATTGTTTTTTTTTTGTTGTTGTTTTTTTTAACCACAGTCTAAAACTTCCAGAGTTCATTTTTTTTTCTTTTGCCATTCCAACAGAGTCTGTGAGACGTCACTGGCAATCAGCTGATCAGACAGAAATAGTACTGCCGCACAAGTTGCTTCCTCCCCATCGTTTGGCAGTGTATTATTGGAGGTGCTAATTAACAACTCAACACCAGTAACTGGTAAATCTGTTGGGAGAGGGGATGTAGCAATGAAGAGAACAAGAGAGGATGAGGATGGAAGAGGGAAGTAGTTCTTCTGCCTTCTGGGCTTAATAGAGCGTATAGTGTCTGAGACCTGCTCATACACGCACACACACATTAAGGTTTAGGTCACTTTATTGTTGCCTGTGTGTGTTTTGTGTGTGCCTGTGTGTGTGTGGCTCTCTACACATTGGTGTTGACAGGGACTCAGCTGGGCTAACCAACATCTGGCTCTGTGTCTCTGCTGGTCTGTTATTCGCTTCACACTACTCAGACTGCAGCCACATGCCAACACTAGATTTACACCCACATTCCCCTTCAGCACAGTGGAACAGTGGTTTGTAGATTCTGGTCTGCAGAGACATAAGTCAGTCTTGTGTGTGGGTTTTCGACAGCTGTTCGACTCTCTGCCCCCCCAAAGGCAATAAAGATTGCAGAGCCAATTCATTCTTAAACACTAATATTATGTTTCACTTTCACAACAAGATTAATTTGCCGAGTCACTGTTTTTATAAGTCGTGTAGCTTCACAACTTTAATTAGTAATCTGTGAGATAATCTGAAAAGTCTGACGGTTAAAAAGCAAAAGTCAAAGCTAACTGCTGGTGTTGGTACAATGGAGTTTTAAGGCCATAATATAATTTTTTTATGTTTACTTATGATAATAAGGTCACAATGTTATAAAGTTAAAGTTTTGATGTTGCAATAATAAACTCGTAATTGTGAGGTCTTGAGGTTCAAGTATAACAAATTGTAATATTAACAAAATAAATAATATGGGTCTAAGAGAATAAAATCATTAATGAATAAGATTAAATTTAAAACAGTAGAACTAAGTTTTTGCATTATGAGAATAAACATGTAATGTTATGGGAATATATATTACAAAGTAAGGCAATATATTAGGAAAACTAGGAAATTAGATAACCATTATGTAAATCCTTCCCCCTGCCTTAAAAAACTGGGCTGACGTTCTAAATTTGATCACATCAGACCCTCAGCACTAACAAAGCTTTCTTCCCAGTAAACCAACCTTTCATCACATAATACAACTTTGCTGTGAGTGCATTATATTATAATATTATGAATTTATTAGTATGGCCCAGTACTCTGTTACATTACTACAGTATTTTCGTGTGTATATTCTTAAACTACTAACCCTTAAAAGTATATTTTGAAAAATTATAACATGTTCTTTTTGTCAGTGGCGTATAACCATTCCATGATAGTAACTGACTAGGTGATATTTCCACTCCCAGAGTGTTGTGTAGGAGATATGTTGTGTTAAAGCATCTTCAGGTGAACCCAGAGGTTTTGTCAGGTTTACTTATCATCTCTTGGCTATTCCATATCTCCCATGTTCTTTCCATAATTAAAAAGTATCTATTTTACTCAAATCTCAGATTATAAAGTCTTTCAAATGATTTGCTGGTAGTTGATATGTTAATTAATAAAAAAAGATTATGCTCTTAATTTTAATGCCGATTTAAGTTTAAAGTATAGGCAAAATGTTATGTTGCATTATTGGCCAGTCAACTTAATGGCTCAATTTTGTGTATACACCTATTTATAATAAAAATAAAACAATAAGTAGTCTGAGCATGCACAAAGGCCAAAGATTTTTAAAAATGTAAACTGCCTTGATTTAAAGAAAGGTTGGTACATTCAGTTGTCTACTGGAGTTCATGGCTTATTCAACTTGCAGCACACATTGTGGTTATTTGATGATCTTGGTGTTATGCAGCCTTAGGCGAAAGACAACCTGCCTTAATTGTTGGTTTTGGGAAATCTGCTTTCTTCAATACACTATACAGTCACTAGTTTAAGCTCAGCCTATCCAAAACTATTTTTAAAAGCATATAAAGAAGTGAAATACAAATGTTTTGGAGTTGTGAGAGTTCATACCTAAATCCACTTGGGTTGTCATGCTTTTGTAACGTTGGTTTTATGTTTGGCTCTCTTTTGATATTTTCTTTGTACTTATGCTCCCTTGTATGTTCTATCAGCCATTCCCTCAATTCAACTTTAGTTACTTACCTTTATGCTACCATTATGCTAACCAACCACCTGCTACTTTCTCGGTAATCATCCCTCAGACTTAAACCAACACTTTTTCAACCTTCATAAAAAATGTTCATAACTTTTGTGATTATACGTTGACTTACAACTAGTTGAATGAGACCTTTGTCATGGCTTGAGGGGTCAGTATCGTTTTCACGGATACTAAGAAACTCTGAGGAGAGTTTCAGTAAACCTGCCACACAAAACAACTACAAATGTGCAGACTGCTTTAGGGTATACGTCACTTCTCTAGTTTCCGCGTTTGTTATACAGGCAGAATACATTTCCCTGAGAGACTGTATTTTCGTGCTAACTGTGGAGGGCTGATATTCTGGCAATACGGCACCTTCCTGCTGGGATTTATACAAATATTTACTGTGACATTACATTATGTTTATCTTCTCAAAGCTCTAAACTTGTCTTTACATCATTCGCTGATGAATCGGATGAAGTGGTCGGCATCGGTGGTGAAGGGAATACTGTACAAACCAAAGTTAAACATTTATCATTTTCAACATCATCATATGGCTCCATAGTTAGAATCATTGGCTCATTGCTTTTCATCCTTGACACAGCCACTGGAAACATAAATGTAGTTAAATACAACTGCAGGAGATAAGGATTTTACAAGCCATGTGCTGCTCCTGCTGGAAAATGCTGTCTTCCTTCAGACAAAACAATACAGATTTTGTCCACTGAGGGAGCCAAACTGAATCAACACTTAAGTTCCTTAGAATCTCTCAGTTAGTCAGAATGACTCAACTTTAGTTTTTGGAAGATTTTTTATTTCCATTTATTTCAATCATTTATTTTCTTTAACCTGCTTGCCTTCTCCCTGCATTCAGGTCCAGCGCTATACCATGGCATTAAGATCCAGGGGTATGATTGTACTCAGGCCATTCATGCAAAAATACAGCAACACTTAATCTAGGCTAAAACACTTATTCAAAAAAATTGCTTATTCACATGTGGGATGTTTTTGCCACCAAGTATGGCTAAACCAATTATTAGTCTTAGGAGGGATTTATTTGACCCTCCTTAAGAAATTATTATTTCAAAACATTTGTTTGTGTTATTAATTATATTTTTTTCTGATGATATGAAGTATTTAAAATAAACAAAAAAGCCTTAACAGAATTAACATCAATGGAGGCATAAATAACTTGTCAAAGTTGTATATTGGCACTATTATAGCATACAGTCAGAATTAATGAGTCTTGAAACTGAAGTTGTTAAAACACTCCCAGGTATAAGGCATGCAAGTTGTGGTGATGTTGATATTTGGTATTTTCCAGTGCTAAACATAAAACAGATATATTTGAGCAACTGGGTTGAGCATGTGTTCTGTAGAAAATGTACTGTAAATCAAGAAGGGGTTGATGTTCCTTCACACGAGCCACCTGGAAATCTCATGACTCAACTAAACCAGTCTGGTACTCTGTCACTTCCTGTGTTCCCAAGCACTGCATCTGACCCCAGGGGCGCAAGATGGCTCAGGCATGTAATCAATAAACACACAGCTGAGTGAACACCAAGAGCTTGTCCTCACCTGGTGGGACATCTTTGTAATGCAGAAGTGAGCAATACAGAGAAGTACTGTATCAGATGTCTATGTTTTACGCCATCAAATCCCTGATGGAAAGGAGTCTCTGGAATACACTCATGCTTAAAATAGCTGCATGATAAAGGTTCACCTCTGCAGCTGAATTCAGTCCAAACACTAGAGTGTCATTTTGCCTCCTGGATTCAGTCTATTCTCTACATCGATCCAACCTGTTTACTGTATCTGTATCTTTGGACAAATTGGAGTGTTAAAAAACAGAATTGTGTTTCAGGAGTTGGACGATTCATATTACTTACAAAGATCATATATTGAATTGTTATTTTCTCCTTCTTAAAGAGAGAGGAGTATATCCTGTCTAGAAGGAAAGCAGATTTATTCATAAATACCCAAACTGCCTTGTGCTGATCACGGAAATGCCAGAAAATCTGGCGTACTAACAACCGCCAACACGTGATGCCTGACGCCACTGCGTTGCCATGATAACCGACCATGCACCCTGTTTGTCTGACAGCTGTTCCCATGGCACCAGGCCTTGGATCAGTCCCCTGGCCTCCCATTGGCAGGATACATGTGGTCTTGTGGGTCAGAGGTCAGGTGTATGACGTTACTGTCATGTTGTTTTTTTATTCTGAGGAATAGCTGTGGGTTTTTTCCAAACTCTAGTCATCTAAGAGTTAAATGAGAGCCTTTTGAAAACATCTGGACATCTGTGAGAGAAAGGGTGGCAGTTTGAATCCATGATAACTGTTTTATTATAGCTCATAATTTGTTAACATATTAACAGAAAAGCAGTTGTTTTTCTTTATAGACTTTTGCTTTGATCTTAAATGTTTATTTTTTGGCATTTGGCCGAAACAAACACATTTAATTTTCTTTAAGATATTTAATAGTTAGTATCGATTTATCATTAATCAAAATCAAATTAAGTTCACTCATACATTTACTGCCTAACTTCACAACATTAGCCATCTTAAGGCACTTCCCAATCCCATTGAATCCAGTTAATATGAACACATTTCTATTCAGATCTGTCAAATCTGTAAGTGTGCGTTTTTAGTCTTGCTCTTACAGAGCAAATATTTCCTCCCTGCAGACCTCCTATGAAAATTAAACGTGTTCAGTCTTGCTCTGATTTTATGTACTTCCACATAGACAGTAGAGCTTCAGTTAGGTCCAGTGAGGAGAGACTGGGGATTTCAGAGACTTCCTTCAGCATCTTACTTTCAGGATGTACTTGCCTGACAGCCCAGGTCTGGGTATCTTGCCAGTTGTTTTAAACGTCAATCATTTAGTATTGTCCAGAGAGTAAGACACAAAAAAAAAAAAAAAAAAGAAATAGAACAAACTGCAGGATTTAAAGACCCTTTTTTTATACTTTATTTAATACCCAGAGTATACCAACTTGTTTAATTAATTGGGCTGTCTGCGCAAGTATACAGGCTGCACTCAGCTGTTTAACAGACCTGCTGTTTGGCTGTTATTTTGCCTGTTGAAGTTACCATATTTATATCGCGTTATTAAGTGTGATGGGTGGTTGTTTTCTGCCGTGTCCACATAAACTTCAACTGTGCTTGTCATTCATAAAATATTGGATACACATACCGATCTTTCTCAAAAGCGTGGGACACATTTGTGCACAGAAATATATGGGAAAGGGGAATGTGATGCAGCAGGGTAAAAGACAGGTTGTCTAACAGGAGGATCTGACAAACAACTGAGTTTACCAAGGAGCATTTATTCTGAAAACTTAAAAAAAAGTCCAGTGGTTTGTTTTTTTTTTTTACTTTTTTGGGATGCTGAAGAGGCTGAGTACTGGAATCCAGCACATATGGGTGAAATAACTAAAGCACAGAAACTGGAAGACATTTTTTACAACAATGTGAAGAAAGCAATAGTAAAACATACCTTAATCAAAAAAGATTACCATATACCTGTAACCAGTCCATATCTGTAATAGATAACTAAGTTAACTTTTGGACTCTTCAAAAACTCAAATTAAGTACCCTTAAAGACTGACCCTAAAGGCTGATTAGACTGTTACCACTTAAATACCTTAGGTATTCCATACGTCTTTAACCATTGACACACGTGCACGGTTTTTCTTTATAGATAACTGGATGATATATTTATGTGGAAAATGGAGATAGGAGAAAGTGTGTAGTTAAAAATCATCCTGTGAGAAACAACTGCTTTGTAGAAAACATGTATATCTAGCAAATGTATGCTGTGTACATAGTCTAACTTTTTAATCAGGGGATTGCTTTGACTAGAAACATATTTTAAACAGGAAGATCAATAGCAATGGAAACTCCTCTGTTTAAGTAATGAACAGCTCATTTTTAAACAACTCTGCATTAAAATCTTGTTCATAAACCAATATACCTTATATCATCATCCTTGGTCATTAATCTGTACGTGTACAAGACGGAGTACCCGGAGAGAACCCAAGCATGCAGAGGGAGAACATGCAAATTCCCCGGTCTGGGGTTAACCCCGGGCCGCGAATTAATCCCAGAACCCTCTTTTCGATTGGGGAGTGGCGGCCTAGGGGTTAGGACATTGCTCTTGGAATCCAGAGGTCCTGAGTTCAAGTCCCACTCCCACAGACTGCCACTCTGGGTGCCTGAGCAAATACCCTTAAAGCCACACTGCTTCCCGGGCGCTGCACAATAGCATCCCACCGCTCCCTAAGGGGATGGGTTAGATGCACAGAATTAATTTCGTTCCTCTGTACTTGTGACAGTGTAATGACCATAAAAACTTTGAGGAAAAAAAAGGAGATACACTAAGAGCCTTATCTATTGCAGACGACATTAGTGCTGCTTCTGACAGAAGCTGACATCCCAAAGGATAAAACCTTTTTATGGTAAAATTCTTATTTCTCAAGAACTTATTGGAGATTTCACATCACAGGCTGAATGTTCCAGCCTTTTCCACATACCAGCTGATTGGCCATGATGAGTCCCAGACTGCCAGTCACCTCCCCGTTCCAACTGTGCAGAGAGGCTGTCTGTTACTGCAGCATTTAAAGCCACAGACATCTTAACAGACCCAATTCGTGTGCTAACAATATCCTTTCTTGTTGAAATTATTTCTTAATTCATGGATTTCGAATTGCTTTTTGGATTACCTCTTAGTTTTGTGTGGACAACTTTTTTTCACTACAGACTGACAAAAACAGCATTTTTATTTTTGCTTTGCTTTCACACCTTTATCTGTAAGCATCGCTAGTTGGCTGTGGATGTGACATGGTGAGGGATCATTGTCTGTTTAGTCATTTTTACAGGAAAAAGCTTCCTTCGGCATATGAGGAGTTATGTTTTCAGTCTGTTTTACAGCCACAAAGTGAAGGTCATATCATCAAAGACATGTCTGCTTTCAACACATCCAGGTAAACAAGGCTGCTAAGAATCACTAATTTTCTATTAGTACCGGTAGTTGATTTAGAGAGCGAAATAAGAGAATGTAGAAGGACGTTTTTCTCTGTTTTACTGAGCTTAAGACCAAACAGGTGACGGACAAACTCTCACTGTATTTGTGAAGGAAGAAGTTTTCACTCCCCCTCTGTGAGATGCCTATAGAGCATGTCGGCAGCCCTTAACGCACTACACTTTAAAAAGTTCAGTTTAAAGACAGTGTGGGGGGGCTAGCCTTCCTTGATTTGCAATTATCTCGCATTTTATTTCCATCACAAGCAGGAGAAAAGCCCACGAACCACTGATTAACAAAGCAAGCTGAAGATCTCATTTTTTTTCAAACAAAACATGTTTTGCTTTAATTGTTGACTTCATGATTGTTTGGATCTGTAACATCCAATGCTTTATAAAATTGTTAATACTTCCTTAACTTTTTTATATTTGAAAAATCTTCAAATTTCATTTTTTATTATTATTTTAAGCAAAGTACCTCCTAAGAACATATCAAGTTTAAAGCAGCACTGTGAGGTTAATTTAACAAAAAAAATCTGTTTTTAATTCTGATACATTCACTGAAATCAGCCCATGTAGTTATTACTGTAGGACTTAGCAGGTAAAATAAAGAATTGTATATCCTGCTGGTTTTTGATCCCATAACCGGAGTAATTACATTGGGTTAGGTGTAATTTCAAAATCTAACCTCTGATTTTAGTGGAAAAAGAGACAATTTCCATCTGTACTTGTTCTTTGCTTTCTATCTGGTTCCTCAGTTCATTCTGGTAATCCATGAAATGTTCTGAATAAACGTTATGTGTTCTGTGTATTGCAATTCTTAATGATTTTAAATGTTACTAATCTTTTAATGAAACTAATACGTTTAAAATTGTCCCCCCAAAAAATAAAAACAATGTTCCTGGTAAGACTTACAAGTACTCCATAACCATCAATGGTACTTTTATCACAGTGAAGAACAATGGTGCTAGACCCCATTTACAGTTCTATGACTTTTGAGATATTTTCCTACAAGTTTTGCACATCAAAACACTGAAAAGGTTTTTCATTCTATATTTTCTAAACTGATCCCTTTTTAGTCAATTTGGATGTGTAGTGGCTCAGGAGGTAGGACCCAGAATTCAGGCAAGAAAGACAGAGGAACACTTCAAAAAAGTTTTTTCAAACAATGACAGAAACGGATCTGCAGCGGCAGAGGCTGCAGTGGCTAGGGCTTCTGAGGCAGGAATTTCTATTGGAGAAAAACACAGGTTAGTGACTATGGAAATGTGACGGAGGATGATTTAGAATGCGTGAGTCACTAACCTGGTTTGACTGTTCAGTCCGTGCCAAGAGAACGAGGATGATTCCAGCCGGTTGACTGACAAGACGCAGCGGGCGCTGCCAGAGAGTTCCAGACATGGAAGCCTACAAGGCTGCAGAGCTGACATAAGATCAAGCTCAAGGCTCAGGAATGATCTGGCCCTGACGGCTGGGACCAAGGAGATAAAATAAAAGCAGGAGCAGGTGGATAAGATGAGCAGTGATGAGGAACAGGACAGAGCTAAACAGGTGAATGAAATGGGGATTCATGCCAGCCACCAGTTTTGACTTTAACTGGGCCATTCAGCTATTAAATGTATCTCTGTGATTTCAAACAGTGGATCAAATTGACATATGTTAGATGTTTAAAGCCTGGGATAGGGTTGGTAAACTACCAGGTATTTTTCCCTGAAATGTGTATTGTGTTCCTTGGTCTTTAAGGTGTTAGGTTCCCAATAAAACTCTTAGGCATTCCCAAAATTACAGGAAATTTAAATATCACACTTCACAGAGGTGAACTAAATTAACTAAGTAAATGACCTCTGACGCCAGAGCTTTAAAAACAAATGTCGCTCAATACATGTCCACGCTGCACTATTCAGCTTCTTATTTAACATTTTCAAAAACATTCCATTCAAAATGTATGCACTTTGTTGTGATGATTTATAGGTAATTAAAATTAGATGGTTTACAGCACAACGTAAAAATACATAGTAGTATGAAATAAGAAATATAGAAAAAGTTCAAGGGTTTGAATATCTTTCAAAGAGTAGTTTTTATTCAAAAGGTTTTATCTCAATGTCATTTTTAGGGTGGATGAAATTGTTCTTAGAAGTGTTAAAAGTTGCGGGCTTAATCTCTAAAGCCAACCTTTATAATCTCTCTTCCAGGACACTGCACCAGCAGTTTGAGAGCTACAAACAGGAAGTACGTCGCATCGGGGTCGAGACGCGTCATCAGCCGACGCAGCAGAAGGATGACGCTCCCACCTGCGGCATTTGCCGCAAGACAAAGTTTGCTGATGGCTGTGGTCACCTCTGCTCATACTGCCAGACCAAATTCTGCGCTCGCTGTGGAGGGCGGGTCTCTTTGCGCTCCAACAATGTGAGACTCCTTAACTCTGGCATACTCCTCTTTTTTTTATTTTCCTCTTTTCTCACCTACTTCATTCCTGCTGCAGATAATATAAAGCTGCTCCTCCCTGCTTTTGTGCTGTGTCTATATGCGTTATCCTCTTGCTTTCTTGCACGCTTTGAAAAACCAAAGTGTGTGAAATGAATGGCTTTACCCCTAAAATGGACCATGAATGGTTCTGAATTGATGCCGCTTTGCAAACTTAAACAAGAAATCACACTATTTGGGGTTTTGTGTTGCAATGACACTGTATTTGTCACAGTAAGCATGAGAGCTTTTGTGTCACTTTTCTCAAGTCACATCTCCAGGAGTGGAAAGAACAAAAAAGGAGCTTCAGTCACCCGGTATCTCTTTAGCATATTACCACCTAGAAAAAGCGACACAGTTTGTCGGTTTTTTGTTGCAGACTATTTTAGGCACAATTATTATCAAAAGAAAGAAATCAGTGCATATAACTTACCCCTTTTTAAAGTAATAAAGGATCACATAGAGCCGGTTATCCAGATTATTATTTTCTTATTATTTTCTTTTAATGTGAACATTAAGACATAATTTAAAACAACAGGCATTAAGGGTGGAAACTTAAAACCATTTTGATAAACTAATTGAATAATGAACCTATTGTATAAATTCCATTGTGAGCTAAAATTAATTTTGAAACAAAAATTGTATGATAGTTTAATCTACCCTTTGAACAGTTCTTATCTAATTCTAAAATACTTCAGATGGATCAAATTTGAACATATGGCAGATTTTTTTTCGTCACAGTTTGCTATTTCTAAAAAATCTATTCAACACAAGTGACACTATGACCATTAGTAGTCATATTTGAAGCCCAGGTAGACAAGGTTTAAAAAAGTAAAACAGCCAATTAATAGTTATAAACATCAGGTCGCTCCAATTTAGAACATTTTGATTTCCAACCCTTAACCCAACATTTTTTTTTGCTATTTTAGGACTCAGCCCTCCTCCATCTAAGCCTTCTCTGGGCTCCCCTCCAACTTAAGAGAGCTCTCCTTCTGCTTACTTTACCTGAATCTGGGCCCTCCACCCTCAGCCTGCTGCTGCCCAATCTGTTCAGTGTTCACTCATCCCAGTTGGGACTGCAATCATACTGGGATCGCATGTACACAGACCTGAAATATCACTCAGATTATTGGATAAAAATAGTTTCCTGCTGGTGGATTCATTCATATATCTCTTTAAACACAAGACAAGTTGAAATGTGGAAATGACAAAAGATGAACTTAATCACTATATATGATTTATCAAAGCAGGATAATCGTTACAGCGACTTATGAATCACAGATCAAATGTTCACTGATCTTTTTTGCACAAAGTCTAAGAATTTAGCCATTACACTGTCACTTTATGTTGTGAAATTCTTGTGTTTTTCCATGTTTAATATCCAGAAAATTCCAGTGCAGTTTTTTGCAATTTCTCCCCTCATTGTTCCTGCTATTAATTTTAGAATTTCTGTAAAACTTTGAAATATTAAAAGCAATAAAACATTACAAACTTTACACCCCCCTCCCACACACACACTTAAAAATTAAGTCTCTTTATACTACCAGAAACCCATTACTATGGATTATGTGTTTCATATCCTAAAGAACAATAGTAAGTAGTTCAGCATCCATTCTCTGCTTTGTGAGTCGACTGCCACGGTTGCTAAGTAACAGAGCTTACCCTAAGTGAGGCGTGGTGACAGCTGGGGAAGGCTGGACCTGTTTGAATTTATAGCTGAACTCTTCTGGCCTCCTTATTTTCAAAGCCTCCGAAGGAACCAGTCCAGGTAGACCGATTTCTTTGGAGGATGCAGCTGCTGAAATCGAACAAAGCATCTGTGTTATGTAAGAGTGTGATGGCCACTCAGTTCTCCAGGAATGTGAGGACTGCTGCTCAGAGAGTACAAGTCATGAGAATTAGAAATGCAGGGATCAAATGAAATACCAAGGAATAACCTTATAGCATTGTTATAAGCTTAATTAATTAGTTCTGCAGCCCCGATCCCCTCTTATGCTGTCTTGTTTACAGCTCAGCTTACATATTTTTTATAGGATTCAGATCTGAGAACTTGAGATGACCATTGAAAGGGCTTAATGTTGTGTCTAGCAATCCTTTTCTTTGTCTGTGTGGTTTCTTGTAGTGACTAAAAGGCCCTTTGTATCGTTTCATATTTATAAACTACAAAAACATGCAACATTTATTAAAAATTATTTACTCGTATCTGTTCTAATTGACTTAATTTTTTTGTATCCTTCCATTTAACATATTCTAGGTAAATTGGTAATTACTAAGATAAGTATTTCTTTACTTATTTTTAAGCCAGTAATTAAAAATGAAATTTAGATCTTCTCATATTTCTAGTCTGAAATAAAAACAAATACAATAGAAATAAAGGTGATTATTTTAAAGCTACAGTGTGTAATTTTCAGCGACATCTAACGTCCAGAGTGCAGACCGCAGCAACATGAACATCTCCCCCCCACAGCTTCTCCCCCCCAACAGTACGGCGAGCGTTACGGGACAAAATGTCTTCCACGACGTCCGCATCACCTACCTTCTCAAGTGATGAGGTTTGTTTACATAGATAATTTTACAGATAGTATTTCATTAGTCTGTGTAGGGTATAGATTTCAGTTCATCTGAACGGCAAGCGTAGCGCAAGCGTAATGGGCGATCTCGTAATCACTAGTTTGTTGGCCACTCGCTGCCGTAGCGCAAAGATGTCTGCCTCCATGGCTGCGAGACCCGCTCCTATGTAATTATAAATAACGAATTCTAAGGCAACGCAAATATTAAGGTTAAGAGGCTGAGCTCGTAGATGATGATAAATAACATAGTTATGTATAATATATTACATTTCTGACTCTATATCCCTGTAATTATTACACACTGTAGCTTTAAGCATATTAAAAAACTTAAGCAAGGACTGCAAACTAGTATGGGGATGTTACACAAGATGCCTTCGACATAGAGACATGAATGTATTAAATGGTAAAAAAAAAAAGGTAACATGTTTTTTTACAAGCATTCAATTCAGTTTATTCATATAGCACCAATTCACAACACATGCCATCTCAAGGTACTTTACAGTTCAACCAGATCATACATTCAAATCGATTTAAAGTTTTCTATCTAAGGAAAACCAGTTGATTGCATCGACTCATTGACTTGAATGCAATCTCTCAGACTAAGCATGCTTGTAGCGACAGTGGAGAGGAAAAAACTCTCTTTTAACAGGAAGAAACCTCCAGCAGAACCAGGCTCAGTGTAAGCGGCCATCTGCAGAGGCCGACTGGGGTTAAAGGAGAGAGAAGCAGAGATGTAAAAAGCAACTGTGAAATGCGGCCCCTTCTAAGCATGTGCTTAGAAGGCTAAAAAGAAAGATGACTGTGGAGCAATGTGGCTTTAGATGAGTTGAGTTCATCCTTTTGCAGGAGATCTTTATCCTTACATCATGCTAATATCATGCCAAGCTGGTTCGTGCATGTACCTGCAACAGCTACCCCCGTGCATTTGCATTTGGTTATGTCCACCATCTTTAAACTCACTAAGTATGAAGAATGTTTAGCAATTCTGCAGAATGTAAATAACTTCTGCACCACATCCTCTGTCTCCCTTCTGTCTTTTGCCTCTTCTTCTTCCACACTATCTACATCACTAATTTCCCTTTCCCTTACATTTTACTCCCCGCATTGTTTCTGCTATCGACAAAACCTCTTTCCCATTTTTCTCCAATCCTTTCTTCACGTTTCTTATTTCTCTCTGCTACCTGGACTGCATGCCACAAAAGGAGGACAAAGTGGTTAGCATCTCTTTTGTGTTCTCTATGTGCCACAAATATGATGTGTATGTCCTATAAGGCTTAAAAAAGTACACTGGCTGCTTTCAAACCTGGAGCTAAGACCTCTGTCAATGAATGCGAAACATGTGGAAATATAGATTCTTTTTTCTTATATTTTTCATGTTGCCAAATATATAATTTTCAAACTCAAAAGCAAGAAAAAAAAGGGTAAAATAATCGGGTGCAAGATGGTGAGCTATCAGTTTGGAATAAAGCCAGTGTTTGCATAAACCCACTGAAGGATTATTGAATCTACTGAGCAGAAGGAATCTGCTACCTTTCAGACAGTTTATGTCTCTCAGCATTTAACATACGTTCCTGGGTTGGAGACACCTGGAGCAGATGTGTTTTTGAACCTTCATGACTAACCCTGTGTCCATTGTTTGTCTCCTCCCCTTGCAAAGTGTCTCATAGTGAAGGACAGGGTAAGACATTTTGGTAAAAGAATTCTCTGCATGGGTCACTTCTATTCTTCCCTCTCCCACCTTTCAGGTCTGTGTTCATTCACAGCTTTAGAGTTGAAATGGGCCAGGGTCAATTCTTTTGTCTCATAAGATTGAGCAAAGCTGAGAATGAATTCAGACATTAAAACGGCAGCATGAGACAAAATAAAGGCTGTTTTTTTAGAGGCGTCTGAGCCTATATCAGCAATCCCGACCCTGTCTTCCTTTGGTTGTGAGTATGGCTGTGCTGGGAGAGGAGTGGTCATAGAAATATGGTGATTGGCACGGAAGCTGGCATGAGTAGCAAAAAAGATTTTTTCTGACAAAGCTTTTACCTAAAAATTCAAGAATGCCTGTGCACGTTTTCCATGTGTTTTAAGACCAGAGCAGCCTTACCATGGGGAGACGGGATGGGCTTCAATTTATTTGTTCCCCTTTGCATTTTTTCAGAAGTTTTACTATTTGCCAAAATGAAATTTTGAGAGATATCATGCTGGTAAATCTAGTTGTGCATCAAAGGTGTTTTAGGTTAAAAAAAAATTTTGTGCTTCTGGTTTTGTGTTTTATGTGAGCATCTAAATAGTTGCTGCTATCTCCTTGTGTCTCTTGAGTTTTTGTACAACCACAAACTGGACAGACATTAAGTGATAAAAATGGCCAATAAGACATTGCTCTGTTTTGTTTTTTTATCAATACCCAGAAAATAAGGGTCTGACTTTATATAAGGTTATTAATTAATCAGCAGTAGTCTTTCAATCCTCTAGATCTAATAATTATCATAAATAAATCAGAAGACATTCTGAAAAAAAGAACATAAGGACAAATTTCAGGACATATTTGTGTCCATAGAGATAAAATAAGAGTAATGTCAAAGTAATTACTGGAGGTTGCTGTGGTCTGATTTGCTTTGAGAAAGGGGGAGGGGGAAGGGTGAAAGAGTCTCCAAGGATATTTTATCCTACATTAGTTAATCTATCAGTGACATGTCTTAACATCTGTGCAACAGCTGACCTAGAGAGAGATTCCACACTTCGTCAAACCTACGTTCTGCAAACAGACATGTATTGTTTTATTTACCTGTATATATGAAGTGTCTTTTGCAATGTTCTGGAAACAAATGGTTTGTATTTCAAATTTAAAATACCAAAATTTGAAACACAATTTCGAAAACTACCTTATAAAGAGATTGGTTGGTTTTCCTTTTTATTCAGCAACCTTAAAGAGACATTAGGGAGTTTTCTAACCGTACTGCCACTTGTGGCCAAAACAAAGAGCTAAAGCACTCTTCTGCTCATTCTCATAGCTCACACTTAAGATTATTTATTATTATTATTATTATTATTATATTTTTTCGCCTTATCCAGTGTTGCCATGGATGTCTGAGTTGAGCTGGATGCTGGAGTTCTGTCAGAACAGCATACGCTGTCAGATCAGCATAGGCTTAGTTTTTATCGAACCTAAATTAAATTGGAGTCACAATATAAACCACAGCCACTGTTTTCTATGATTTTAATCATGAAAACAAAATCGAACCAAATTTTAATTCTTGCACACACATTTTTTACTACTGAAGTAAATTATTTTAAATTAATATTGATTAATATGGTTTTAGCTGTAGAGGCTTCTTCTCTGAACATCCTGGAACCTTCAGTCATGTCTCAATGTTTCTACATCCAAGAAATAACAGTATAACAAAGCTGATTGTCTTTTTTAAAAGTTAAAATAAGGTTTTTTTTCTGGTCTGGACCCTGCTGCTAAAATTCAATGTGGGAATAATTCTCTTCTGTGCATGTGCTCGCATGTGTATTAGGGCTGGGTATTTTCAACAAAGTCTTAAATCGATTCAATTATGATTCATACAGTTCTAAATCGATTAATTTGAAAGTGGTTCAACTGTGTTTCTATGCAGCACATGAAATAAAAGCCAACATAAACTATAAATCAGTTAGAACAATAACATCCCTTTCTGTAATATTTTGAAACTGTGTATCATTGGTTTTTCAACTTAAAACCAACAATGAACATAGAATAGAGAAACAACTGCCTTACTGGTTTGTAAAAGCCCTGATCCAACATGCACATTAACATGATGCTCCATGTGACTCTTTTTATTTATTTTTTTTTTTTTACAAATTCAAGTACATGACGAAGCAAAAAAGGAGCTCTTTTTTTAACTACATTTCAAGTATCCAGTGCTAATTGTAATAGAAGGTTTAGTTTAATGATTATATCAAAACAGCATCCAGGAACTTGCTTAAATGTACATATTTCGTAAAAGTGACAATTATTAAGATTTTGTATTTATGGATATTCATCAATAATGCTTATACTATTATATAATTTATGTCAGTAGAAACTCTAAAAAATTGTATAATTAGAAAATCTACACACAAAGAGTTATAGGAATTTATACTATACAGCAAAACAGGCTTCAGCATGCATTTTATTGTGCAAAATGTGAATTTGTCAATACAAACAAAAGTAATGTTTGAAAGGTCTCATTTCTTCCAGAACATGACCCACATCCTAACCAAAGCAGGACTCTTACATACAGTATAGCATAGCCTACTACACATATCATGGAAAACAATTTTCATTTTTTAAGTGGGCCAAATCATTTGAATAAAAAGTAAACTAATGGAAATTGCTGCTGTAATCATTTATTCTTTTCATAAACTTATCCCTGGTTTATAACAGGTGTGTGGCCTCAGTGTGCATATTTGCTCATAGTGGTTCTGGGTGTACTCAGGGGGCTCATGTGTATGCTCAGACACATGAAAACATAGCGGGAACATTGCTTACAACCCCATCTGTTTGCACAAAAGCAGTGTTGGAACGCAATGGGATACAAAACCTTGTGAGCATCAGCTGTGTTGCTAAAATTATGTTTAGAAAAAGGCAATTAGGGATGGAACAGACAGACTGTTATAACACCTACAAGTTTAGGTCTATCCTGTAGGAACATTGCAAGGAAAGTCAAGGTGCCTGTGAGAAGCCTTGTTTACCAACACAAAGCATTTAGAAACTGACAGAAACTCTGACAAGAGGAGGTGTAACAAAGCCGCATCGGAACTGAAGGACAACTTTCTGAGAGTTGACAGCGTGGGTAATGGGTGACAATCGGCTTTAAGTGGAAGTGGGAACAGCTCGCTGACACGTGTCTACCGGGGTCAGACGACTCAGCGTGTGACCCATCTTAAAATCGCCTCGGCTCTGATCAGCATGCAGTGGGAACACCAAACTCGGGTTGACCCGCTAAATTACATGATGACTTTGAGCCCAGGATACGTCACAACATTGTGCCGGTCACATGTTAAATAACAAGCCCAAACAACTCTGCTTGTAATCAAGAAACATGATACAGCACCGGCAAGATAGATTTATGAGCTCCTTATGATCCGCAGAGAAGGGGAGATTCGTCCTCAGGTTTCATGCACCGTTCGAGTACGTCCATGTTGTTCTCCAAAATTTACTTCACAAATTTCCAACACACTATCAAAATCAGCAACGCTCATCCAGCTTGTTGCCAACATCAGACACTCAGTGGAGAGGGGCAGTGGCCAAGCAGCTTGCCAGTAGGAGTTAGACCCGGCTTTTCGGACAAATGGGAAAAATGGCCAAAGCTGATTGTTAGGGGGTTAACCCGGTTTTTAAATACATGGGTTTTCAGTGTGAAAGCGGCTTCTTCACACATATACTCCCTCCAACATATCTTGGGTCACCCCTGGGCCTCCTCCAGGTAGGACATGCCTGGAACACATGCAGAGGGCGTTCAAAAAATGACAAAGCCACCTCAGCTGAATCCTGTCGATTTAGATGGGAAACGGTTCTACTCATAGCCTCTCCCTAATCACTGAGCTATCTATCTCTATGGCAGCATCCAGCCACCCTGTGGAGAAAGCTCATTTCAGCCACTTGAATCCCAGATCTTATTCTTCTGGTCCTGATCCAGGTTTCATGACCATAGTTGACGTTAGGAATGTATATTGAAGGGCGAATCGAGAGCTTTGCCTTTACATGGCAAAAGGGAGCCAGCAGAAACACGTCATCTGCAAAAAGCAGGGATCAAATCCCCTGGTCCAGAGCAGAGATGACTACATTAATGAGTAGAAATTCTGAAATACATTCTGTTTAATAAACTGATGCAAACAGTTACATTTAAACTTCAATTATTTTCATGTTTTCATTTCAAAGTACAATGACGCATTAAACTGAGTGGGTTTCAATGGAAAACCAGATATACAAATTAAGGTGTAATAATATTGACTGATTGTGCAAATTTTAAGGAGGCAAATTCCTTTTTTCTTTTACACTTGTTGACTCATTGAAACTGCAAACTGTTTATGTGCAAAGATTAACTATTTCATGTGCAATTCTGCCTCAGAGTTTAGGCTCAGACTTGGAATGGGGAAAATCTATCAATTGGTGGGGAAATATCATGTCATTATTCCCTTTCAGTATGCAGTTTTAGGGGTCAATTTCACCTTCATACTGCACCTAAATTTGCCACTTATAAAATACAATAGTACCACAATGAGACAATATGATCATTGTAACTGCAAAAACTCACGGTTTTAATGCAATAAGAAAATATCAGGGAAATCCTACTATGGCAGCAGAATTTTAATAATGTTTATCAGCATTTCAAAACATTGCAGGTGTGACCAGAAAAGAATGCCATCTGAAAAAGTATAAAAATGGTTTTGAAGAAAATATTAGTGGAGAGATCCAAACATTGTTTGCTTATGTGTGTTTTAATGTTGGCTCCAGATGGCTCCCAGGGAGGGAACTAGATGCTTATGATCCATTTCCTTTGTAGACGAGCACTGCCTCCTAGTGGGGGACAGAGAAAAGCTGGTGCCAGACACATTTCTTCTAATGCCAGTGTAAAAAAAAAAAAACAATCCAAAGTTTAACATTTTGTGTAATCTTGACTGCTATTAATGGGTTATCAATGATCAGATTCCTTGCTTAGGCATTGTTAAGAATTAATATATGTCTTTGGGAAGGATTGTTTGCTTGATTACAATGTTAAAGTTTTTTTTGCTATGTTTAAATAACTTTAGGGTGGGTTGTGAGAGTAAGCATGCAATCATCTTTTAAATATAAAACATATAATGTCCCCAAAACACTAGAAACACTAGAGGGCTTTAAGTAAAGCACAACGAAATGTAGCTTTTGCTATGTCCTGCATAATTTTAGTCAAGCTAGTCAATACTTGATGACTTATCCTCTCTGCTTAAACTCTACTCCTATGTTCTCTTCTACCTCAGATGCCTCTATAAAACTCCTGCAATCCCTTTCCACTGTATGTCTTTATTTAACACCCTTCTGATGCATTTTCCTATTTCGATTTCTTTTTTCTCTTTCACACTACTGTCACAGTATTTAAAAACAGTATGCATATGAGGAACAAAAGGCTCAAATGTGAATACAGAAGTTGACATATGTTTCACATTAAGTAAAAATGTCTCAGGTAGTTTAACAATGTCTTTTAATCATTCAAGTTAGATATTCTTTAGATTGAAATAACAGGGCCATCTTTTTGACGTACAAGTGCATGGATTGATAGTGCATTGTTAAAAGACTGAACTCACACTGAATATTCAGAGTAATCAAACTTTTGGTTTATTAACTTTAATTAAGTTAAAAACGCAAAAAAATTTTTTTACATTTAACCAAATCAGTGGTTCAACACCTCTATCACTCCCTCAAAAAATAAATGAATGCATTTTTAGTGTATATTTCTAAATTTTATTTAATAAAGCACTCAAGAACTTTAAATTTCCAATCCACAACTTTTTGTGCCCTCTGATTTTGCTTGAAGAAACAAATATATTGATATTGAGCGTATTGGATATTAAAATACAATAAAATATATTTTAGTTGTATGTAGTGTGGTTCTAGACGGATCATATGTTGCTCTACAATCTCTGCCATGCTTTCTGAATGAATGCCAGGCAATAATTAGGCCCTATATAATTGGAAGAAAATCTTTTTTGTTTTTGTTAAGTTTCTTGTCTGAAACACATGGAGTTCTAACAGTCTAGCTTAGATAGTCCAAGAAATTTGTGACATTCAGAAAGACTGAAAGAATGCTGATGCCAAACAAGTGTTTCATTGTATATAACAGTGTTATCAGAATTTCTACAGCGTAAAAGTTGTAGTGAAGGATTTTCGCGAATTCTTGAAAAGACCCATCCTCTCCACTTTTTAAAAAAAAGCACATGCACAACCCTGTACCCGCTCCTGAGAGGGAACACCTATTAAACACGTGCCAGAGCATGCACGAGCCAATTTCTCCCTGTGCATGGTCTGTTTAAAAGTTACCGTTTGCATAGCTCATACGAGCTTACTTTCCAAAAGAACATTTACAATTTTTCCACTATGTCAGACTCATCACCGGTAAGTGAAAATGGTGACGAGCAAGTAGGACGGCCTTACGTAAACATATCGCCAGAAGGGTTGACAATTAGGAGGACCACTTATTTTGTTGATCCACCCGGACAATGAACATGCTCCACTATACCTTTAAGGAAGGAACAGTTAGAAGTAATCTCCATGTTGGATGAAATGTGGATTTACGGCCTCACCACATGTGCTGCTGTGTTTTCATCCGATGCCCCCCTTGGCTTCACTTCCTGCTAGCAGAATTTATCTAATGCCTTACAAAGAGAAATGGAGTGTTATGTTTTGGCAATCGTCTTTCCTCCCACGATTCACAATTTAGCATTCAGCTATAAACAATGCCTGCCGTTGTGTGTTGTGTGTTGGATACTTTGGTCCCTGTACACTCAGTGAGCAACTGCCCTCATCCCCATTGACCTGTCAGCCCCACATCACCCATCCATTCTTGCTCTTTATAGAAAGCTGAGACTTACTTCTTTAAAAGCTTGAATTAAAGCATCTCGCTGCTGAAAGAATGCATGACGGCGGCATTTAGTTAGCAGGTGTACAGATGTTAAATTGATGCATTTTTGGTGGCTTTTTCTTTCAAACCAGAGAGGTCTAAACTGTCTATTTGTACGAAAAAAAAGAACAGTCAAAGAAAAGGAACCAGTCAATTCGGTCGAGTATCAATGAATGTGTGTTTTGTAGATAAAATATAAGCAAAGGCATGTCCTGCTTAAAACTGTGAAGATAAACATGAAACCGATTTTTTTCTCCTTAATAAAAATGCAATTTAAATGAAAAAAAATGACTGTTTAAATTAATTTAATAAAATCTACCGCTAGAAAAAAGAAAACTAAATTCGATTAGTCTTGGGTTCACATCTAACAAGCATAACGTGATCAGATAGTCACATTGGAAAAAGGAGGGGAAACAAAGTGGGAAGTCGTGAATTGTGAGTGGGTATTCTCAGCTGATGATGAGCTGAATAATGGTGAGAAAATGAAAGGATTACAGGCCACTACTAATCTGCTGGCCGTCAGCTGAAGAGGAGAAAGTCAGAGGCGAAAAGAGGTGGCAGTGTGAGGCTGGCTGTCAGGCAGCCTGACAGCTGTGGGTTGCGCGAGCAGCTGATTTAGTTTTAGATTAGTCTGGACATGCGCCAACTGGGATTCTGTCAGGCCATGATGAATGTGGTTTGGCACACTGAAGGCTAAACGCTAAACTGACTGCTAAGTGCATCTCAGCGGCTGTCAAGGAGTAGCTTTTGTAGTTTTCTAAATGTCAAAGAGATGTTTTTGTTTTGTGCAGCGGTTATGTTGTGGAACACGTAGGACTTGTGTGTTCCCCACCTCTTTGGATTTATTCTCGGCAAAATAAACCTGTGGATTATCAATGCAGAGGGAGACAAATCCTGTTTTTATGCAGTCGAAGTGAGGTGATATTTAGTAGCCATGGCTGCATGTGAGTATTTGATGTTTACAGGGTTTTTTTTTTTTTAGAGGGATGATATTTCCTATAAACTATATGTGTCTTGAGGATGCAGTGCAGAAGACCTTCCTTTTTTTGTTCTGCAACATTAGGATTAAAAGCACACGCCAGACTGGTTATGATGTAATACCTCTCAAATTGTATTTTTCTACAGAGCTAAAATATTTTCTCACAAAAGCTAAAATTTTTGATTGTGTTAAGTAAAGTAAAATGATTCAAAGTAACTACAAATTTGCACTTTCACAAGGCTGTATTCGTTTAGGATTTCGCCATGCTTTTTCTAAAATGGAAAAGGGGCAAAATAACTAGCATCTACAGACAACAGAGAATCTTCATGTTTGAAGAACTTCATGCATTTTGCAGATTTTGCACTTGTGTCAGTTTAGTATGGATCTACAATAAGTTTGATGAATAAGTCGACATACATAGAGTTATACCTGAAAACAACATTTGCAGTAGAAAGTTAACTGTTTACATTGGGCAGATATACAGCTTTTCAGCTATTGTTAAGTTTGTAGTAAAATATAATTTTGTCACTCTTAAATATAATTCACTCTTTGGTGCTTTGTGTTAGTTTATTTTTAAATCAGGTTTGCATCTATAGTAAAGCTCTCTTAAACAGTGTTCTATATAGAACAGTAAAGTGAAATATTTTTCTTCACCAAATTTGCTCAAACTGTTAAAATTACTAAACCATTTTCCTCCTCTGTTCTGGGTTTTCTGTTAAAAGGAAGAGGGACATATTCAAGAGAGCTGTTTAATAACATTATCTAAATCTAAGCAGTACAAATCACGTTGCCTCTTTAGAATTAAACATGCAGAATCATATTGTGAACTTCTATCTAATTATTGATTCAGGATCTATTTATTTTTAGGTTTGGTGTTTTTTTCCTTTATTTTCATTTAAATACCAATTTACTTGTATCAGGGTGGGGATCTTCTATCCTTGAGGGCAAGTGTCCTGCAACTTTTAGATTTCTCTTCACTCCAACACACCTCAATCAACTAAATAGATGGTTAGCAGGACACTGAGGAACTTAACTACATACTGGGGGAGTAATTCAACCATTTGATGTAGGTGTATTGAACCAAGAAGACATCTAAAAGTTGCATGACACCCTTCCTCGGGTACTGGGTTGCCCAGCCCTCACTTATATATGGCATTTTTCTCATGTTGTGCTGCTAAAATTAGCTTGTAAAATATTTGTTTCCTTTCAACCTTTTCAGGTAATGTGGGTTTGCAACCTGTGCCGTAAGCAACAGGAGATTCTCACCAAATCAGGAGAATGGTTTTCGGGGTCAGGAGTGAGGCCCGGGAGCCTGGGCAACTCCCTAAACAACCCAGCCAAAGCAGGTGAGGTTCAGCGTGACAGGAAGCTCCTCCGCTCCAGATCCCAAGCTTCACCCTCTAGCAAAAACACAGGGCCGCTGGACGGGACACCGTCACCTGCTGGACTCCCCACTGCCAAGGCTGGGGACACCATGCCAGGCTCCCGCTCCCAAAGCGAACCACCAAAAGAAAAGTAAGATATACAAATTTACAAATGTACCACAGTACGGTATGCCTTTATTTCTATCCTTAGTGTCGAGCCAAGAAAATATTTTAGATAAACAAAAAGAGCACAGGGAAACAATGTTCAGTAGCATGTGTTATACAGTGGCATTGGATAATTCATCTTTTGGGATTCTTTAGGAAAATTATTTCAAAGCACTAAAACAAACCAAACTTAGATGCTAGTGTACTAACAATCACAAAATCCTTCTTCACCTCCCCCATCTACTCTACACCTCAATTCCTGTCAGACCTCCCCTTCGCATAGGATGCTATGATCTCAATTCATGGATGTCCTACAGAAAATCTCCATAGCTTTAGATGGAATTCCATATCATTGAATTCTTTAAGAGCTTCTAAAAGCTCACGCCTTATGTATTTATACATTCCCTCTGTGTAAAATGTCAATTATTTTCATTGAAAGGCATTGTAAAGCCATTTTATCATTATAAATGTTATTATCCACATGACAGATTTGATAAAACATTTCTAGCACCTTTGTATGTTTTAGCTTGTTAATGTTGTTCTTTCCCTGTAAAATTTATTTTCGGTATTACCAAGATCAAGACTAATATGATTCGAATTATTTTCATAAAATATTTACTGAGATTAAATTACCTAAGGAGTATTTTTCTTTTTACTCAGAAAACGACCAGTATCTCTCCATGAACAAAATGGAAGGGGGGTGATGGGACGGGGCAGTGGTCGCAGACCTGGCAAGCTGCAGTCTCAGTCATCCCTTGAAGAGCGTGTGAGCACTGATGACAAAGGAGAAAGACGGTTTGGAGAGGGACGTCGGCTTGAAAAGATCCATTCTCAAGACTACGAGGATGGCGGGGAGGACCTGAGACATTCAGGGGTGAACCGCAGACGTCCGGAGGACGAAGAACAAAGGGAGAGACAACTCCGCGAGGAGGAGTTTCAGAATCGTTATCGGAGCGACCCCAACCTGGCGAGATATCCAGTCAAACCCCAAAAAGAAGAACAGGAGATGCGAATGCATGCCAAGGTGTCGAAGGTACGGCACGAGCGCCGACACAGTGATCTTGCAATCAATGAGGTTGGCTTAGGACCAGGTGAAGGAGGAGGTGTAGGGGGCCATGCACCTTCAAACCGTGTTGCCAGAAGGAGTGGTGGTGGCGAAGGAGACCGCAAAGGCCTCCTTGAGAACCACAGAACCTTTCCTGGTGACAGGACCGTGGGGATGGGAGGCGGACCTCCGCCTACAGGAGGAGGAGGAGGGAAATCAGGGTCCCAGACCGGAGGACAATTGCCTAATGATCAGGGCTCAAACAATTCCCGCCCGGAGTCTGGCACAACTAGGGACAAAAGTGGGGAACACCTGCTAAGGAAAGTCTCACAGAGTTTAGACCAGTCTGACTCTTTGCGGCCACCCCCTCCCCGGTCATACCAAGGCAAGCGAGGAATCAACAAGAGGCAGATGTCCATCAGTAGCTCAGAGGAGGAGGGTGGGTCCACTCCTGAGTACACCAGTTGCGAGGACGTGGACATGGAAAGTGTCAGCGAGAAAGGTCAGTCAGACAGATGTGCTCGGTCCACTAACTCACTAATCTAAATATCTCTGAACTTGCATGCCATCTTTTCCTTTTTTTAAACTTCCATTGAACAGTCATCACTGCAAAAAATGGAAATCTAAATGAGTAATTTTTGCTTGAATTAAGCGCATTTTTTCTTAAAATGAGGAGTTAAGTGGAATACTTTGCCAATGGAACTAGACAATTTACATTTAAAATAAGAAATTTTTTTTGCTATGTCTTATTTCAAGTGCATATTAACTAATTATCTAATTTTAAGAGTAAAAATACTCATTCTATTGGCAAATCATCTTATTTATCTGCTTAAATTAAGGGTAAATACACTTAATTTAAGATATTTTTTACTTATTTCTGATGGTTTTTGCAGTGATTGTAATAGTTGTTTTCTGAGTCTGACCTTTTCTCTTCTTTATCACTATCCTCTCAACTTGTATCCCTTCGATGGCATAGAGACAATCCTCAAATCTGTCTGTCTGCTTTATTTAGAGCATTGAAACTACATTTGATCATAGTGCTTGCTGTCTTCTCACCTCCAAGTCATGGGCAAACTGACTCATGTGCATCCTGTGCTTATAGGGTAACAATCAATTGGATAATTGGTCAGTTGGCTAGTGTAATCTGATCTGCAGCAAGTGCAAAAAGCACTGATTGATTAGGCAGAAGACACATTTTTTAATCTATGACATAATCATTAGCCATAAGAAAGGTTAATATAGAGATGCACCAAAACACGATACTTTGGATTCATCTTAAATTTGATAAAACGGCAACCATGATTCAACCTAAACAATGAAAATATTAAAGAGTGTTAATGTTAAGGAAATAGTTAAAATAGACTCAGACCTAACCCATGTGATGCTTACAATGTTGCAATTTAAGTGTATGGGCTATAAAAGTAACTGAAAACCAAATAGAGATGTTTCCACCACTAAGCACAACATGAATTACTATATGCATATTCCCCATACACCTCTGTGTGCTGCAGATATATGTACTCTGCTGCTCTGAGAACAGCTCTCATTTATTTCAAGAGTCCCAATGATTTAGGCCAGCAGATTTGTGGAATTAGGTCACTGGCTCGCTGGAGCCACGTAATGCTCTGCAAACATCCAGCTGCCACAGCCAACCACGGATCTGAAATCAAGCCCGGCTGTGGCTACATGCTGCATACTCCACTCTCTGTTACTAAAATAAGACCTGCAGGAATATTTGTTCTTAAGGGCTATCAGTTGGAGTTAGCTTTGCCCAATTAGCTAATCATTCTCACCAGTCACAAATATCAGCTGTTTTAATCCAGATTATTTTAACTCAGAGGCCAGTAATGGGTAGATAATGAAGATTTGGATTACTAGGTGTTTTAAATACTCATAATCTGTTATGCAAAAGAGAAACAATTTTTTAAATGTCTATTTTGTGTTTGTGACTTTAAAACATTTTTGTAAAGATGCTCTGATCATTTATTGATTTTTTTTTTAACCGACTCAACTAAATCAGCTGTTATAATTTTTATGGTGGTGGCAGAACATGTACCAGGATATAGCATATGTCTCAATGTTAAAATGGTAGGTTTATAAAGTAAATGGTACAGTAACTAGACTGAACCTATATAGTGCTCAAATTTAAAGCAGTATCAGGTTTTGAAGGAAAAAAATGCATGGATGCAATTATTGAAACTTTTCAGGTAAACAGTTGAAAATCTTTATAGGCACTAAAACAAGCACAGTCTAAATAGATATTTCAGCCAGTGTCCTTCTTGTTTCTCAGAGCATTTTGAACTATCTTTGGTGATGAGCTCCAGGAGGAGGCTCCCTGCCATCACCCTCATCTTTTGGTTTGTCCTCTTTCTATTAAATGTGATTCCGATCTCAGGCTGGGCCTGTCTGAAATACTAATATAACTTCCAAACTGAACAAACTCGTATACACAATTAAAATATTACTTTAAACGGTCCAGGTGCAGGCATATTTAGCTTCTGCTTAAACTATAATGTCAATAATAGGCATATTTGCTTTGAGATAAATGACTGGTCAGGGAGTGGTCCAACAGCTCCTGGTCTTCAGTCAATTTTTGTTGAAACAGCCATAGACAAGGATATACCCTGCGTCATTGGGTGAGAGACGTGCCAACTGAGCGGCCATCTTAGGTCAGACCAAGCTGCCGTCAGAGACAATACATGTCAATCTAGGCAAAGCCTACCTTATGACTTCTGAGACTCCAATGAACTCTTAATCAATTTTCAGATAAATTGGCTGACTGTAAACATCAAAATTTCATGGGCTACATGGAACCAACTGATTGATATAAATTATTGTTTAATATATTACATAATTTCGATTTTGTATTAACAGTTAGAAAACTTCCAGAGCTACCTCTCAGGATGACGGACTTTTATTCTGTCTATGGTTGCAAATAAAGGGAGACCACAAACCACATCCAGTTGAATTAACTTTCATAAGTAGGATTTTAAAATTGATTATCCTCATGTTTCACAGTTACTGTTTTTTTACGGTTTTCACACAAGAGATACTGTGAACTGGAAGGGATGGAAGCAGAAAAAATTGCTTACAACACCCTGATTTCTAAAAAGTTTGAATAAGGATTTCTAAAACTATACAATATATGGCAATATATAACAACTATATATACATAATATATATATATATAACAATATCAATATATATGTATATTTAACTATCTAAATGTCTAAATAAATCTACATGTATATATATATATATATATATATATATATATATATATATACATATAAATATATATATATATGAAAAACTATATATATATATATATATATATATACATATTTAACTGCAAATATATAAATATATGTGTATATAAATATATATTTGTATATGTATAGCATGCATTTGCATGTGTATAGCAAGGGTGTAACTTTGTAATGAAAGTTGGTGGGGACACTCGGGTGGTGGTTGATGGACCTACAGCTACTTGACCCGAACGCCTTCATTAGGTTTTCATAATTCACTGATATTTATATTTATAGATAGTTAGAGAGATGCCTTTTAGTGCATTACATTATAGGGCACAAACAATAACGAATAACAGCCATGATAAATCATGCATCCCTAGAATGTACAATTTCAATTCCATCCAGAAAAATATGGATATGCTTCATTTTATCTATAGCATAGCATATTTTTTTTCTTGTAAACTTTCTGGTAAACCCTGAGATATATTTTATTGCATGTTGCATATCCCAATAAACTTGTTTCACCTTTAAATCTGCAGCTCTCCCTGCTTCTCTCTGTGCCCTGTTTAAAAAGATTTATGAACCTCTTTACTAATATGATGATGCCAGAAACAAAATTTTAAGATATGTAGAAGCTCTGCAGTCTGATTCTGTCTGTACAACAAGAAAACGTGTTAATTTTAACCTGTAACTGTGAGTTGTGGTCCTTTGAGAAGCCAAGGTTTTTTAACTACGGTAGTAAGGAAAAACACAACATTTAAGCTATGTTTTCTCAAACTTCCTGCATTTTAATATTAACTTGTAACTGAAAAAGCTCTGTATGTCTAACAAACTGATTTTTTGGTGGCAAAAAAAAACAAAACTGAAAACACTCTGAACACAGATAGCAGCACACAACCTCTGTTACCTTTGGCTAAAGTAAATGAGCGGAAAGGGGGTAAAAAGCTGAAATGATTGGTGGGGACTGTCCCCACAAGACCAAAGTTGGTGGGGATAGGTTGGGTTCTCTACCAGAGGCCTGGGAGCTTGATGATTCTGCACAGTATCTTTGCTGTTCCTAGAACTGCACTTTTCTGGACCGAGATGTCTGATGTATTTACAGGGATCCCCTGTAACCACTCCTCAACTTTGGGGGTCACTGCTCCTAGTGCCCCAATGGGCACCATGGGTAACGCTGATGCCTTGACCTTCCATGTTTTCTCCAGCTCTTCTCTGAGCCCCTAGTATTTCTCTAGTCTCTTGTGCTCCTTTTCCCTGATGCTGCAGTCACTTGTCATTGTCAACCACAATGGCTTTCCTCTACTTTTTGTCCACCACCACAATGTCCGGTTGGTTTGCCATTACCATTTGCTCCATCTATATCTGGAAGTCCCACAGGATCTTGGCGTGGTCATTCTCTACCATCTTTGGGGGTGTTTCCCACTTTGACCTTGGGGTTTCCAGCCCATACTCTGCACAGATGTTCCTGTACACTATTCCAGCCACTTGGTTATGGCACTCCATGTAAGCTTTCCCTGCTGGCATCGTACACCCTGCAGTTATGTGCTGGATTGTCTCAGGGGCTTCTTTGAACAGCCTATACCTGGAGTCTTGCCTGATGTGGTAGATCTGGGGCTTCTATGCTCTGATGCTCAGGGCCTGCTCATGTGCAGCCGTGCCTCTGTGCTGTCCTTGAGTCTGGCTTTGTCTAGCCATTGGTAGGATTTTCTGATATCCGCCACTTTGTTTATGTTTCAGTGGTACATCCCGTGTAGGGGCTTATCCTCCCATGACAGAACTTCTAGCACCTCATTTTCTGTTCCCCATTGTCTGAGACAATTAGAATTAGATAAACTACTGGGAAAACATTAGTTCCGACACACAACAGGCAGGTAATATTAGGGTGTTATTAACTCACACATCATTAATGATAATTATTCTAACAATTCCCCCTGAAAAGCTGACCTTTTCAAAGTCACCTTTTAACAAACCTTGTATGTCCGCAAACCCATTATTGTCTGTTCCTGACCTGGATATAAAATAGAAGGAAAACCTTAAGCACTGTTTCTTCATCATAGAATCATGGAATAAACAATCACAGTCCCACTAGTCATGTAGCATTGATCATGGATCAAAAGTAATCACAATCAAAACTTCAGAGAACAAATATTGTCAATCTCCCGCTCCATCTTCCCCTCATTCGGATCTAATTTGGACCTACAGTCCTGTTCTGGTTCCCTCTCTGTAGCTGACTTTTTACCCAAATACAAATGACAGACATCTCTTGATGTGTCAGGAGACAATGATAGAGAAGCAGCTGGATGGATGACTGAGGATGAAGATAAGACAGCTAAGGTGCTACTTGAAGCTGTTGGTCAAGAGGGCAGGGCAGCCTGTTAGCTCGGGGCAGGAGGAAGAAAATGTTCTGTTGATTTGCTCTTAACAGTCTACCATCGATTTGTCTGTTTCTTCTGCTGGAAGCAGAAGAATGATTCATCATCTATAATTATACGTAAATTGTATAAAAAGGTCTGATGATCCTTATAGATATAAGTAGTTGATTGTACCCCTGCCAGGTATACAATCAAATGCTTGATGCAAGAATTAGTCTAGTCTTATTTATGCAGGTATGTATTTTATTTTATTTTATCGTTTGGAAAGAAGCAACTTTTTTAACATTTAGGAAGCAAACGTTTCTATTTCTAAATGATAACTAAACTGTTCTTCTTCTTCTGTCCCAACAGGGGACTTGGACTGTCACCCTTTAGATCCTACAGTGTGGCATGTAAGTATTGAATATTATAACTACCCACTGTGGTAAGTTGAAAAACTTACATTTTGCTCACAAGCTAAACCTTAAAGTAAAATTAATTAAGAATCACAGTTAGTTAAACTTTTGTAATTTTACATGCGATTACTTTCATTACAAGTCTCCCTCTCAGTTTTCATCTGTTTTCTGCCCTTGCAGCACCCAGTTACATGGCAGCCGTCCAAAGAGGGTGACCACCTGATTGGGCGCATCACTTTAAGCAAGCGGTCGGCCGTGCCCCGAGAGGCTGGCTCCCTGCTGGGTCTAAAAGTAAGAGCACAATCTCTTTTGCATTCAGAGAATATTGTTTCTTTAAAGTTTAAAGTGTGCTGTACTTCTGGTTTTAGAAATAATTGAACATTATACACATGCAAATATTTTTTTAAATAAATGTCTGCCCCTAGAAAACAGCTGTTTAGTTGAACCCTCATAATTTGAAATGATAATCTGTATGCATGGATATTTCAGGCTTATTTGTGTTTAAAAAAAGATGTGGAAAACCAGGATAGGACAATACGAGTTTAGTGTAAAATCTGTTGAGACAGCTACACAGTTAATATTATGTGCCAGAAGTCTTATGCCAATTGTTAAGGTCTTTATCTGCATTTGCTGTCCAACCCTCTAGCCCTGCTGGGATACTTCAAGGAACAAGTTGTTCTTAGAAAGCTGTTAATCAATGACTGTGCATCATTAGCCTTAATGAGTGAATTAGTGATCACTAATCAAGGATGGACGCCTACAAATGATGAAAGCTTAGTGATATGGTCTGAACCAAGAGTCTCTAATATTGAATACACCAAGGAGATGATTTTTGAATGAGATGTAGAAGACTAGCAGTAGGTGTCATTGAAAGGTATAGTAGAGGATGTTCTTTTTCCATGTGGATCATCTAAATAAGTGGTCCTCCTAATTTTCAGTCATTCTGGTGATATGTTAACATAAGCCTGTCCTATGTGCTTGTCCACATTTTCACTTACCAGTGGTGAGTCAGACATAGCGGAAAAATTGCAAATCTTCTTTTGGAAAGTATGCTTGTACGTATGAGCGATATAAACAGCAGCTTTTAACAGAGTGTGCATGAAGGGAAATAGGCTTGTGCATGCTCTCCCTCGCTTTTGATAGGTGTTCCCTCTTGTGAGCGGGTACATGGTTGTGCATGTGAATTTTTTTGTTTTAGGTGGGCGGGTCTTTTCAAAAAGTTGCGAAAATCCTCCACTATACTTTAACTATTTATCCATGCTGGACATAAGAGCCACCCCAATTTACATTTTAAGAATCATCCAAATCAATGCTATCTTTATGAACACTTTCGTAGGTTTTACTGTTTGGTTGGTGGGACAAAGAATTTTCTTTCTGAACCACAATGCATAAATGAAGGTTTCTATTTTTTTAATTCAACTACCACTTTTTGCCTAATAACAAAAAAAATAAAAAATAAAAACAGAAAAATATTATTTAGCAAGAATGAAAAAGTGATAGACACGTTTAAACCTGGCATCTCCTGGTTTATGTGCCACCTACAGTAAACTGTGGCTAAACACCTAAACCTGCAGAGCACCTTATATCCTACCTTTGTGTGCAGGTTGTTGGGGGAAAGATCACAGAGTCTGGAAGACTTGGGGCCTTCATCACCAAAGTCAAAAAAGGCAGCCTAGCAGATGTTGTGGGGCATCTACGTGCAGGTAAAGATCAGCTTCACACATCGCTTTTTATCCCAACGATGTTTTCCACATAAGTAGACTCAGTAGTCTACAGTAATCACTCACCTTATTAGGAAATACTTCAAATATTTTTTTTGTATAGTGCAGGTAAATGTTTTAGCAAGCAGACAAAAATGTTTTTTAATATTTATTGGATCAAAAAAGATTTAGTTTGCTGCTGAAAATTTACCAAATATAATACATTATTGGGTCAGTCATGATTTCTCATGCTCTTTGATATGCTTTTTATGTATTCACTTCTACTATCACCCTGTATCTTATAAGCTGGAGAATATATCAGAATGATTGACAAAATGCATTGTCTTCAAACACATCATACACTATTACTATCTATACACTGTCATAATTTGCCTTTTTAAAAGGAATTCTTTGTGAAATATTTTGTTGAAACTATTAATGTTAATATTAATATAATATAATTAAGTATAACAACGGTCTTTAAACAAAGTCGGTAACACTTCACAGTAACCATTATTATCATTGTTTATAAATGGTAAAGAGACTATTTATGAATGATTATCAGATTGTTAATTTTTGGTAATCTGTCTAATTTATTTAAGGTAAATAGATCATAAGGGCTCTATGCACAACTCTACTACCTCCTAAACTTAAGACAGTTCTTTTTCTTCTTCCTATCTTTCATTACTGGATGAACTGATTAATCCAGGTGTGTCTGGCCATGGTTACTGAGGTCAGGCACACCTGGGTTAATCAGTTCATCCAGTAGAAAAAGACAGAAAACAAAACTGCCTCCTTAAGTTCAGGAAGTGGTGTAGTTGTGTATAGAGCCCATTTCCGTGCCATGTTAGCTTAGCCCTAATTCTAATATCAGCTAATTTTAGTACCTTAATACATGCTGTATTTACCTTTAATAAATGGTTTAGATGCAGTTAATAAATGAATCAAACATTAGCAAACAGTTAATGATTATCACAATCAGTTAATCATTAATACATTGTCTCTTTACCATGTATGAATTATTATTATTATTATGGTTATTTTAAAGTGTAAGCACCAAGTGAGGTGACTGTACCTACCCCGAACAGTTTACATGTGCATCCAACATATTCAATATAATCTCATTATCAGTTCATATGAAATCGTACGAAAAGTTATGCACACTATTTTGTACGTTTTGGACGTTTTTCCTCAAAAAACCACATCAGTGCGCATGCGCTGGCAGACAGAAAAAAAAAGCAGATCCGCGGGAAGAACGTAAAACTGGGAAAAACAGTGCAATCATCACTTATTCATGTCTCTAACTACGTTGCTTGCTGTTTTATATCTTAGGGTTAGGGTCAGGGTTAGGGCTAATTGGAATTTATATTCTATATTCGTGAATGGTGCGTCAGATGTGCATACAACGAAAAAACGTCCAAAACGTACGAAATTACGGTGCATAACTTTTCGTACGATTTCATACGAACTCATAATGAGAATACACTGGTGCATCACTCTTACACAGGCTGATTGAAGATTACACAGGTGCTTGTTGCCTTGGTGGAATAGTAGTAGTGACAGATATAGTTAACTATCGTTCAGCATCTATTTCCTCAAAATAATAATTTTCTTGATATATATATAATCCACCTTTATCTCCTTTACACATAACAATGGTGGTTAAGTTTAAGTTTGCTCAGTATCAGTTACGTGAAGGAAAGTAAAACGCTATAGATTAGCAGTTGGAGGGCTTCTGACAGCTCAGCATTCAATTTTTACACCCAGATATTCACTATGATAACTATTCACATCCTTGAAGCTTGTGGTAGCTTATCTTATTACAGCTGCCAAGAGAAAAAGCTTCCCACATTTCAAATCTCCATCAACATTTGTATTCCCCCGATGACTTGTGTTCAACTGCAAGTGGGACTTTCTTTCCATTGCTTTCTACAATGACTTTTTTCTTCCTACTCTTTGATGGAAGAAAAGAATAAAGTGCAAAACTGATTGATTTTCTGTCAACATATTTTCCCACCTAAACTGTGAGTCTCTACAGCTCCTCCAGTTAAGTTTTTCTGGATCTTTTATGAATTTATTCAAAGGTAGTGAATTTCCGATATTCCGATATTTCCGATATTAATATTGTATATCGGTTCAATATTAGCCCAAAAACTGATATCAGATTTTAAAGGTTGGTATCTAAAATCTCTGATATTGTCATGCTGATTGAAACACTCTGCTCTTTTTAAAGCTTCTGAAACGTTTCGTGTCAATATTGGTATCGGCCAATTCTCAAAGCTGCAATATCGGTATTGTTTCAAAAATGAAAAAGATGCATCGGGACATCCCTATCTGTAGGTCTCAACTCTTTCCATTTTTACATGATGGATTGAACAGAGCTATTTGAAATGACTAAAAGCTTGTGAAAAGGTGTTTATATACCAACCCTCTTTAATTAAGCCAAGATTATTCACACACAGGTGTAACTGGTCAAAATTAATTTTGATTCAATTTTTTAAATGCACTTAGAAATTACAGTGTTGATCATTATACAGCTTTGTGAAAACTCTAACTTGGCCTCCTTAATAAACCACCTTCATGGTGTTATTTGTCATTTTCCTAAAGGAGCAAAAGTTTCTAACACATTTATTTGTCTTTTGCGGTAAACATTTAGACATGAGAAACAAATTCAACATGGACCTCTGGGTAAACCATCTCTTTTTTTGTCAAATTTCCAGGTGATGAGGTCTTACAGTGGAATGGGAAGTCATTGCCAGGGGCAACCAAGAAAGAAGTGTACAACATCATTCTTGAATCCAAAGCTGAACCTCAAGTGGAGATCGTAGTTTCAAGGCCAATAGGGTAAGGCTGAAAATCAATATGTATTTATTCAATTTAAAGGAGAGCAGTAACTATGTGGACAATATTCTGAAAGATGCTTTTGATATTTTTTCCTCTTGTATAAAAGCTCCATCAGTCGAATTGTGTCCAAAAACCTTTTGAGAAAAGTCTATAAAGCATATCAGTAAGTAGATTTAATGGGAGGAGCCCCTTTATCCTGTGTCCTCCCTGAAATCCTTATGATCCGACAGAAAAAAAAATCCTCTTTTCCAGATGTTTTGTCTTTTTCATCTCTTATCCACTGTTGCCTAACCTTGTTTCCATGGATGGACTTTTCGTTCTTCACAATCTAGCTGTAGCCAATTTTCATCATTTTGCAAAACAGGAGCAGTTTGATATGCTCATGTCAACAATGAATAGTATAGTGTATGTGAATTTGAATGCATTCTGACCAGTTACCCTTTACAGAGACATTCCAAGAATCCCAGGGTCCCCTCACCCTCCACTAGAATCCAGTAAGTGCTTCTTATATTTTCTGTCACATACTTGTTTTAATGACTTCTTGAGTTTCTACCAAAAAAAGTCCCTACTTTTTCCCCACGCTTTGAACCCTGCAGCTTATAAGAACATGCAGATTTTCTGTGGATTTTTCCTAACCGCCAGAGGGGGAAGTCAAAGTTAGAATTGAAAGACTAAGGGGCTGATTTTCATTTAGCACATGAACATGTAAGGAGTAGGAAAAAAAATTCCCCGAATAAACACATTTCACACATTTTGACATTTATTTGCAGCATTAATGCTGCTCAACCAATGAGGAGACTGGGCTCAACTCCTGCAGAGCTGAAATAAAGAATTGACAAAGCCCTGTTTTTCATTAGAAGCTTTTACTGCTGCAAGCCAACAAGATAACAGAAGCTAGCATTCCTCCCTACTCGAGGGTCTTTAAGTAGAGATCCTCCTGCAGATTTGGTGGGAGACAGTTCAGTAGATATCAGCGGTTTGTAGCCCAACATAGCTTAAATATGTAAGTTTCCAGTTTTTACAAAAAATTATGTGGGAGCAGCTTATATTGAGGTGTGCAAATATTCCAGAAAATATGGTATATCATGGCCTAAGACAGTGTAATGCAATGACAGGATTTTGGGGTTTTTCTATTAAAATGCGTACGCTTTGAGAAAATATCTTTCTTATTCATGTAAATAAGAAAGAAATTTGTGTACAGAAATTCTTTTTTGCCCTCAAGGAGCTGAACAAGTTATAAATGTCACTCGGTCTGCTCTGCTTCCCTTCCCTTGATACAGTGAATCTGCTGCTGCTGCTGAGTTTGAAATGAACTCTTTTTTTTTTTTTTTATTGTATGTTAATGTATTTTTTGTGCATTGCTGTGTGTGAGCAATCCTAAGGCAAATGTCTGCCATTATTGTGTATGGTAGACAATAACGTTTTTTCTATTCTAAAAAAATTTAATCAACAGTGTATCCAAGTGACAAAACCTAGAATCTTGTTTTAAGTTGTGTTTTTAAAACTAGGAGTAAACATCCCTTTTTCTTGCTTATTAATTGCTTTATTTTTGTAACCATGCTTCCTGTGTAACTAATAGTCTTTCAAGCTCAAATCTGATGCAAAGTTCGTGCTGGAAAAAAACGTATTACTATTTGAGTTTGTACAGTAGTAGCCTTACAAAATTTCCCCATGTTCCTTGATGGGCCCTTGGCTGATCCCCTAAGATGCCCTTTTTTTTAAATCATCTTTGTACTAAAATAATCTTTGTCATGATTTGTGGACATTAAGATCTAAAGAGAAGCGCCTTCTCCTGGTTAGACCCTGTAATTCAGTGAAAGGATGGAGTCAGAGTAAAAAAATATGCCTTCTGAGGAGAAGGAGGGGGTATCTCCAGTGGCTTGAAGTTGGCTGCCATTTGGCTGGCATTTGACTGGGAAGGGCCATTTTGAATGGCTGCTACTGTACCCCCAAAGGCAGGCAAATTTAAACTTTCCATAAAAAAATCTTCTAGTTCTTTATTCTGTTTACTCGATAGTCGTAGAAATAAGAACTTTTTCATCTCACAGCTGGCTCGAGCTCCTTTGAGTCACAGATGATGGATCGTCCCTCTATATCGGTGATGTCACCTACCAGCCCTGGCACCCTTCGAGAGCTTCCTCTTGTGCTACCTGGACAGCTCTCTGTAAGTAAAGAAAAAAGAGTTTGATTAGTGTTTTCAGAGAAGGATTACCACTTTTGAACATCTTAACATGTTTTAGGTGAAGCTGTGGTACGACAAAGTGGGTCACCAGTTGATTGTCAACGTCCTTCAAGCCATAGACCTGCCACCTCGACCAGACGGCCGACCTCGGAACCCGTATGTCAAAATGTATTTCCTACCTGACAGGAGGTAAGCAAATTAAATGTATTTTCTCTTACTTTGTAACTCTGCCTAGTTAAAAATGACTTCACCTTTTATTATCCGCTTGAAATTCTTCTTTTTTTTCTTGCGTGTCTGTGTTCAGTGACAAAAGTAAACGACGGACAAAAACAGTGAAGAAGAGCTCAGAGCCAAAGTGGAACCAAACTTTCATATATTCCCATGTCCACCGGCGGGACTTTAGAGAGCGCATGCTGGAGATCACCGTCTGGGATCAGCCCCGAGTGCAGGAGGAAGAAAGTGAATTTCTAGGCGAGGTTTGTGACACTTCACAATGTCTGTATGGCAAATATAGTACATACAGATTCATCTAAATATCACATGTATCATATTGTTTTATTCCTTATTGTGCATACTGTACTTTAGCAAAAATTAAGCACTAGTTATATTGAGATTGAATACTAAATATTGTAACTTGACATTGATTCTAATCTAGATGTGTTCAGTTGATTGGATATTTCCATAAAAAAAAAAAAAAACTTTAGCATCTACAGTTAAATAATTCAATTCAATTCACTTTATTTATATAGCGCCAATTCACAACACATGTTATCCCAAAGCACTTTACAGTTCAACCAGATCATACAGTCAAATTGATTCAAAGTTTTCTATCTAAGGAAAACCAGTTGATTGCATCGACTCATGGACTCAAATGCAATCCCTCACACTAAGCATGCTTGTAGCGACAGTTGAGAGGAAAGACTCCCTTTTAACAGGAAGAAACCTCCAGCAGAACCAGGCTCAGTGGTTCTGCTGGGGTTCAAGGAGACAGAAGCAGAGATACAAAAGCAACTGTAAAAGGCGGTTCCATCCAGGAAACACACAGCCAGGCAGACAAGCTCTCAGCCAGCTCCCATGTCAGAGGATGAAGAGAGAACATCCAGCCAGTTAAGGTCAGAGAAACAGGACTACACTGGAAAACAGGCCGATCTCCAGCATCTATAAACAAGGGTGTTGATGGAAGCAGCACAGCTGATATTTCTCTCTAGGATGGTGTCACAGCCAAACAGGAACAGACGAGGCGAAGCTACTATGATAAAAGGCAGAGAGAGCATAACGTTAGAGATTGAACTAACAATCAATCAATCAAATACATTTTTAGTTTTTGCTCTCAAGTACTCGATGCTTGAATTTGAGAAGATGTGAAGTACACGCTAAAGTTATTTCGATTTCCTTTCTCCTGTCTCTTTTAAATCATTTAAAAGGTGAATTATCATTACAATAATTAGTCCTTTTGGCAAGTAAATTTGGGGGTTTTGATTATTTTGAATCTTTATGATCATAATAAACCAAACAAGGCAAATGAATTATATCTGTGTGTGCAGAATGAGTTTTACCTATTGATCTCAGAGGCTGAAAAGTATTCAGTTACCCCTTCAAATGAATTTCAGGCAATTTATGAAGCAAATAGGGTTTCCAGTACTAAGTTGGAGTCAAATGATGATAAAAAATACAAATTTTATTACAGCCTGAAACTGAAGTCATTTTGTAACTTTATGAAGAATCCCCATTAGTTGTTTCCATGGCAAACCGCTAGCTTACTGGGGTCCAGATTAAAAACATACGATACAAAGCAAAGTCACAAATATTAAATTTCCAAAAACGTCATTCAACACAGTAGTTTAGAAATGATCAGAGAATGCACAAAAGAAGTAAAATAATCAGCCAATAAAACAAATTATAAAATAAAACATCCAATAAAACGAAAACACTTCAGGGCATCAAATGGAAGTGAGGCGCTAACACCATTTTCTATTTATTATCATATTTTTAAGTCCTATAGGTTTTAGGCCTTTCATAGAAACCATGTTAAACAAACACACTTGACCTGTCAGTACAGAGAGAAACATAAAATAGATTTCTGGATATTAAAATATATCAACACTTTTTTTATTACTTTTTGAAATTTTATCAAGACATTTTTTGTTGCAGTTGATGGAACAATAGCTGATGCTCTCAGGTTGGTTTTCCCTACATGTCAAATAAAGGTTGATTAGGATAAAAATCCTACCATCATTCTTAGAATATGAAAACAAAACCCCATTATCGGATAGTTAAACGTTTCTGATTCTAAGCTCTTATTTTCCAACATTCTCAGCCTGTTTTTCTCATATTTCTTGTCAGATCCTTATAGAGCTTGAGACAGCCTTATTGGACGACACGGCTCACTGGTACAAACTCCAGACTCATGATGTGTCCTCCATACCTCTGCCTCAGCCCTCTCCATATCTTCCACGCCGACATGTCCATGGGGACAGTCCGAGCAAGAAGTTACAAAGTACGTCCCTCAGCAGCCAGTCGTCTTCTTAGCCATATATCATTGGATTTATGATTTGTTTGAGTCTGAACCAGTTAACCTGTCCTTCTTCTGAGCTTTCTCCTGTGTCAAAACTTCTCAGCCTTACCCCGTCTCACCCTGTCTGTGTGTGTGTGTGTGTGTGTGTGTGTGTCTGTGTGTGTGGGTGGGTGCGTGTCTGTGTATACAGGGTCTCATCGCATCATTGATACAGAGTTTGATGATGGTTTGATAGGTGGGACTAAAGGTGGGTGGGGGGCATGATTACCGAGTCTTTCTTTGTAGTACCTCTTAGTTGTCCAGCACTTGGTGAGAAGCTACTTCTTGTAATAACTGAAATGTTTACTTCAATTTGCACCCAGCTAGTAAAATACAAAATTCTGTTGTGAGATTTTTATTACTCATCATAGCCTGCAGCAAAGCATCACGTCACGGTGATCTTTAGCCCTTCAGTTTGTATTGACCTTTCCAGAAGCTCCAGTTTCTCCTCCTCTGCTGGACCATAGACTTAGTAAAGAACGGAGTGCATGATAGACTGCAGAGCTCCTTTTTTCTTTCTATGCCATTTCACTTACTTTTAATCCCTTGCATGCTTTTAGTCCTTCAACACAGACATCATGCACAAATGAGGATTAAGTCTATTTTATGATGTTGTATGTATTTTATTTTTTATTCTTTTACCGGAAAAAGAAGTCGAACATCTTTGCTGTCTGCCTGTTTCTACAGTGGCTTTAGTTCTTACCAGTATATTGAGCACCTGATCATTGAGTCGTACCTGTTCACTGTAAGAGTTATTTTGTGCATTTCTAGATGAAAGGAAAAATAAAACACAGCAAAAAAAATACAAGTTAAGCCAGGAGGAAAGGATGAAGTCAACATAATTATACAAAAACCAGGAAGCATAAGGACTGGGAAGGGTGATTACTGCATGATAACAGGAAAAAATAAAGCATAAATATACTCTTAAAAATTAAATTAATAAAAAGAATTCCACTTAAATGAAAAAAGAGTTAGTGTGAAGAAGCAGAAATATTTTAAATATAGTAAATATAGAATTACAGGAAAATCCATGTTATTTTTTTCCACAAATACGTACATGCATACATAAAGCTGCAACATGTTCTTTGAATTGAAACATATTTCTCTTTTTTCCTTCATGGGCAATAAAAATTAGTTTTCTCTGAATTTGGTATAGCTTACTTTATTTGAGAGCACAAACAAAATTATAATTCTTTAGATCTCTGGTCTGACAGCCACTGCAAAAACAGCCAGGCATTTTATTTGCTTGTAAAACATCGTGATGTGATGTTCTACATTCAGCAAGAGATTTCCAACTGTAGTAGTAGTTGTAGTGCGTAGAAGAAAACTCTGAACTGAGGCTTATTTTTAAATGAAATGAACATCTCTGGTTTAAGTTGGTTAACTGTTTTTATTCCTCATATACTATTAGAGTTTTTATCCATATTAATGCCAAAACTTGCCTTCATTATTTTCTCTCGCTGTGTGCCCGCACCACGGTGTGTATGTGTGTAGGTGGAGAGCGTAACTCCCGTGAGAGAGATAGAAGTAGTACATTGGCTGTCCCGGAGCAGCAGCGCCCCATCCAGCACCGCTCCCGCTCAGTGTCTCCTCACAGGGAGGACTCCTGCAGGGCTCGATCTCGGCCGCCACATGTGCCCATGCAAAGGTCAGCTTGCCTCAGCAGTAACTACGTGACTTTCACCACTGCATATATGTTGAGTGTTTAAGCAAAGCAATACTGAAACCTTCTCTTCAGCCTTTTGCTGTTTTAGGTTTCTGTCTGTGGGCCTTTATTGTATTTATAAAAGTGCTGCATTATTTATGACATAATCATTTAGACAATTTAGTTTCCAGCTTTTTTAAAATTTGAAATGGCCTCTTGTGTGTTTAAAATGTTGTAAAACCAAAACACAGTTCTAATTTTGACTTGATTAAAGAACTTTAAAGCCTCTTATTTAAAAAGGTTAAAAAGAAAGTAGCTATTTTTTACCTAATGTGTAAGCTGTAATAATAATAAAAAAAAAAAAAGAGGCTCCACCTCTCCACTATTTATATTTCTAAAAGGAAAGTCTTAAACCTGGACTATTTGAAGATGACATAAAGACACCTTTATATTATTTTATTGCTGGATTAAAGGGTAATTGATTAATAGTTAACTTTTAAAAACTTAAAATAATTTAAAAGACAGTTATAAAATATTCTTATGTTATAACTTATGTTGATTTAAATTCCCTTTTTAAGACTTTGAAGAATTGACTTGTAAACTTCTCTGCTTTAAATAAAACCATATTAATAGGTCTGGCCCATTCAAGGTATAGACCTATATCTACTTTAGAATCTTTGGTTGGGATTAACATGTATATTTACTATGCCATTTAATCTCACTGGGTTTAAATTATTTTTGCAAAGAATGTGGAAAATATCAGTGTCTGCATATGCAAAGCTGTATTTATTTATAAGAACATTTGGAAAATGGTGTGTTAATTTTTGCTGTGTCATTATTACGTGTGTTCTCTTCATAAAATTACTGACTTACAAGCCACCGTATATGTTACCTAAGATATAAGATATCTCTTAAGCTACCAGAAATCCAAAAAATATTTTTCTACATGCTTTTTTATTTGCAGTACTTATAATTTTTCTCTCAATCTGTAGTGTATCAGAACTAAAAAAAAATCAGCTGTTATATTTAACTTATTACAATGAATTGATTTTTAAGTATAAATTTATTTATTTCTTCAGGAGTTTGGATGAGATTCACCATAACCGCCACCACTCCCATTCCCCGTCCCATTACCACGAGTCTTCCCTGGAGCACCAGCGCTCCGGCGACTCAGATTATGAGTATTCAGAGGACAGGTAACCAAATATTAACATGTTTTGAAACTTCAATGTATTAAACAGTAATTTATCTGTGACATCTGTTGATTGATTTGACATCTGAAGATAATTTTCTTAATTGGTTCCAATTTCAATCTGATTTCATCTAACTAATTTCACTAATACTACTAACTGTATTTGTTATAGACATGACTATTATATGTGAATTATTTTTTCCTGCTTTCTATCATTCATAAATCCACTTTGCTCATCTGTTTTGCCATCCTGTTTGTTTTGTGCTCCCCTGGGTTGTTTATCATTCGTTTACCCATCGTCATGACAGCGAGGTCCTGGAGATGCACAGATCAATACGAGGCGGGAGTGCTGAGTGCCTGCACACCAACAGGTATAACCCCCATTCAGCTGGGTTTTAGTGGTTGCCATCATATCTTAACAACTCCATCTTAACAAAGGTTCTTGGTGTAAAAGAAATATGTTAAATTTTTCCGAATTTTTAACACCCAAATATAATCAAAATATCTTGCATTTGTAACAAGAGGATGCAGCACACTTTTTGTCTACGATCTTGCTGTCTGATAAGAAAGTACAAAACAAATCTATCGATATACATGTGGATAAGATGCCTACCCTATCCCTGACCTCAAAGGGGACAAAGCTTTCTTTCTCATTTCCTAGCATTTTGTCTGAGATGTTTTCTCTATTTTCCGCTTTTTTCTTGCTTGCTTTCAATGTGCATGATTCCTACTCGTTCAACCAGGACGATAGGTAGATACAGCACCCTCCCCCCCAAAATGCCCCTTTTAGTAAATGGTATCCATAAAGACATTTACAGGTAAGCATTTCACGCTCGGAAGGCAGTTTTGTCTTTCCTTCTTTACTTTGTGATTGTCTATTTTTTTTACTATTCATTTGTGAAATTACTGAATCAAAAGGCTTCCACTTTGTTTTTTTTGTGTTGTGGTTATTATTTTTCCTAACTTGTCCTGAGTGTATTCCCCCCATTGACAGTTTTCACCATGTGTTGCCCTTTCAGCTCTTCCCTCTTTAGTTGTACTGTCATACACAAACCATCTTGTGCCATCTATATGATACCATTTTTGTATCAAGAGGTATGAGTATATTTCAATGAGTAAGAATACTTGAAATACAATATATTTTGTGAAGATTTCATATAAAATAAATTTTTCTCTGATTCACATTTGGGCCTTATGAGCTAAGGAAATTTAATAGAAGTAAAATCTGAGTGACCTCAGATCATGTTTACTGCTCAAATTCTTTAATTGATCCTAGGAACTCTTTTTAAATGATCAAACCAAATATTTGTCAAACTGGGCACAAAAGATCTACTCTTTGAGTCCCAATTTAAGTTCAAAGTGTTCCACAAGTTTTAAATATAAAAACCCTAATACTGCTAAAGTATGAAATAGCATAAGGGTTTATTAAATGTACTTGGTGGTATTCAGATGCCACCATTGTCAAATGTGAATAACCTTTCTATTTAATATTTCACTTATTCTTTAAAGCTAATTCCAGTCATTTTACAGCTTTTATGCCATTTGACCAAGGTTAATAAATACTAATGCTAAAGGGATTTGTAACTAGGGCTGAAACAATTAATCGAATTAATCATGATTGATTGATTATTGAAATAATTTTCAACTAATTTAGTTATAAATTAATTTGTAACCGAAGTATAGATACTGTAAAACATGCCTTTTTTTACCCACTTAGAGCAGTAATTATATCAAAATTGTATAAAAAAACAAAACACTTCTATTTAAAATTTAAAAAAAGTCGTGTCAATATGCAATATCCAGAACTCCTTAAGTGGAAAGTTTTGTTTCACCTGGTTGATTTTCGTAAAAAAATCTTCTTTAAGGGAACTTTGGGTATAAGATTATTAATCGGAAAAATAATAGACAGATTACTCGATTTGCAAAATAATCGTTAGTTGCAGCCTTGTTTGTAAAAATGTCAAAAAAAAGTCTTCAAAGACAAAGAAAGTCTGTTATCTCTGAAATATATGCAGACATGTCAGGGAACATATTAAAGTATTGAAACACATTATTCAGTGAAGATGTTGTGGTTTTAAAATAAATTTTAAACATTTATTGAGTAGATCTTATTTGTCAAACTTAAGGACCAAATTTTGACCATCATGACAATTTATCTGCCCCTCAAGAGCCAAAAAGGCATATCAAAGCATAAAGTAGAGGCGTGCAAAGAGGGGCTAAAAATGCAAAAACGCATGGGAATACATTTAAAACACTGACTCGGTGTGGTCTCTGTAAATTAAACGATCAAAATAAAAGTTATATACACACAGCTCCAACTGGCCCATTTGAAGACCTGATTATGAGTATAAAAATGAGTTTGACATCCCTGGACAAGATGGACTAAAACAGTTGGAGAACCTTGACAACAGCTGTTAGAGTCATGAGTGCTTAGGCTACAAAACATTTCATACACTACATTGATGAGAAAAATTAGTTTTGATCAGTGGATCACACAACCAATTTACATCTAATTGGATAAGAAACAAATGTTTTAACCAATTATAGGCCGTTTCATCATTGGTGTTGTATAGAGGAGCGGCAGCCTAGTGGTTAGGGGATAGAGCTTGGAATCCTGAGGTTCTGAGTTTGAGTCCCACTCCCACAGACTGCCACTCTGAGCAAGACCCTTAACCCCATACTGCTCCCCAGGCACCGCACAATGGCAGCCCATTGCTCCCCAAGGGGATGGGTTAATTGCAGAGGTATATTTCTCAAAAACAACATTTTAATTTGAAAATATTTTGCTTATTTTAACTTAGCAAAGATTTAACCATTATCACTTCTGCCCAAGTTTAATAGAATAAATAAATGATAATAACATTATGTATTCATTTATTTCTGAAAAATTTGTGAAGAGGTGCTTTTCAAGTAGTTTTATATTTTTATTCAAAGATTTATTCAGAAAATATTATGGTAAAAGTAACAAACTCACCTTTATACTTAGAGATCTTACTAGACGAAGGGATGGTGTGTTGAATGTCATTAATCCTCCTGTATTTTATGACAAACATTTTAATGGTTTTCACAATAATTCCTCCATTTATTTATTTCACTCCTACTATATATGTCAATATACTATACTATATATGTTTATAAATGTTTCTTGGAAGTTATTATCTTAATAATTGATTATTTGTCATATTAATAGAACAAAAAAGAAAGTTTTTAATTTCTGCTAATTTATTCCTACATAGAACATTTGGGGGAAAAAAAATAAATAAAAATCAAAGATAAGCTTAATCATTAATTTATTTCCATCAAACATATTTCCAACCCTCATATCTTATTTCCCACCTGTAACCCATGAGCTGGTCCAACCTGGGCCCCTTAGAACAGTTGTTTTTTTATTCATTTTATGAACCTGTTGCTGCAGTCCTAGCTGTATTTGATGCCAGTAAGCTTTCTGTGAAAAAAAAAAAAAAAATAAAAAATAAAAAAAAAATATATATATATATATATATATATATATATATATATATATATATATATATATATATATATATATATATATATATATATATATATATATATATATATATATATATATATATATATATATATATATATATAGTGGTATTATAGATTAACACATTAATACATTAAGATACAGAGTAAAAAGGAGAGAATTTAGTGAGCTGATATTTGTCGCAGTGTTATTTTGTCTGTAATGTGAACATACAGTACTGTATCTTTAAATAAAGGAAAGGTGGTAATCACTCATCAACCAGTCTGCAAAGCCATCTAGGAGAGCAAGTCCAGTCCATCCTTTAGATGATGTTCTGTGTTGTTTCTGACCTTCTGGATGATTTGGCAGCGTGCTGTTTGAAAAATAGTTTGAGGCCTCCAATTTCTAGGACGGTTAAGCACTTTTCCATTTCTTCTCCATTTCCATTTCAAGATAGAAGATTTGTTATTATTATTTGTTCCTGAATTCTTCTGATCGAGGGCATGGTTTGTCTTCTTCACAGTACTGCTCTAGCCTACTTGGACAGGTTAAGATTTAATAAGGATATGGTTCAGTTTTCTTTCCCTCTCTTTTTTTCCCCTCATAAAATAACTTTTAGCTGACACTAAATATTTTTAACAATCTGATATATGTCCAAGTGACAAAACAAAACCAACTAAAGAAGATTTAAAAAAAAGAATCAGTATGTCAGTGTGCTCTATGTTTTATGTTGTGATGAGGACTTTCATCTCATAGCTCTTCACCTAGTTGCTTCTTCATCTTCTCATTTGCATGCGTCATTTGGATTTCCTTTGCCTTTCTTTGCATGCGGGTGTTTGGCACACAGCTCAACCCTCCCTGCATGCCTAAAGAGTAAACCATATACCAGGCAGGAGAGGGGCGGCACCTTGCCTCGTAGCATCCTCACACACCGTGTGCTCAGGTTCACAGACGAGGTCACGGTTAGGTAAGAACAGAGTCAATTCCACACATGTCCACTTTCATTCTTTCCCCAGTCAGAAACATGGTTTTACATCTTCTAGCCTGATAGCCTATCCTGGGCTGCAAAAATTTAAAGGGACAGTGTGTTATAAATGTGAGTTTTTATTAACAACAATCATGTATTTCTATAGCAGATAAATATTCTGAGAAGGTCTAAAAAGATAACATAAGAATTGAAAGTGTTCTCAAAGCTTAAATTTGGTAGTTTAGATATATATCAGGGGCAGTGCACTAAATGGGAGACGCCATGTTGGGTCTCTATTTTTGATCAGAGTAGACGGAAAGGGGCAACTTTTTTTCCTGTATTTTGAAATGTGTTGTCAGTGGAGGATTTTTTAAAAAGCCTAAATGTCAGTAGGTCATTTACACTTTTTGTTGCAATGAGGACCATCCGTAAAAGCTTTGCAACAAACGGTTGGTGTTGATCCAGTCTTCGATTTACGGAATGTAGAGAAGCCTGCTTTGGTAGCCTATACTGTGAAAAAAATCTTCTTTGAAACGCTTAACACACAGATTCAAAACTTTTTGATTTTTTGCAGGTAGATTTCCATCCAAAATATATAAGTCTCAGATGAAGGAAGAAAAATTTTTTTTGATGCAGACATTAACAGAGCACCTGCAATGCTCAGCTCTTAGCTTAGCCATGTCTGTGTGGAGACAGTGTATGAGGGGAGATGGACTTTAGGACACACATTGAGATTTCAGGTGAACCTTATCTTGGCCTTATGTTAGAAACAGGGCCTCAGTTGGTCATTTGTTATTTATTTAGTGTATCATTAGATGGAGGTCAATCTTACACACTGTCCCTTTAAACATGCTTTGAACTTACATTCTCCTTTTGCAATCTTCAGAAAATAAACAAGGTCTACATAGCAATGTTAAAATGTGTTTGTCATGTGTGCACATCAGTTACTATATTCCAGCTTATCTTATGTAAAGTCAGTTAACCCTTGATATAGTGGCATTCATAAGCTCTGGTTAAGGCTGATAAAACAGTTTTAGTAAAATTTTCATTTGTCTCCCTAAAATCTGCCAACAATTTTCCTTTTTGGGTTAAGATTTTTGAACTGAAATGAAGTAACAAGCCACAGTCGGCATTTAACTTTTAAGCAGGGATTTCATGGTCAAAAAAAGTCTAACCTAGGGAAAGGGTCTGAGACTGATTTAAAGACAAGCCTTCAGGGAGTTTTTCAAGATCTGTACAACACAGAAGGTGCTGCAGATATTTCTGGAAAGTAGGCTACTGACAATGAGATATGCGATCGGGGGGAATGACTTGCATCTTTTCTTGTGAAATATTATCATATCAAATCTAGCAAATACAACAAAAACATCTTCAGCAAGTATGTGATCAAGCTTGTTGGGGTCTGCTAAAGCCAAGGCACACCTGTACGTTAATCATGCTGATTAATCAGTATTTTAATAACTGTGAGGTGGAAGGATCATCGTAGCAAAGAGGAAATTCTCACAATGATTCAGACTGAATACTAAACAATAATTAAGAGAATAGACATTTTTCGTTTTTCATGAGCTAAGCCAAAAGCCTTAAATCTACAGCCTTATAAAAGTGGTAGCAACAACAGCTATTGCATTAATTTTTTTGTTTAATTTAGTGGAAGCTAAGGCGGCTCCACTTGTCTTTTTCATATTTTTCATATTTTTAGATTGAGATTTTATATGTTTAGATTTGTTTTTTTTCTTTAGCTAACACCAGATTATACATTTGTTTTGCCATAAATTATTAATTTCAATACTATTCCAGATGATTAACAGACAAAGATGATTAAATGCACAAATGAAGTTGTAATCCAACCAGATACAGCAAATAGACAGAGTGGATGCAAATATACATCTGCTTTTTAAACCGTCTCATCAAATGTTACAGTGAAAAGCACAAGTTTAAACTAACATTTAAAAAAGATAAAGCTTTTATAGCAGCCCCTTCTTACTCAGCATGGCTGCCATTTCTAGACTAAATCCCTCATTCCAACAAAAAGAGAAGGTGAACCCTACCTACATTAGTTACATTTTATTTCTTGTCCCCTTTTTTTGAAATTCCAGTGCTCTTTTATGTTGTCATATTTGTGAATCTGATTCAATGACTCCTGATTTGTCTTGTTTTTATTTGGTTGCATGTTCTTTATTAGGCACAGTGCACCCACTTTAAGAATTCATTTCTTGCAATGATAGGTAACAATGTCCTTTTAAAATCACAAGATGTCCTAAAGTGACATGAGACAAATGCTGAGATGCATAAAAAATATCAGTAAATCATTTACATACTCCAGTCAAAGTTTTGAGTACTGGTTTCCATGGCAAGTAACCAGCCTACCATCTCAAATGATCTCCTGCTACTTGCTTTCTAGCAATGACTACCTATGATAAAACCATTTCATATTACCCAGCAGTTTGAAAGCTCCCCATTTTGAATACCTGTCTCTCCTCATATGGGTGTCTAAATTACATCCGTTCTCTCTCCTTCCTGTGCTTTTAAAAATCATTTTACTGCTTTCTCATCACACCCTGGATCTGGCTGATCATGTTTCCATCTATGTTTCTCTGCCTGTCTCGTTCTGCTGCCATGTTTTGGCGTTGCAGCGACCTGCAGCCATCCCTGGACAGAGTAAGGAGTGCCAGCACCACATGTCTAAGACCAGACACCAACTTTCACTCCTCTGACAGAAACAGGTATCCTAATAAAATCCATACCATGTAAAAAAAAAAAACAATTGGATCTAAAACAAGATTTTTCGTTGTTGTTTTTTTTACTCTAACTTTTAGATGTTTTTTCAAGAATGGTATCATTCAGTAGTTCTGTTGTGAAGATACTGCATGTTTTAAATGACATGTGCATTGCCTACAGTAGTAACATGTTTTCTTTCCCAACTTCATGAAGAACCCTTCATTTCAAGCATTTCCCTTTTCCTGGATGATAAATGATTTGTCTTTTTACTTCAGCTTGAACAGTTTTTTTTTGCAAGTGTGTTTATTTTGTATTTATGTTTTTTTTTCATTGACAAAAAGGCTACATATTTTTCTTTTTCTTTTTTATTAGTGTTGATTTACCTATTCCCGCTTTTGGACCTAATGGGACTCAGATCTTTATAGTTTGCGGCGAAATTCTTACCATGGAATTATGCACATGTTAGATATAACTGCTTGCATCAGTAAACATTCATACACTATATTCAATTCAATTCAGTTTATTTACATAGTGCCAATTCACAACACAAGTAATCTCAAGGCACTTTACAGTTCAACCAGATCAATACTATACTACTATAACTATAGACACATACACTAAAGTTGTACCATGTTGATTACCATCTTGCAAAATTCTGATGTTATTGAGCAATTAAATATATATATTTTTTGAGGAGGGTCGGAGGGGATTGAATTTAGACTTCCTTATATCAAATACATGGCCTTTACACCATTCAGTTTCAACTCCGCATGTGTGTTTACAGTCAATCCTGCTGGAGTCTGAACTTCAACCCAGTCTTGCTACTTTTTCAGCTTCAAACAGGTTTTTCATTCGGTTTAGCTTCATTTATCTTTCCCATAAACTCTGTCCAGCTCTCCTGTCCCCAATAGCATGATGCTGGGATTGCCTTTTGAGATTTTGTGTTAAGGTTGATGTGCCGTGTGAGTTTTGGCTTACACTGCATTTTGCGTGAAGCCCAAAAGGTGTGAAGTTTGACTAGCTTTTGAGGTAAACTGCAGAGCAGTTTCTTATAGCTTTCTTTCATCAGAAGCCATATTTACATTAATGTTTATGCGCAATTTTAGACATTGCACTTAAAATGTTAATGAAAACAGCAAAATTCAAAAATATTTTCATGATTTTTTAAAACTTTTTTGGGGGGAAAGGCAAAAAAAAGTTTTAAAACGTTTATTATATGGTATATAGGAGTTGGAAATACATTTTTAGAATAAATTGTTAAATAGTGAACTTTTTTCTCAGTTAATTACTATCAGTTGTGTCCATGGCACCCTCTTCCTGGATATTTCCATTCCCTTTACTGCATGCAGTAGAATTGCTTTTCTTTTTCTACATCTTATTGAAGTATTTAACATCCCCAAAACTAGTTGACATTAAAGAAAAGTCACAACTTGCTGGTAGCAACACCTTCCTAGAAAAACCCTCCCCATTTTTCTCATTTGTGTGATCTATGCCAGTTTGCAACCTCTACTTCCTGTTTGTTACAGTAATGCCTCATAGCCATCTTTGGATGAAATTATGCCTTGTGCAACTTAAGTACTTAGTTTTAAAACAGTAGCAAATTCAAAATTTTCTCTTTTTTTTTCCCGTGTGCACGATTTTGAAAGTTTGCTCGAAATTCTCTTGAAAATCGGTAGAAACATAGCAAAGGCCTTTCTTCCTGCCACTCCCTCACAAAGCCCAGATTTCTGTAGCATATACCTAATACTTGACATGTCAGAAGTTTCTGCCACCTGAGCTCTGCATTACTGCAGCCCCTTCAGAGTTACTCTGACCACTGCTCTCCTTACCTTGCTTCACAGTTTTGGTGGTCAGCTATGTCCTTGTTGGTCTACAGTTGGACTACTCTCAGTTCCTCCATCTTTTAAATATATGGCTGCCTAAGAGGCTAAGAAATCTTCCCAATATTTGCAATCTAGATTAAAGCCATATGAGATGTCATTAACAAAACGTATTTGAAAGTGTTATCCCTGAATGAATTTGCTGCAGCAGCTGCGGAGAAAGAACTAAATTACCTAAAATAAATTAACACTTTTATTAGTTTTAAACAGGCAAAAACAATCTCTGTGGAGTTCAGCTGAGATCTGGGTTCTCCCTGGAAAACCAAGGTGTTTTGAAAGCCTAAACAGGTCATGAGTCATTCTGACCACATTCTTAGTCAGAAATTCTGTCTAATGCCATCAGGATGATGCTAGCTTGCGCTCCCTAGGAAAACGAACAAATATACAAATTATTTTATTTCTTCTGGCATCTTGCTTTTAAATAATGCTGGCAGCAGTAACTAGACATGGGGCATTGCAAACCTTGGCCTCTGCTTGGATTATGTGTTTTCAATCTTTTTATTTTGCAAAATTACGTCATAGATAGTGTTTCCGATTGCCTGATTGCTTGTTGTCTCCTTTCCAGTTTATTATGGCTGGTAGGCTAAAATTGAATTGCACTGTGGGGATTTCATTTGATTTATTAATTTTTTTAATATCTTGGTCTGCCTTTATGACAGACTTAATGTTTCCAAATCCAGTGGTTTATACTGTATAACATAGTCATATCTAACTACCTGGTTACCTGCACAGTAACAGTAAGTGTAATTAATATGTCCTCCAGCAGTCTAAGCCTATAGCAGCATAACTATAGAGATAGCTCATGATAACCTGAGCCACTCTAACTATAAGCTTTATCAAAAAGGAAAGTTTTAAGCCTACCCTTTTAAGCCTACTCCCAGTTTTACATACGTCTTGAACAATTTGTGGATTTGGTGTTTTCCAACTAAGCTAGTTTGTTTTGATATTACTTTACTACAACATATAATGTTCAGGTCATGTGTTCAAACATTTTTTTTTGCATCTTACTAAAATAGCCTGATGATAGTAAAAAATAGACACAGTCAAACAGTATGATCCCTATTTTCTCTAAATATGTTTTTGTAGTTCTGATTTTCTATATGTCTCTGCTAGCTGTCTGATTCTGTGCCATGATAGATGCTTTAAATGTATGGTTTTTTACTAATAAAATCTCCTGGTGTTCTCACCCTGGAAAGCTCCTCCTCCACCTCCTCCTCCTGCCCCTCTACGTGTTCCAATTCTTTGCCCCACAGGACTTCCCCAAACCCCAGGATCTTAGTAGAACATGTGGCCCCAGAGGAAGAGAGGTATATCAGGCCTACCTTCCTATCTGTTGTCTCCTCACTTCTTGCTTCTGCTCTGCATTCCTGCTCAAACCTCTTTATCTTTTCCTTCTGGAAGCTTTTCCTGCCACTTGGAGCTCAACCTTTATATAAAGTATCACAAACCTTATGATCTATGTTGTTTCATTCCCTTTTCCTGGAAATGCCTAAATCTAAAGCTTTGTAATTCCACTTTTTCTCTGCTGTGCCTGCTTCTCTGCTGAACTCCTGCTGTCATTTTAAACAGTAATTTGGCTTTAAAGCCATTTGTTTGGTTCAACATTGTTATTAGATAAAGAAAAGGAGTTTACATGATGAACAGTTCTCTGTTATATTGCTTTTATAATCCCCCACCAAAAAAGTACGGATTTAGTTAGAGAATCATAGTTTTTTCATGTTCAGGCGGCAGTCATCTCACATTTAAGGGGTAGCTGTTTTCCACACTTTTTTTTCTTTCTCTTCCTCTTTTTGTTGGTTGTTTAAACAGGGAAAGTATTAATTCATCAAATCTAAACTGTCCACGGGGTAGCAGAAAAAGTCTAGATGGGGATAGGTAAGATCATTCATCCATTCATTCAGTTTCGTTTTCTTATGTTCTCACCACTCCATTCTTTCTGACCGTACTCTGAGCATGAAAATATGTAGTTTATGATACGTAGCTTGACAGTGCAGTGTTGTACAGTTTGATCTTAAGGGTTCTGCCACATTTGAGGTCACTGAGCTGACATTCACGCTTTGGTTTCCTGTCTGACTGATTTAATTGTTAATTGAATCGTTATGTAAACTAATCTGAAGCAGGAGTGACTGAAAGGTGCTTCTTTGGTTAAATAACTGTTTAATAGCTGGCATTATCCCATCAATTCAAATGAATGTTGCTATAGTACTGTATACTTAATATTTTAATTGGACTTGGCCTGATAGTGTGAACTGAATCATATACAAGTGTACTACATCAGAATCAATTGGAGTGATATGAATTCAATTTATACCAAACTAAATGCTGCATTGCTGAATACATATTGAATCTAATTGTATATTAAGATATACAATTATTTTAATTGTAAGTTGGGCTTTAAATTTATATAAAAAATTTTACTAACATTACTCTTCTGACTAAAAGTTATTGTAAATTTTTTGGGGTGATGCATCATTTGAAGGTAGAAGGATGATTTAAGAGGTGTATTAGCCATCAGAGCAGCCATCTAGGCTTTTGATCTTTGCCGTGTGTCTTTTCCCCTTCTCTTTCTTCCTATTTCATTTCTGAAAACCGCTGATTAAGGGCTCTAGTACCACAAAAACCTAAAAAATATATATATTACTCCAAAATTTTGTATTTCACAGCTACAGCCAGTTTTTAGGTAGCTAAAGATTAGGGCCAGGTCACAAAGGGCTTCCTATCTTAAAGAATAGGAGTTAGCAGCCAAGAAGAGATGGGAAAAAAAAACTGCATCTCTAAGAACGGTTTGACTGCTTGGTGTTATTTATTTTTTTCACTGATAATTAAGAGAGATAGTAATAGTTTTTATCACATAAACTTCTATTTCATTGATCGTGTTTCTTATCAAAAATAACTTGATTGTATTGAAATATTTCTTAATCTACACCTGCCAAGAATATGAATAGTTTTGGCTAAGCTGATGGAACCCAATTTATCTGAATATAAATGTTTACTTAAGGATGTATTTATCATATTCTGGTGCCATACAAGTATTAACACTTGAAAGAATGATAACACTGGAATTATTAGAGCCTATGACATAAATTGCACCATATTTGATGTGACATGATAAGAAATGACTAACGCTACATACTAGTAACTCCAGATAATATAATAACTAATAACACATTACTCTACGGTGCCATTTGGGGGCGCTATACTCTTGAATGTCGTAATCTTTACTGAAGTTTGTGTTAGAGACGAGAAAAGGTACAGTAGCTTAACCTAACTTGTAGCTATAGGTTTACAAAATGCCCCAAAGGTTTCTTTCTGTAGTTTGTAATGAAATGATAGTTCCTACCTCCAAAGCACTCACACTTATTTGTTCACAGCTCTTTCTTAAAGCTTTGTATATGCTTGGTGTGAACCTCCACCCTAGATATTTACCATGTGCATTATTTGGTTCAGGTTTGACTTGTTAATATTGATTTTGATTGATTTTCATTTTCCTCCTAAGGATTAAAACATTTAAGGCAACATTTATAGCTGGTTATTTGACAAAAGTATAAGTTTTAAGCACAAAAAAAAACATTTAAAGATTTTAAGCAATCCATGCATTAAACCCGCATGTCCACAACATTGGGATCTTTCTTTCAAATGTTCTGCAAATAACATGTTGTTTTAGGAGAGATATGGATTAAATATAGTGGTAGTGTTTCATTTCGATATATTTTAGGTAATCGAAGAGAAAAATCACATTCATTTCTGCCTTTCAAATTGAAAACCTTTGAGATGTAAACAAGAGTTTACATCGTAGCGATCTAAGACAAGAGTCTGTTAAAAATAAATAAATGTAATCTAACAAAAACTTCCAACTGTTTTTAATATTCTTTTTTGTTTCTGCCTTTTTTATTTTATTTTATTTATTTTTTATTTATTTATTTTTATTTTATATTTTTTTCCTACTTGCTTTGATTCTGTTTTATCTTCCTGTATTTTAATCATGTAAAGCACTTTGCATTGTCTTTGTACTGAATTGTGCTATACAAATAGATTTGCCTTGCCTTGCCTTGCCTTGCCTTCTTGCTCTTTTTTAGATTGCTACGATGAAACTTTTGCAGCCGTATGGCAAAATACACAATGCTTTTCTTATTGTCTTTTCAATTATTTCTTAGTAATCCCATTTCGAGTTGTATTCTGTCTTTGTCTCACAACAAAAAAATATGAACAGTAGAGGGAAGTAAACTTACTGCAATATTTCCATCGGTTATTATTTTTCTCTCTCTAAACGGTTTAATATTCTTATTTTTGTATCATTTGTTTTTTTTATTTGCTGCCGACAGTCGAATTCAGCCAACCTCTATCCTGAGGGGCAGTAGAGGGAGAGGGGGGCCCCTAAAGCCCTTTGTAAAGACAGTGCTGTCAGGTTCCTGTCCTAACTCACCACGAACGGACAGGTGCATGCTGTTAGCTGTGTTAACCCCCTCCCCTGTGTTTGTGTCCCTATTCTCATTCAAGTAGTTTTTTTCCATTGTGCTGTTTTAGAATGTGAAGCCTTTATACACTAATGTATAGATAGATGAGTAGAAGACATACCTAGAAAACTTTCCTCTTTTTTTCCCTTTTCCTGCTTTCTTAACTTCACTGTTAACTGTCCTTTTCTCCACATGACAGTTATTTGCTTCAGCTATTTGGTTTGTAAATAAGTTGTTTTTTGATTTGTAGTAACTGCAGCTAACAATGTCTTGTCATTGTGCCCGTTTTGTGCCATTTATTGTTTTTGTTAGAGCATACCGACATGGCAGCACTTCTCCTCAAACAGCGATGTCCAGTCGAAGAGGTCGGCAGCTTCCACAGCTCCCTATGAAGAGCAGCAGCATAGAGCATGGTATGTTTAGTTTTTTTAAACTCATAATAATGTAAGGCAAAAAAGACAGAAGCTGGATATGACCTAAATGCTGTCAGCATTTTACGTATTCCATTGTTCAGTTTCATTGTTTGTAGTTGTGTTAAGGACTTTATTTAGTGTTTTTAGAATTGTTGTGCTTATTTATTGCCCCTCTATAATAAAAGATAAATTAGGTGTGAGAGCACTATATCTCCTTTTCCTTTTTGTCTTGTAGGAATCATTTAAACACTTTGATTTTAAAATTAGCTTTGGGGACTTTGAACATGTTGCAGGGTTAAAATAGTGCATAAGTCTGATATCTGTGGGTTTTTATCTTTAGACGATACTTATTTTCCAGGTTGATTATTAACGAATTTCAATCTGTGATAAAGTCATTTGTAAATATGTTAAAATTCATACCATAGTAAAGGTTATCCAAGGCTATACTCCACCTAGTGTTAGGATCCTGAATAAGTGCTTTTTTTAAATTCCATTGATAGTTTTTGTTCTGATTTCTTTTTATATGGCCTCCCTTTTTTCTTTTCATTTGTATCAGCCCTAGCAGTAGAGGAGCGAGCCCGACGGCTGCCAATGAAAGTACATTCCTATTGGCCTTCAGCCTCCCACGATCCTCAAACAGACGTCCAGACCAAGCGGGAGGTATGCGTCCTCAACCCTTCTTTATGGGGGCCTTTAAATGATTAATTCTGAATGTACTTTTTTGAGCTTTATTTTATGAGTGCTTTTTCCACAGATGTACGCAGAGCAGAGGCGCAGTAGTGACAACATGTCTGCCAGATCTTCTGACAGTGACATGAGCGACGTGTCTGCCCTCTCCCGTGCCAGCAGTGCCTCTCGCCTCAGTAGCGCCAGTTATATGTCCATACAATCAGAGCGACCTGGGGGACGGCTCAGGTAAGTCTTTAAGATGCTGCTCTGGTCAAATCTGAACTATATTTTACTTTTTTTAAACCTGTATGCTAATCTTTTTTTTTTCTTGCATGCTGCATGCTTCATCTTTTTTTGCATTTCGTCTCCTCTCTATCCCAAATAATAACATACAAACAATCGCACGAATGCACCGAATTTGACAAATTTTAATACAAAATAAGATCCAAGTCTTTAGAGGAAGACAAGAAGGAAAGAAGAATCTCATGGGAGGTAAACGGAGAGGAGGAGAGAAAGAGGGAAGCTGGAAAGAGGCGCTTCTCTCAGGAGTTAAAGCGCAGGAGACACACTGTAGCAGGAGACACAGAGGAGTCCAGGTAACAGTGATTCTCCACCTCCTCAGTAATCAATCCCTCCTTCCTTCAAGACTGAGGAAAAACAGCAACATCAGTGTTTTATGATGTAATGACCACAGCTTGTTTATCTCAGAGGAAATGTAAATGAACTTGAATTAAATAATTCGCCAAATTCAAATTATATTAATATAGAATAAAGTAAAAGCTTCGAAAAGAAGAAACAACATTAGATTAATGTACATATAAACATTTCAAATTATTACTTATATATGTGAAAAGCTGGCAGACAGACAACCTGACCTAAAAAAAAAACTGATATAAAACTGATATAAAAAATTGAAATTTACTGTAACAGAAATCTGGATTTGGGAGAAAAAAATAATAAACCAAAGTCTGTGTGGGAGAAACACAGTAGGATGTGAATGAATAAGCTATATCTATATATTTCTGTCTTCATGCTCTTTTACAATAAGTTGAGGCAATTACTGGGCTGAGGTATAGGCGAAAAAAATGACTCATTGGTGCTAGTAGATTAGCTGGGAAATGAAAATCAGAATACAGAAAGATCACTAAATGGAATATAACTATGCAGGAAGGACTTGAAGTACAAACCTCAAAAACTTACAAATGAAGAGATTATGGTAGATTATGGTAGTAAAAGGAAGTAATTAGAACCTAACACAAAAGGAAGCCAGCCTATCAGCCTAAATCAACTGAAATTATTGACATTGACAGATTATTACAACTGAAAACATTAAAGCTACAGTGTGTAATTTTCAGCGACATCTAGCGGTCAGACTGCAGACCGCAGCAACATGAACGTCTCCCCCCCACCGCTTCTCCCCCCCAACAGTACGGCGAGCGTTACGGGACAAAATGTCTTCCACGACGTCCACATCACCTACCTTCTCGAGTGATGAGGTTTGTTTACATAGATAATTTTACAGATAGTATTTCATTAGTCTGTGTAGCATGGGCGTAGGTTTGCATAGGGACCATAGGGACATGTCCCTACCAAAATTTTGAACCGACCTAATTGTCCCTACCAATGATTGGATGTGAGCAACATGTTTATAATTTACAGCAGTAGTTGTTGCAGCAGTGGCTTCTTTTCCTCTCGCAGCTCCTCTGCCTTGTCTCTCCTGTCCCTTTCATGTAGCAGCCCATGGAACTGTGCTGCGCTGTTTAACTCCACTGTCATTGGTTGTTCTGCCTTAGGTTCCGCCTTCTCTCCCTCTGATTGGCTGTTTTCTGGTGTGTGTGCTTGGAGCACAACATTGAACATGTATTCACACTAGAATGCTGCGGTTATTATTAGGCTACAAAACAAGTCCCGATAAAAATTTTTTTTATATCAAGTACACTAAAAAACAAAAACATTTTTTTTTCTTTTATAAAACGAAATATCCTGAGTCAGCCAGGAGTTCTGAAGACTGCTGGAAAAATGGGCAAATAAAGGCTGTAAGTCATCAACATTTCTGATTCTTAGCCACAGCCACCTAAAAAAGAAAATGTGAGGGTTTCCTTTTTACCGATATTTAGTTGCTGTTACTGTTTTCATTTTTTGATGACTCTTTGAGAAAGTTCAGGTATAATTATTAGCAGGTGTTATTTCTCTTATAGAGTATAACAACAAGAAATGGTGGCTAAACATCTGCTGTTTATCGTTTAAAAAGCATAATTAGGGTTCCACATATAAGATTTCCACACCGTCAATAAGTAAATTAGTACAAACATTAATGTCTGGTAAAAATGCTTGAATATGGCTGTTTATTTTTGATATTATTAAATTACAGATAATATATTGTTATATTGTCTTTTATAATTGTTAAAAGTGATTTTATATTTGAATACACTTAGGCTCATTCTTAGTGTTGTGTTTGTAGATGATGCCACTGAAAAAGAAAATATACATAAGGAGCTATTTAAACAGTCAGACAGTAAGCAATATAGGATGGTGATAAAAGGTTGTGTTACATTTAATCCTTTACTATTAAAAATGCACTTATACATTATATGATTATAGGAAACACAGATATCCAGCAATAATGTTGCAGGGCAGCTTGTAGGTGAAGCAGCTGGCCCTTCAGTGCTTCAGGTGATGTCTAAATAAACCAGGTGAAACTAAAATATTTCCACATGAGGAGTTCTGGATGGAGAATATTGACAGACAAAAACATTTTTTTAAATATTATATATATATATATATATATAAGTATTTTTACAATTTTGGTATAATTACAATTTTGGTATAATTACTGATTTAAGTGGGTTGCTCTGTCGGGGAAAGGCACATTTTACATTTAGATTATGTTTTAGAGTCTCTATTCTTCAGTTAATGATGAATCACTCACTAAATTAGTTGACAATTATTGAAATAATCAATTAATATAATTCATTTTTTCAGCCCCAGATAAAATACATGATTTGGGCTACACAGAGTAACTACAGCCCAGATGTTCAACTTTTATAGTGAAGTTAATATTTTAATGAATGTATTATTTTGCTTGATATAAAGAGAGCATAGTAGGTAAAAAATATAAGAGTGGGGTTTACCTCTGCATAATTCTATATCTTCAAAAGAAAATACTGTATTTACCTTCTCTCTTAGTCATTTAAATGAAACCATTTTCAAAGTGGAAAACAGTCCTAATTCCACATTCATCAGAGCTGGTGATACTTCAAACATTGATAAACAGCATCTAATGAGTGTAGTGCTTATAACATTTTTATTAATGTAGCAAAATTATGCTTTTCTCTTTTAACAATGAATTGCTCTTATCAGTACGGATGCTCACATCGAGCATAAAAAAAGGCATGCATATTGCACAGCACCAATGACACCTGACCAATTGTGTCCCTACCAAAGTTCAAATCAAACCTACGCCCTTGCTGTGTAGGGTATAGATTTCATGTAGACTTAAGATAATAAATATACCCGTTATTTTTTCTACATCGTTGTGACGTTTTGGTGAGCTGCTTTGCATGGTGATATAAACAGACGAAGTAATTGTAGTCATTAGTTTAACAGCGAGATTGTGTTCGCTGGAAGAATATATATTCCCCGTTTACAGAGTCCAAGTCATTTTGGTGGCACGGGGGTTACAAGGCGAGGAAGAGGGAGAGGGAGAGGAAGAGGGCGAGGGCATGCAGCTAGGGCCAGGCGAGGGAGAGGTGCCAGCGGGGTGACTAGAGCAGAGGAGGAAAGGCTTGAAGATCTCCAAAGGAGCCGGAGAGAAGTAACCGAGGTATATATCCAGAAATTAATTTTACAGAAAATTACTGAATCATTACCTGTAAAACGTCAGGGACGTTGCTGAATAAGTATACTGGAGAGTAGCAGCATCATCACGCAGCATGTTATTGTTTTAGACAGGTCTGAGCATCCTGTACTCCAAAAACTGCAGTGATATTAGACAATTGTGTGTGCAGGATTAATTACCTGTCCAAGAGAAAACTGGCAACTTGAGCGTCACTTTGAAAACCTTTTTCCTCCATCAGTGACTTCCATCGTGTAAATGCCGTGCCAATGTTGATCCGTGTTTTTTGCCGTTTCTTGTCACGCTTGCGTTTATTCTCGTCGTGTTTCCGCTTCTTAGATGACGGGGGTTCGGTGTCCGCCGCTTTTCGTTGTGATACAGAGTAGGCATGATCCTCCATTCGTCTGATGTTTGGCCACACAGTGCCAAACAGTTTGCAAAGTCACTCACGCCTGCCGCCTTGTTCACCTTTCTTGTTACTGAGGCGCAGTATACCTGCTTCTTCTTCTTCTTTGGTTTCAGGCAGACTAAACGCTTCTCAGGCATAATACTGCCATCTACTGTTCAGTACCGTCTCAGTTCATCTCTCTCAACTTGCCGTAGTTATTTTCGAGCGTCATGGGAGATCTCGCAATCGCTAGTTTGTTGCCTCTGCGCTTGCCGTAGCGCAAAGATGTCAGCCTCCATGGCTGCGAGACCCGCTCCTATGTAATTATAAATAACGAATTCTAAGGCAACGCAAATATTATGGTTAAAAGGCTGAGCTCATAGGTGATGATAAATAACATAGTTATGTATAATATATTAAATTTCTGACTTTATATGCCTGTAATTATTACACACTGTAGCTTTAAATACAACACAGCTTCCAGATGTAGGTTTGAAAGCAATTTTAACGCAACAGAAGTAAAAAAAAAAAGCATGAAGCTTTAGCGAGAGAAAGCAGTGGTTTTCTGTGGGACAGCTTTGAGTTGGACTCTGCTGCTCTACCTCTATATCAAAGAGCAACACCTTCACTGTACCCTTAATTAGTATGCTTTGAGATGAAATAGGAAAAAATTCAAAAGTTTAATATTTTTTGGCTTGCACTGGTTACATTAAAAATATATATTTTAGTAAAAGAGTTAGTTTTCACTCATGGTGTCAATGTAAGCCTTTAGTATAATAGAAATATCTTGTCCTCCTGCTGAGATAAATTATAGGGGAAAAAACTCATCATGTGGTTCTAAATGTTATTCAACTGAAGCCTATATAAGATAAAAGACTGTATTTGTTTTAAAATAACATATACTAATCCAACCATTTAATCAAATATCACATCATACATTCCTTTTTTTTCCCCTACATGTGGGCAATACCCTGTTGCTCGGATACACAAAGCAATTTAGTGCCTTCATACAGAGAAGTGCAGGTTTATTTTTTGTTTTGTTTGTTTTTCTTTTAACCTGTAAATGCCTGATACAGAACAGAAGAAATTTGGGATAAAGTGGACTGTTATTAAAAGATCTTTAGAGCCCAAATCAAGTCACTCTGAGCTGAAACAGACCTATGGGTTATATCAGCTCCCTCAAGATCGCAGTCACTGGGAAAGATCATGTGGAAGTCTGTTGTGGCTTAAACATTTACCTGCAGAACTTGGAGCCAAAAAAAGCCTTTATTGGTTATTTGTAGGTTTACTGATTTTATGTGAGTTCATACAATAACTTTCATTATTGCATAGTCATGGTGTTGAATACACAGAGCTGCGTGAGGCCTGGAGATCAGCACACTTCAGAGCTGGACAACACAAAAAAAAAATATCTGAAAATAGACGAGAACTGAGGAAAAAGTAAATATCAGCAGTGTGTGAGTGGGTTCAGCTGACGACCAACTGACGACAAACATTTTCTAAGGCTTAACCTGTCTTTCCTTTACTGTAGAAAAAAAATAGGACTATAATAGAAAAAAAGAAAGAAAAAAAAGAGTACTAACTTCACCTTCAACCCTCACCTAACTAATAAAATATTAAAAATATGCTCCCCTCCCAAACACACGCACTATGCTGGCTGACCAGAAACAGGGCACTGACAGGGACAAATGACCCAATCCCAGTGGTCCTCCATGGGCCAGAGGTTGATGTAGTGCAGCTTATTATCTGGCTAATATATTGAAGTCTGGGAAGGAGAGAAAAGACAACCTTGTTCTTCACAACCTAGGAGCAGGTCAGTCCAAATGCTTTCATACTGTTTTAACTGGTTTTGTATTTTTTTTTTAAACAATCAGGCAACTGTGTTTCCTTTTACCTCCACCTCATAATTTTTAACCATCTGGTGGTTTTCTCTTAAAATCCTAACAAAAGGGAGCAGTTCTGTAGAAGTAGAATGAGAGACAGCAGAGGTTAACCACTGTTCCAATCTGGTGCCTGAGACTGCTGCCTGCATTCCCCTGCTCTCTGTGCCCCTTTTTATTTCTGCTTGTTACACACAGAAAGTAACTATAGGAAAAAATGTTTGTGGTTATAAAAAGGTGTTAAAAACTGAAGGGTATGCACATTCATGTACAACACTGGGATGGAACACATAACAGCTAACCAGGTTTGGTCTAATCTGCAGCTCTTTGCTCCATTTTTATTTTAGAGAAGCTGTTAATGTCTTTGTTCGTACCAGGCCAGTTATTTCACCTTATTGAGAAATATAGAAAGGAGATGGAAAAGTAGGAGATGTTGGACAAGACAAACACACAAACCCCCTTTTTTTGCACTCCATCAACCAACTTGCTCTAAAGGACTCTACAATTGATATTTTGAGTAATTTAATGTAATTCACCTAATCTGTTCCTATAATTTGCAATGCATGCACTTCATGTTATAACATGGTGGATTTCAAAGATGTACACTACTCAGTTAAAAAGTCAGTCTTTGGGCTTGACAAAAACAGACCATAAATGTATAATTCCAAAACATTTTTTTTTTTGTGTAAATGTTGTTACCTATTTGGTGTAGTGTTTAATAGGAAAATAGACATGTGTAATAAAGAAAAAAAAAATTTCTGGCTATAAAAGTCTAAATTTAAATTATCTTTAAACAATGTCATTCTTTTCATGATCTATCGATCTAAATATATGATGTCACAGCTGTCTGCAGGAACTAAAATCTGTGATTTTACTCTAGTAATTCCTGTAGGACTGTGGTGTCAAACTCTTCATAAAGTCTTTAAAAGGACTGGTTTTAGCTGTAAATATAATTTCATAAACAAAAAACTGCTCTGTTATACATTTAATCTAATTGATTTTGCATTTTGGGCAATTTACACACTTTACAAGAGCAACTCTAATAATTGAACTTATTGACCTCACATTGGAAAAATTTACCTCTGCATTTAACCCACCCCCTTGGGGAGCAGTGGGCTGCCATCATGGGGAGCAGTAGGGGGGGTTAAGGGTCTTCTTCATAGACCCAGAGTGGCTTTCTGTGGGAGTGGGGTTCAAACCCAGAACCTCAGGATCACAAGCTCTATGCCCTAACCACTTGGCTGCCACTCCCCAGTTCATGATATGGTATGTCTCTGTTGACTCCTGATGGCCAGATAAACTGCCATGACAAGCCCATCTTGAGCTTACTAACAGTCAAATAATACAACAATTGGGGGGAAATTTGTCTAGTTTTAGGAACTATTAACAATTTTATTTATCTTGACAAACCAATAACAATTCTTTGCCTGAGGAATGACAATACAAAACACTTAGAACATAGGCAGACCTAGTTTTATTTTCTTACTCTTCCTTAAGTTTTGCTATTGGCCTCCCTGACAAGTGTCCGTATCATAATCAGTCAGTTTGAATTTAAAAAATAACATACTACTGTACAAATATGGCCTTTTAACAGAGTTTGTGTACATCTGAGAACTGCTGTATACGCACAAAATTGAAAGATTAAGTTGAACATTATAAAGTGAGAAACTACAGACATGTTTGCACTGAAACACTGTATTTATCCTCTTGTCCGTGTGTTTGTGTATTTTGTGTGATTCCCCCTGCATGTTGAAGATCTCTCCTAGCATGTCTCCTGTGCTGTGACTGCCTGGACCCCCTCCATCCTCCAGACCTGGATCCTCCCCTTTCATCCTACCCCTGCTCTACCAGAAATCCTCCAACTCCCCTTCAGGGGGCAGTGGAGAGGCCTCAAACAACCCTCCCTGTACCCGCTCTCTCTCCGGCTTCTCTGGCCCATTGGACTGTATCTGTCGTTGAACCACAGGGACCAGAAAGTCTGAGTGAAAGGGGCAGTGTGGCTGCGCTGTCCTACAGCATACTGACACCCTCTGAAGGGAACGACCTGCGCTGGCTCCTCCAAAACCCTGGGAGGCCACATCGCTCACTTTGCTGCTGTTGCTCATGTTTCCTGTCGTGTTTGAGAAGAATTAACTTAAATCCTTAATATTATGCCAATGTTGCTGATTAAAAACCTGCTTCATTCCTACAACAGCTACAATCTCCAAAATATGTTTATTAAAATCCCCATATGTTATTTGGTCCACTTTTTGCAAAAATAAATAAAACTTTCCACTCTTTTTATAGTGCTCATGCATTTTTTACTTTAGACAATGTGTAAGATCACCCTTAATGACACGCACCAGGTCCTGCATTCATCCAGCTTCTTCCTTCTTACAGTCGACAGATGCGATCAATGGGCCGGAACATGATGAAGAGCTCCAGTGTGAGTGGTGAGATCTACACGCAGGAACGCACAGATGGCAGCCAATCGGACACAGCGCTGGGCACGGTAGGGGGTGGCAGCAAAAAGAGACGCTCCAGCATCAGCGCTCGTGTAGTGGCAATCGTCGGCAAACACCGCAGCCGCAGCACCTCACAGATCAGTGGTCCAGGTGAGTCACACATGCAACACAGTTACCTGCTAAAACTTGATCATATAATGTAGCTTTCGGGTATAATTAAAAAATAAACCTCTTATGAACAAGATCCTGTTAATTACTCACATGATTATTATTTTAGGGAAATAAATGAGGCTTTTTGTGTAGAGGTTAAGAGAACAGTGATTGTCTTATTTTATGATCTGAAACCATAGGGATCTTCACTAAGGCCCCATCCAAACAGAAATGGCATGTACCCACAAAAATCATTTATAATTTCATCCATCTCCAACAGAACCTTCCTCTCCTTCTATTTTTCTATCCATGGTTAAGATGATGGACAGACATCCTCTACCTCATATGACGCTACATCGCAAAAATGATCAGCAGTAGGATTCCTCTACTTGGCATGTTTGTGTCGAGACCACTGCTGGAGGCCCTGGAGTGACCTCAGTTGGACTTAAAGTAGCGCTGTTAGGGAAAGAGTCTAAAAAAAGTTTTCTTTGTTCAAACATTCTTGGGTTACATGTTTTTTTCATATCCCATGTTGAGTAATAATAATTTGAAAAAATATGTTTTGGTTCTTGAATGATTTCAAAATATTTCTATATGTAAAAACATCAAACACCTTTAGATTATTGCTCAGCCAGTCAGGTTAATATTCAGTCTAATGCTGATTAAAGATTTTAAACTATTTTCAGAGACAACATCACTTCAGACTTACTTAGGCTTAATCTGTTATTGGCAAACATGAAAAAAAACTGTTGTAAATCTGTGCAACATTTGGAAAATCTTGATTATTTGTCTTGACAGTTCAAATATAATCCCCCCCAACACCTAGAATATCTAAATACCCCTTTGCTCTGGAAAAGACAAAACAATCTGCTGCCTCAGAGCTTAAATGTCCAGCATCCACTTATCCAGTGGGGACATTTGGGATGAAAGCCGAACACTGCCTGTCCCTTGCTTTGTTCCTGACATAAAAAAGCTATTAGAATGGATGTGGCCGGGGGGGCTCTTACCTCTGCTGCTTTATCTCTGATGGAGAGATGGGAGAGAGGAGTCAGAAAAAGTACAGACATCAACATTTATTTGCAAAGGAACCCCTACTTGTTATGGATGGACGACTGCAAACTTAGGTAAGGCAGACTCAGTATTTAGACCTTATATTTTTTGGTTTTATAAGGTTAAGATGCATCCAGCATATTAGCTGTTATTATATTGTGATTATTGAATCCGGTTAAGGAATGGTTAAAGGGGCAGGAACATGCTTAAGTTTCTGAATACAAATATTGTGGTCATTTAGCGGTTGAAGCTGCAAAGTCGATTTTTCTACTGTATTTGCAACCCCGAGATTTTCTATTTACTACTTATTAGAGCAGACTATAGATGTGGCTGGCCGGGCTTCACAAATCAAGGTTAGGGAAGCTGAACTTTTTCTTTTGTTAGACCTTTTTCATCCACAAGTAAAGTAACGTTTTAATACATATGACTAAACTAACAGTACAGTCTGGTTTGCTTTAATTCTTCTCTTTATATCTAACACCTGGCTTCTCTTGTGCAACTAAACTCACAGCAAGTGTTTGTTTTCAGTTCTCAGAAATTATAAAAAGAAAAATTCTTCCACTGCACATATATTTGCTGCTTTGTTTGAGGTTGTGATGTGGTGAAGTTTAACAGCGTTTAAAGGGTCAAAACACTGTTACAAGACACCATTTTTGTCATATATCTTTTCATTTAAAATGTATGCTTACTAAGTCACACAAAGGTTTTGTACAAGTAGAAATTGCACAATGTTGCAAATATTTTCAAAGCCCTTATATTCATATATCATCATCAAACATTATACAATACAGCAGGGGTCTTCAACGTTTTCCAGGCCAAGGACCTCCAAACTGATGGCGAGATGGAGCGGGGACCCCCTAATTATTTATATTGTATGAAATTGTGTTATATCAAACTGGTCCTATAGCCACTCTATTAAAAATATTAGTATTGTAACCAAAGTAATTTTTCCCTGGGATTATTAAGGTATTTCTTATTCTGATTCCTGGTTGATGGGACAGGTGTTGTGAATGAAACGGTGCCCAGCTTTAAAGAGGTCCTGTGTGTCTCTGAATATGTGCATTGATGACTGATAGACATCTTCTGCCTCCATTTATTTGTTTACTACAGTCTGTTGAAGTCATGTTAATGTGGATTTAAAGACATTTCAATTAGTGGAAAACATTGCAGGGGGAATATAAAAAAAAGCCTAATAAATCAAAACTTTCGCGACCCCCATGCAGTACCTCCAAGGACCCCCTAGGGGTCAAGGACCCCCTGTTGAAGACCTCTGCAATACAGTATTGTTTTGACTGAATTCAACTTAAAAAAAAACAGATTTACACACACACAAAAAAACCATGGATTGGATGTGATGCAACCGTTTTAATCTAAACTGCTGACTGGGAACATTATAGGTCAGTCTGCCTCATCTCATGAGTTTATGCTCATCTGTTGTGTTAAATTGTAAGGCTGGGAACGGTTGGTTTAAAAGTGTTGCTCTTTTGTCTTCTCTCTTTATTATGAAGAGGGGAAGACTAAAAGGGAAAAGGGAGCCCCCATCCAGAGGAGCACGGAGACCGGCATGGCTGTGGAGCTGTCCAGGAACATGAGCCGGCAGCCCAGCAGAGAATCAAACAATGGCAGCATGAACAGCTGCAACTCTGAGGGAAAGTCAGTAAACCACCAAACCCTCGATCTGCAACACATCACCTGAGAATCAGATTTACAGTGACAACCTGAGCTCAACAGGAAACAAACTTTCTCTATTTCTTTTTTCTTTTATGATTAGTTTGATCTTTTCTGGAGTCAATCTGGGTGCCAGCAGCCAGTTCAGCGATTTCTTGGATGGACTGGGACCAGCACAGCTGGTTGGCAGGCAAACACTGGCTACTCCTGCCATAGGTACTTAATTGTCATACTGGTCGCTTGTGCCATCTTTTTATTCAGCTTTTACTTTCCCTTCTTATCTAATCTTTTTTTTTTCTTCTCATCTGTGAGAAGAGTGCTTTTTACTCCATCCTTAGTCAGAAGATAGACCTTTTTTTTTTCTTACTTTTTAATTTGTAGTTGTCTTTTTTTCTTAACTATTCACTCGTCTCATGTCTTCTTTTCTCATGTCATGTCCCCCCTTATACTTTGTAATTTCTTCTCATCTTGTCTCCTACTTCTAATCAATCTATCTACTTTCCTCTCTGCTCCCTTCATTGCACATTTGATCTAGCATAGCTCATTTTTAATTGTACAGTTCTATTTCTTATCCTTTAAATAATTTTCTCCTTTTCAAATAAAATGTTGGATCTTATTTCTGTTTTTTCTTATGTTACCTCTCCTATATTTTGTTTATTTGTTTCCATTTCATTGCCTGCTTACTGATTGTTAATTTTTTTCTAATAATGGATTTAGAGTAGTTTTCAGCATTTTAAATAGTTTTTATATTTTATTACAACTCCCGGAAATTTGGAATTGGAATTTGCAATAGTTTTACATCAAATTCTAATTTACTTATTAGTCTTTTCCCCCAGGTGTATTTGCATACTGTAATTTGGCTTTTTATGTAGTTTCTAGTATGATGGGTCATTGAGGACACTTTAGCGGTGGAATTTAGGATCCTTAAAACATCTTTAGCTTCTTTTCTGGGATTATGAGGTTAATTTCTCCCAGAAACATATTAATCTCCTGAACACAAGCCCCTCTCCTTAATGCATAGTCTAATGTTTGAATATTCCTATTCCTATGTTCAGCAGTGGCATGGATAGAGTTTTTGAAGGGCAGCAATGGAAAGGAATAAAAAGGCCAAGCATAATAAAAATCTGATTACACAAAAAAATAGAAATTCAGCATCAAGACTTGTAGCCTTCGGTCCATTTAATCTGAAATATTAAGAAATGTTTCACCTTAAATAAAGCTTTTTTTTGGCCCATCTCTGAGCAAAGCTGTGAATATAAAAAAGTAAAGGAAATTAGTGACCATTTGCTAGAGTCTTGACCAGAATTATCTGACATTAATTAAAACAAGTGTTTAAACATCTTATCTTCATCATTTTAAACACTGTTCTTCTATGTTTACCCAGGTGACATTCAGATTTCAATGATAGAGAAAAAAGGCCAGCTGGAGGTGGAGGTAATCAGAGCTCGAGGACTCGTACAAAAGCCAGGATCCAAATCTCTGCCTGGTAAGGACCTGCACCTAAAGGGCAGCGGATGTTTATTTAGAAGGCTTGCAGCCGTATCATGTTCTCACCATATACCCTTATATCTTCTTATTACTTACTGAGGATGTTAAACCATAAGAGTATGAACCTGAACCAACAGCTAGATCTTTAAAATCTAGAAAATAATTGTTTATTATTTTCCTAAGAGCACATATTTTCCTACATATCTTTGGTAGCATGTGTTCTGAATACAGACAGTCTTAACCCAGCTCCTGTGAGAGAATCTGAATCAATTTGTGCCTGTAAATAAATAAAATATGTTATTGTTTTTCTTTTTTTTAGCTCCTTATGTCAAAGTCTACCTACTAAACAATGGGGCATATGTAGCCAAAAAGAAAACCAAGATTGCACGGAAAACACTTGACCCCCTGTACCAGCAAGCACTACTATTTGAGGAGAGCCCCCAGGGGAAGGTCTTACAGGTGAATACCACAACTTTTTTTAAAATTCTCTTACTTTATGTTTATTCTCATTGCACATGACAGAGCTGCATGTCTTCAATTCAATTTTCTCGCTTAGGTTATCGTCTGGGGAGACTATGGCCGAATGGACCATAAAAGCTTCATGGGAGTTGCACAGATCCTGCTGGATGAGCTATACTTATCAAACACAGTCATTGGTTGGTACAAGCTATTCCCTCCATCCTCCTTGGTTGATCCAACGCTGGCATCCTTGACACGGAGAGCTTCCCAATCATCTCTTGACAGCTCCCCGGGACCACCTGGGGTTCGATCCTAGTGGACCAACAGCTCTATTCCGTCCCTCAGGGGAAGGGGAAGAAAAACAAACGAGGAATTAAATGAACAAGAGAGGCACATACAATACAAGGCAGACACGTAGAAAAACATTGGAAATGGTCATTAAGGGAAAGCTTTGTTGAAATCTGACAATCACTCCTTCTGCAGTTATTTTTATCTGTTGTAGGGAGCGTCATATTTCGGTCTTTCGTTTCCATTCAAATTACCGTCTCATAGTCAGTCTCTTGCTCTCCAGTCAGAATATGACAGCTATGAGTGAATCAAAAGAAACAGGGTGGTTTTTTTAGCTGAATCAACCTAGCGAAGAAATGTATGTAAGTATTGGAATGTATGGCCTCAAGAACGAGGTAAAATCCCTTCGCTGACTGCAGGGGGCGGACTACTTTGTGTAGTGGCCTCCTCCAGAAGCCCATCAGACTGCCGGTATTCTGGTCCCAGTTAGGGTGCCGCCCCGCCCTCCCCTGCATGGGTGTTCAGTCTGGAAGCACAGGGCCTTCTTCTGGTGCCTAGATCACTTGTCCCTCTCTTTGTCTAAATATTCTCTTTTCAACATGTTTACCAAGGCTACTCTGAGGCCATAGTCTTTTAAGAGTGAATTATGTGGTGTTCATTTACTTTTCTTTTTTTCTTTTTTTTTACTACGGGCACAAAATGTTTTTACGGTGTGCAAACGGCTCCTGTTTTGTGGTCAGTCTTGGGAATGCATGATATAAAAGATTTAAAAGGGACATCAAATTTTATCTGCAGCTCCTCTGCAAGATGTTGGATAACAGTAACAGATGGTCCACCATTTTGGCTCTATTTTCTAACTTAGTTCACCTGAAAGTATCCTAGGTGGAACAATGATGACCTTGCTGCACACAGCAAGCATCATTTATCAAATAATAGGGTTAGTTGTCAAGCAAAAATTACTGTTGAAAACAAATCCGTATTTGATTGATATCACACTTATAATAACTGACAATCCCATCAATGACTCAAACATACTCTGGTGGTCGAAAAAAATAAAATAAAATCCATTACATTACTTTAGTTTATTCAAGATTTTGGTTGTATCTCCCTCCCTTTCAGAAAGTGATTCAAAAACAGTAAAAATGTCAACGGGTTTTTTATTTTGCAACCTTTAAAAAGAGGGTTATACACAAGATAATTAAAATATATATATATAAAATGGTGCGTTGTTTGGTGTGTTTTTTTTGCCATCCAATAGTTTGACCCATATCAGGTCATTACACTGCTGAGCACCTCCTTAAACCTGACTGCCCAGCAAAACATTGCACAGTACTGCAGAGTTTAGAATAGCTTCATGTACTTTGATAGGCATGGGTTTTGCTAAGCTCCCCCAGCTGATCCAAATCAACTTAGTCTCCCATCTAAACCACTAAAGTAGCTCTCAAAGGTAGCTAATGTCTTTAGTCTCCTGCAGAAAAATCCCATTGTCTTGGAAACACAGTATGCAAACAATTTGCACTCTTATGCTTTTGAAGCATCAGTCTTTGGTTCTTTACATGCTGTTTTACTCTATGCTTGGATTACTTCAATGGTCCTATTTTATGTAGCTACAATAAACAAATTAGCAGAGATTAACTTTTGCACTTTTAACTAAAATTTCCTAACAAAATTATGTACAACTTGGCACAGGATTTGAAAAACAGTATCATTGCTGGGGAGATAGATCCTGTAAATCTGTGTAGAGGGGATGCACTCATTGAACTACTGAGGAAACATGTGATAAATGAGGACCGGAACATGGTTAGCAGTTGAAAAGCCAACTTTTGCAAGCCCCTGGTTAGTTTTTTTTAGCATTTGAAAAGCAGGTTGTTTTTATATTGCATCCTAAAATATTTCGTTATACATGCACAACTTTATAGAAGAGACCATTTTTTAAAATTCCTTTCTTTAAAGGTTGCTTAAAAGATTTATTTGCATGAATGAAGAATAAGCAAGTCATTGCAAACTTTTTAAAGATAAAGTAGACAAACTATATGTATGTATGTATGTATGTATGTATGTATGTATGTATGTATGTATGTATGTATGTATGTATGTATGTATGTATGTATGTATGTATGTATGTATGTATGTATGTATGTATGTATGTATGTATGTATGTATGTATGTATGTATGTATGTATGTATGTATGTATGTATGTATGTATGTATGTATGTATGTATGTATGTATGTATGTATGTATGTATGTATGTATGTATGTATGTATGTATGTATGTATGTATGTATGTATGTATGTATGTATGTATGTATGTATGTATGTATGTATGTATGTATTTTGGTAGAGCTGTGGGGATATGATGGATAGATATAGTTTTAATCAAACTGTAATAAAAAGTAAGCAGACAATATAAAGAAATATAATGGCTAACCCTTTTTATTATAACAAAAGATATATGTATACTTCTACAGAGACAAATGGAATAATCTAAAACTCTAATCTCTAATCAGCAGCAATTCCAAAAATGTTCTTTTCGATACATGTGGAATAACAATGCCATCAATAAACGTTTTTTTTTTTTTTTTGAAGTTGGTTTTTAAATGTAAAGATATTTTATTTAATCTAAACCATGAATAACAGACATTCAAACCAAGACTAACATCATCTAAAGATGAATCAAACTGTGAGTGATTAAGGAAGCAATCCTATAATAGAGTTGGTATCCTTAGATTGCTTCCTTTGTTTGTTTTGTTTTTAGCTTTTGCTTAGTTTTCTTAGCTTCATTTATTTTTCATTATTTTAGTTTTTATTATGCCTTAATGCAAATTATCAAATTGAATGTATCTGAGTTTCATACAATTAACAGATATACTAACCAGGGAAGAAACAAACACAACAGCAAAAGAAAGTTACACTGAAAGGTTTGATAAACCTTAGACAGGCTCCCAATAAATAATTAAAATTAGTTATTTTTAATTTATTTTTATTTTGTAGAATAATATATTTTAGAAATGTTTTTTGCATGTTAAAGGTAAATGAATAATTTGAATTGATGGACTTGACTGTTTAAAAGATCACTCAGCAATAAAGAAAAAAATCCTTGAAGCAAAAAACCTAAATATAAAGAACTAAGAACTTTAAATCAACAATTTTTTCATTATTTCATTCTTTATTTAAATTAGTCTTTATTTTTATGTCATTTTGTAAGTTATATTAATTTTTTTGATAATTCTACTTTTGAGGATTCTAGATGTGTAAAACCAAGCCAACAAAAAGAAAAACAACCCAAAACAATAAAGTTTACAGGACATGTACATTTCCCACCAGACACCATTTTTTTAATTATTGATTTTTTTGTTTTTTTTCCCAGTACGTTTGGCTCAGTTTTAGAAGAAGGAACTCCGAATTAGGGAGAGAGCTGTTGAAAATCTGACTTTAATGCCCTTAACTATTTTCACTGTTTAGAAAGCAGCAAACTTTTAATTATTCTTAGAGACTGTTCCCAAGGAAATAAGCCTAGAAGGGAGACAAACTGATGGACCAGTACAGTGGTATGTCTTACATTTTAACAAGCGGTTATGAGATCATCGTTGTTCAACCACTGGTTGACATGACAACCACTTATCCTTTTCTTTACTTGTGTTGTCCTTCTTAAAGGGTTGACAAATAAATCAAGAATTTGCCACTTAGAAATGTCACAGAGGTGTAGTAACACTGTCAGTAGATTATATCAGTTGATAAAATAAAAAAAATCCTATTGTTCACCTATGCCAGAGCTGGATTGGACCATGTAATTCTTTACATTTCTGAGGGAGTGCCTTCCCTCACCTCCGACGTTTAAAGCTTTTTATCCAAACCTTAGTTTATTTCGTTTTAGATAAAAGCACAAGAGCTTGATTTTTTTACTAGAAAAAGTTTAACTTTTCAAAAAACATGTAGTTATTTAAAAAAAAAAACAAGGAAAAAAAAAGCAACAATCCTGTTGGTCCAGTTTTTTTGTTTTGTTTTTTTTGTCTCGATATAACAGGCAAACAGAAAAGAATAGATCAGTTTCCTTGTGCATCTCTGTGAATTTGAAAATGGGGACACCAACACTCTTCCGGTTATCTGTTTGCGTCACCTCTTGCAGCAATGTGGGGAATGACTTAGGAATCTGTTCCAAGCTGCATGCACATTTCTTTTGTTTTTGTAAAACGGATACAGAAAAAAAAAGACACTGAACTAGATGCGTGTTAGTTCCACGTACTGTAGGGCCGCTTGTATGTTGCATGCAGTTGTACAGTTTGCTCGTACTTGAATATTAAAGAGATAAAAACCAAGAAGCCATTCCCATAACTCAAAAAGACATTTTAACTCAGCTGGAGTCTGTTTCACGTCTCTCTGTCTGGTGCTGAATGTCTCTCAAACTGAACCCCGAGATTATGCTGATGTCTTTCCCCAACTCCCTGGAAGATGTACTGTATTGTACAGTTGTACTGAGCAGAGCTCACAGCCCCTCTTAATGTTATTATTTCACTTCACAGTATACCTCAGAGGGGCTGAGGTGATGTATGAATAAATATGTACAATTTACATCTAACTATATAAAGATGATTATGTTTTAACTGCATTTCAGCCATGCTGATACAAGAATTAACAGGTGCACAGAGAAATCCTATTCAACAGCAAACTATTGATCACTGTAAAGAGGCCAATTTATTTAGAGATTATTATAGACTATGATTATGGACCATACAGTGGGGGGAATTCAATTTAATGGGTCACAAGATTATCTAAATCCTGCAACCAAAAGGGACAAGTTAAGTCCCACATGATGAGAGTTCTCTTTGCATCGTCCGGTGAAGTCTCCCACCCCTTCTTTTTGTCAGTATTAACAGGAGAAAAAAAAAAAAAAGCTAATTGTTTACAATCTTCTGTGTTCCACTGAAACAAGGAGAACATTAGAAAAGCGAAGCGTTCACTGCAACATTTCTTGTTTGTATAACAGATGTGGCTCAAACGATGTGTATGTTTTATATATAAAAAAGTTCATTTTTATTATTTACAATTAAAAAAAGAGCGTGTGGAAAAAAAAACATTTGTTGCACATGTTTCTTGTTTAATTATTTAACAATGGGTTAAAGTACATTTAGAATTAGATCTGTTTATAACGCATTTTGGCTGTTGTGACTTTACCCTTTTAACCTTATCAGGGTGTCCAGTTATAATTTATGATTTATGACAAGTTTTCCAATGGAGTAGATATTTCATGATCTAGACACTCATTTGTTTTAGTCACTCTACAGAATGGAAAATACATTATAATATGCCATTAAAGTAGGACAGATCTGTATTGTGTTGGATAAATGAGGATTTAGCATCAGAAATGCTGACTGACCAAAATGTTGCCCATATTTTCAATTAAGCAAAATTTTATGTTTACAACAACTTCAACAGAAAAATGCTGGCCATAGTGCTGATGGTCTTCTGTCCCAAAAAAACCTAAAAAAGAACTGCAGGAACTAATTGCATCTCTCCTTTCACAGTCTTCACTTACACATTTTAGATCTCCAATTAGATCAAAATCCTCTATAACTTTACCTTCACAATCAGAGATGGGAAGTAACAAAGTACAAATACTTCGTTACTGTACTCAAGTAGATTTTTCTGATATTTTTACTTTACTTTACTACTTATTTTTATGGTGACTTTTTACTTCTACTCCTTACATTTTTACACAAATATCTGTACTTTCTACTCCTTACATTTTAAAAAATTGTCTCGTTACTTTAGTTTTGAATCATTTCAATGGAGTTACCGTTATTATTTTTCACGTCATCAATACCAAATTCAATCTAATTGGATGGGAATCTACGTTGCATTTGACGCACCACTACAAGATGAATCGACAGATTCGGCGGTAATCATTGGCGGCAAATCATTGCAGCTTGATGGCGGTGGCGTTAGCATAGTAGTATGGACGACGAGATGATGGAAAATGAACACAACGGAGATCTAGTCCTATTGGCAGACATCCATTTAAAATGTAGGCAACGGCATGAAAAAAGTGGTTTCTACTTTTACTTTTATACTTTAAGTAAATTTACAAGCCTGTACTTTGTTACTTTTACTTGAGTAAAGAAGTTTAATCAGTACTTCCACTTTTACCAGAGTATTTTTTAACACAAGTATCTGTACTTTTACTCAAGAAAGTGAGTACTTTTGCCATCTCTGTTCACAATTATGCTTTCAGTTGGATAGTTTACATCACAATAAAATGAGGCTTAAGTGGAAGCTCAACTGAAGATACAAACTTATTTACCCTCATCCATCTGAGGCTCATCTGCCTCAGACGGAAACCAATCAGCTTTGAACTGCACCTCCATGAAGCCCAATCACCATCCAGATTTCATCTTAAAAGGTCTTTAAATCCACGACTCAGCAGCTACCCAGCAAACGTGCAAGCAGTGGTTGTGCTATGTCTTTTGACTCAGATGACCCAGATTCAACCCACCTCCATCCCCTTCTCCGCCATCATAGCTAAGCTCCATTTGGCTTTTCCATGGTGCTTCTTTAACCTCGTCCCCATCAGAGTGCAATTCCTCCCGGACTCTTACTGCATTCCCAGTCACATCTCAATCGGTCCGGCAGAAGACCACCATGTTGAGTCAGGTTCTGCAAGAGGTTTCTTCCTAAAGGGGAGTTTTTCCTCTCCACAGTCGCTTCATGCTTGCTCATCATGGACAGTTTCATGTAAACCTTTGTTTATCCAAGCTGGACATCTTTCTTCCGGGTACCCTGAGTGAAGCATTAGCATCAGTTCACACAGTCTACTGGATCTCTACATATAGCTCAAGCACATCGTCTCGCAAACCAGCAGTCTATGGACTGAACCATCTTCATCTATCTCCACTCCACCACCAGTTTCAGGCCTGGGGGAAACACCCCTGTTCTCATACACCTGCTTATGCATCTTAAAGTAAAATTCAGCGCTAATTTTTCCTGCCAAGGTCTGAGCGCCAAAGTAAAATTATATTATTTTTATTGATAGAAAAATAATTGTATCAATAAAATTCTTCTAATTGTCTTTTTCTTTTTGAGTGAGCTTTTCAGATTGAAATACATTTAAGCCTGTGATTATTTGGTTTAAAAGGTGGAAAGCGAGCATAAATACTATGAATAGCTTTACAGGTACTGTAAGTCTTTTGCTATGAATTAAAGAAAAATTCCTTAGCTCTTTCTAAGTAGAGGATTTTTCAAACCTAAAGCTTGAGAGGGTGTCTGCATATAAGGGGGGTGGTGAGACGGTGGACTAACAGCACAGCACGGTCAGTGATGTAACAGTGGACCTGTAAAGTGAAGTCCAAACTGTGCACTTGAATGAGGTCTGAACAGGAAGCAGAACCTCAACATCACGTCTCTGCCTTATTATACCACAGAACTGTGAATGACATCAGCAGCATTAATTTGGCTCCACTCTAACACAGTGGAGGGAAGTGGCAACGTGACATCTGTATATATATATAGTCCATGAATGTATAAAACACCCAGTGCCTCCTGTGAGCTACTGAAACAAAGCGGGTACACAGTTTCTTAAGAATTTTATTAATTTTAGCCCTTTCTATTCTTTTCTCTTTTTGAGTTATCATTCTGTCGTTGAGTAGCTGTAAGCCTTTTAATGCCATAAAAGACTGCAACTACTTCCCATTTAAAGCATTGTGTTTGTTTTCTTCACTGGGGAGCAGATCTTTGAAAGAATTCCATGATGACACTTAGTCCTTATGTAGAGCATGAAGGGAAAATTAGGAGAGTAGATTGTTTCTTGCTGTATTTTCAAGCCTTTTTAGTTTATTGTGCTCAGAAAAGAATAGCCGCACACAATCTCTGAGCCAGCTCCCATGTCGAACAACAAATATGTTAGCTTGCCTTGCATTAATTTCCTTTAAAATATCTAATTAAATTCCTCTCATAAGTTCCTTTAATTTACTTTGTAAATTTAAAGAAAGTTCCATGCCAGCTCTTGCAGTAAATTATCAAAATATCAAAATATTATCGCAGCATATAATTCAGTTCAATTCAGTTTATTTATATAGCACCAATTCACAACATGTCATCTCAAGGCACTTTACAGTTCAACCAGATCATTCAGTCAAATTGATACAAAGTTTTCTATCTGGAAAACCAGTTGATTGCATCGACTCATTGACTCAAATGCAATCCCTCACACTAAGCATGCTTGTAGCGACAGTGGAGAGGAACAATCCCTTTCAACAGGAAGAAACCTCCAGCAGAACCCGGCTCAGTGTGAGCGGCCATCTGCCGACTGGGGTTCAAGGAGACAGAAGCAGAGATACAAAAAGCAGCTGTAAATGGCAACACCGTCCAGGAAACACACAGCCAGGCAGACAAGCTCCGAGCCAACTATCCATGTCAGAGGATGAAGAGAGCACATCCAGCCAGTCACAGTCAGAGAAACAGGACTACACTGGAAAACAGGCCGATCTCCAACATCTATAAACAAGGGTATTTATGGCAGCAACATGATGGCATATAGCGATACTATAAAGTATATTTTGTGTTCTTGAAAGTCCCTTGTAACTTACAGAAGAAGTTACAAATGAGTATCCAGTTAGGTTCATGAGAGTACCTTGTAAACTCCGGGAAGCTACTATAAAACATCCAATCCTACTTTGTATGAGAACCTAATTAGTTTAATTTTACTTCTGATGATAGGTTTCCCTAAGGTGCATTATAAGTTCAAGGATAGTTCCAGGAAAGTCCTTGGCAAACTACACATAATAATTTAAATTTACTTATTTAAGATATCCATGACAGAACTAGATAACTTATACGACAGGACCAGGAAAGTTCTAGGAAAGTACTTGAAGGTTTGGGTGGTATGATGTAGCGCAGGGGTTGGCAACCTGCGGTTCCAGAGCCACATAAGGCTCTTTAGCTCCCCCTTTGCAGCTTTTTCAAAAATGTATACAAATTTGTTTGTTTTATATGGTGTGCAGGAGGTCAAACAAACATTTATTGTTTTCCAATGCTGTAAAAATTGTATAGTAGATAAATTTCAACAATACATTTGAAGATTTCTCTCAGCAAAGATTTGCATCATAGCCTGCAACACATGTTTCAGAGCGGCGAGGTGCCAGGCAGGTGGCTGTTCTAAATAAAGCGACGGGTTTGTCTCCGGCCATGGATCGCAAAGTGGAATAAAGGAAGATAAATGGGAACAGAAGTTTCAAATAAGAATAGACCGAATGTTTTGCTTTCATTACCAATGCAGAAGGATTGCCTGCATGCTTGCTTTGTAATGAGAAGTTGTCAAGAAATAAAAATAGTAATTTGAATAAAGCATTTCCAGGGAAGGTATGCCAAATATGGAGCCGACCACCAAGTTGGGAGTGAGAGAAAAAGAATGATTGCAGAACTTCTGGATAAATTAGAGGGGCACAAAGATAAATTTAAGAAGCGGATTATATCTCCAAACTCCACTACTGCTGCTAGTTTTGTTGCAAAAATGGAAAACCGTCCACAGATCGAACAGGTAGCACTCTTATGCCGGTATGTGAACTTTCTTCCATTTTTCTCTCCGAAATCCTCAAAATAAAACACCACTAACACCAATCACCAAAAATCTGATTTCTTGTATTTCCATAATTTCATCAATACAACAAAACCTAATACATTAATATTCTAATGGAATTTAAGTTTAAATCACCAAATTTTAGCAGAGTAGTCACATGATGTGACATTTGCTCCAGGATCAACAGTTAATCATGAATGTTTATTATATATTTAAGCCCACATAGTCCATTTTTATAGCGGACTAATGCACTTGGAGCCAATTTTGCCATACAAGGCTTCTTTAAGACTTGCTTTTTTGCAGCTGCAGACACATTTTTTCTTTTATTGGTTCAATATGGCTCTTTCAACAGTTTGGGTTGCCGACCCTTAATGTAGTGTACCCAGTATTTGATAAATATTTATTTACTTCGAGAGTTTAAAATAAAACATTTTGTTATTTTTCCAAAAATATGTCGGAATTATAATTTATATTCATCTTAAGTCAAACCCCAAATGAGGCTGTATGGAACCCAGCGCCTTGAAGTTTTGAAGATAGACTGCAACTGTTTTTTTTTTTGTTTTTTTTTAAACTCCAGCATCATAAACTGAAAAAATAATTGACTGACCCTTTTACCCCTTATGCTTATTGCGAAACAAAAAATACTTTTAATTTTAGAATTTAAGCTGTTATTATTATTATTGTTTTTTATACGTCTTTGCAAAATCACATTAAATCCTGTTCATTTAAACTGCTTTAATTTAAAACAGAAGCTGCTACCTTACAAGTATGAAACAGCTAAATAAATATTTTTAATGACTTCTCCTTCATTGCAAAGCAGATCATATACAAATTCTAAACAAGCCACAATACACAAAACTACTGAAAAAAAACACACTGCTTGTTGCTTAAAGCTCACTGTGTCTCTACCACAACAGTATATTTTAGTAAATAGTTCATTGCTGTTTTACTTTCATAGAGGAAGTCAGAGCCACATGGCTTCATGTGTGACCTCACATATAATACACTGCAGCAGAGAGCTTGAGAGATTTATGTTCCTCTCGTTAAATAAGCAGAGGGCCCCTTGAAACAACATCTGCAGGCAATCTTAACTAATCCTCCCAGCACCCTTGCAATGCCAGTTGGGCCTCCATCCCTTCACTGTTCTCTTAGTTGCAGCACCAGGGGTCATGGCCCTCTGGTTAAAAACATGGATATGGGCCCTCATGGAAAAGCAGAGAGCTGATCACATGTCATGTAAGATGCCACAATAAAATTTCCATGCAGCTCTATGGAAAAAGATTAATCCAATCAGGTCAAAAGTACCACATCAGTGAAGAGAGAAGTCGTGGAAAGAAGTAGAATATACATGTGACAAATTTAGCAAAATCCATCAAGATGTTCTTCCCAAAGAGACCAAATGCAAAAAATTAAAACTTAAAGATCTTAATCTGCAAAACGTTTGTTGACCCTGGGAAACGCTGAACCGTTCTGCTGTAAGATAGGCTGAAATAATTTTCGACAAGACGACATTACATCCGCTCAGTTTTAAGGTTTATCACTGCTTTCCCACATTGGAGGAAGATAATAGTCATTTGCACTCTGAGATTCCAGTCAAAAGAGATAAAGTTCAACAAAAAAACCTTCAATTCTTCTACCTTACTTTTGACCAACATCAGAATCTGTTGCTCTGTTTCAGGCATGCAGCACATCCAATGAGAAACCCCTGCCCTTAGAGCACAGACAGTATTTGCATTTCATGTCTTTTTCTGATCTAATAAACCATATTTTTCTAATTTTTATGAGATGCGGTTAAGCAGTAGGACCAAAACGCAGATAGGAGGGTTGGATGTACAAAACAGTGTCAAACAAATGAGAGACAACTTACAAGAATGCACAAAAATAGGACACAGATTTGGGAACGATTTACAACCACAACGAGATAAAGGGACATACAGCCATATTAACGGAAGGATCCAGCAGGGAGCAATGGCCAACAATAAACTTAAATGCTGAAGGAAGTACTGGAAAAATCCTTGGCAGATGATGAGGAGCAGCTGAGGTATAAGATATATAAGGAGACGGAAAAAAGTTTTTTTGTAAATAAATTAATTCTAAAAAGCCCTGAGACTGAGATTTACCTTCCAACAAGAAAATGATCCACAACATGAGGTGTAATCTACAATGGAATTTTTCACAAATAAACATACGCAGGTGTTAAAATGGCCAAGTCAAAGTCCAGAACTTAAAACTGAAAAGAACTGAAAACTGCTTTTCATAAAAGCTCTCCATCCAACCTCACTGAACTCGAGCTGTTTTGCAAGAAAGAATTGTCAAAAAATTCGGTCTCTTTATGTGTAAAACTAATAGAAACATAGAGACTTGCAGCTGTAATCACAGCAAAAGGTGAAACTCCAAAGTATTAACTTATGCTACCTACCTGCAGCTGGCTTACATGCAAAGTCAATGGTCATACACATCAAGGCAAGTCAAAGGTCCTGCAGCGTGTCTCAAGCAGCAGGACTGGTTCATCTTGATGCATCTGAATCATCTAACTGAAGAAGGGCCTCATCAGCTCCTGAGGTATGTGACGTGCTTCACAAGCAGCAGATCCTGGAGTTGGAAAAAGTGAAATTTGCTGCTCAGCGTGCCATATCAACTAGTCAGAGTAGCTGATCTGGGAGCTGGCAGTGCTGATGCAGATCTCCACGACCACTCCACTGAAACAGATTAACGTCTAAATTAACTTAAAATGTCAAAACCTGCCGGCAAAATATGTTTGCTTATATTGTTCTGGTGCCTGCAGTTTGTACCTCATACCTGAAAAAAAAAAACTAAGATCTACTTCCAGCTGCAACAAACAGTAGCGGCAACCCCCCAGCTGCTGCTGGATTCCCAGTGACAAAGCACCGCTGGTATGTGGGGTCTGAGCCGCTCAGACAGCGAAATATTTTAAAGCAGGATCATAATCTTGATGAACTGACAGCAGAGACAATGTTTTGAGGTGGACTTCCTTGATTAAAAATATATTAAAACTACTTTTCACCAGCTTATCACAGCACATATAGCAAAGCGACTCTCTGCCATAGAACACAGGAGCAGCAGAAGCATCAGATGCATCTGAACACACTTTACTGGACACACTTCGGGAGCTTCAAGGATGCTCGTGATGCGCGTCTGAACTTAATGCACACAAGCTTCAGAAATGAAGCAGGAGGCCTGTTTTTTGCTGCCCAAAGCGGTGTGAATGTAGCATTAAGCGGGCTGAAAAATTTTACAAACAGATTTTTTCTGTTTTTCATTTGTTGAAAAAGTTTAAAATATCCAATAACTTTTTTCCGCTTCATGATTGTATTTATAAAGATTTACATATCTTTTTGTATGAAGCCTGAAATCTGGCAAAAGGTTGAAAGGTGCAAGGGGCCGAATACTTTTGCAAGGCACTGTAAAACGCCACAGTCATAAGCTTCGTGATACTAATATTAAAAGAGCTTTCCTTACGGTTTTGCTACCCTATAGGAAAATCTTGAAACGATCAACATATGTTTAAAAAAACTATAAAAATTGGTCTTGAAATAAAACCGGCAAATATAAATGTTTCCTGACTGTCAAACAACACAGGACCTACATTAGTAACCCAGCAGATATCTTCTGCATATTCAACTGAGCTGTATTAAAAAAGATGAACCACAGTTTGGGTCAGTTTTTGTGTGATATGTGCCAGTTTAACATTTCCATATAATACCACTGGTGATATAAGTTCAAACTTTCTCTGATGATCAGAAATCCCTAACTCAGCAGAGGCAGATCAGGTTACTTCTTGTGTGACCACTGTGACCCCACCAGCTTTATTTAAATCCAGAGCTTCCAGTGTTGCTCTTCTGACTGGATGCGGAATTTCCTTGTACAACTTAATCCTGGGGGGACAAAACCTTTGACCTTTCCAGGTAAAAAACCTTCCCTTCAGCCTTCAGGGTAGAACTCTGTGTTACACTCCTAATATTTTGCTCTCCCTATCTTGTGCTAGCGATGATCCCATCATATTATCTCAGTTGAAAATCCCCAAGGTTCCTTTTACTGTTCTCCCTTGTTTCTGTGTGTGTTTGATAAATAGGATTGTTTGCATGTTAGGTTGCTCTTTCTGCTGGTAATGGCTCTCCAGATGGCCTTTAAAAAGTCGCAGCAGGTCATGGCATCAGTGTATCTGTCCAGAGGGACACAGTGCATCCTTGAGTGTCATCTACAGTACACCCCAGCTGTGCACAGATAAGCACAGTGGAAAGGACATTGTCGAGCAGCTGGAGGAAGCCTGATAGGTTGAGGGCAGCAAACAACAAACAAGTCATTTGAATGTAGTCCTTTAATGATTCATAGGTCAAAGTATGTCTTTAGAAAAATAAAATAAAAAAATGCCACATGACAATCCTGAAAAGCAGTAAGAACAGTTTTTGAAATATGAATAAGTTGCTTCAATGAGGAGCTTTATTTAAAGTCTTATCCAATGAATGAGAATACTTATTCCTATTTACCTAGTTTGTCAAAGTTATGTCAGAACTTAGACAGAAGGACCCAGTATTCAGGCGAGAAAGACAGTGGGATAATTCAAAGCGTTTATTCAGAAACAAGCTGCGGGCTGTGGATCTCAGCGGCTGTGGCGAGGCACTGCTCATCACCGGAAACTATTGTTTGAGAGAAACACAGGTAAGTAAGGGCTGCCACTTAGATGTGGCGGGCAACACCCAGAGTGAACCAGATGATGCAGTTCGGGAGGGCAAGCAGGAGTCCGAGCCAGGTCAGGGAAACAGATCAGAGCAGGAAGGCTCAGAGGTCCAGGAGTTTGAAGCCCTGTCAGGGATGCCAATGATAACAGGAACAGCCTGGTTCAGGGTTCCCGGAGTCCACAGAGAGTTCAGGCAGAATGCTCAGATGGGAACAGGCAAACTCAGTAGTTGAGAGGCAGAACAGGTCAGGATGAGAGAACATTACAAAATGCTAAAAAACTCACTCTCTCCACAGAGCCATCAGCAATGATCTCAACCTCAATAATCTGGCTCAGATGGCAGGGGCTAAGCCGTATATATAGAAGGAGGAGCAGGTGGATTAGTTATGAACAGTCATTGGAAATCGGGCAGAGTAAGGCAGGTGAATGAAATGAGCAATTAGGCAAGCCCTCAGAGCCATTATCACAACAAGTTAATGAATCTTTTAAAAATAAAGATCTATAGGGAGTTATTAAATGTAACTTTAATGACAACATTTCTGTATTGTTCATTTTTTTTTCTGGACCTAATATTCATCCATCCACTTTCCGTCATGTTTATCCTTGCTGGGGTCGGGAGGGGTGCTGGTACCTATCTTGAGCTGTCAATAGGCGATAGGCAGTGTACACCCCTGGAGAGGTCGCCAGTCTATCACAGGGCATGAACTTAACATCCTAATCTAAATTGTCATGTTTTCAGTCGCTGTGCAGATCCAAGCTAATACAAATAAAGGATGGAAATCATTAATCTGTATTTAATAAATATGCATGATGTGTTTCTCTTAGAGAACCGAGGTTCTACAGTGAATTAAATTATTTTTATGATATTCAGATTCACGTAACAAATGTATATTATGTGATATATAAAACATCAAAGTGAGTATGTTTTGACATTTTTATGTGCATAAAATGGGTAATGTCCTTCATGACCACATTTAATAACATCACAGGTAAAGATGTGCAAACAGCCTTTGGCTTTGACTGCAGCACCATCATTATAAACTAAAAAACTCATTAAAATGTATCTTATTTTAGGTACTGTACAGCTATTCAGAGATGCTAACAGTCTTATGTAAAACTATAGTCTATCAACACAACCACAGTTATTGGTGCCTAATCCTTCAAAATTGTAAATATTTATATAAAGCATTTTTTAATTATGTCATTTATTTTTCAACTTAATGAGAGTTTGGGGAGGTTCAAATTTGTGCTGGTGAAAATTCCTAGTCATCCAGTACATAGTCATTCTGTAAAAAATCCACTGGACTTTGTTTCCAAGGTTTGAAGACGTTTCGCTTCCCCTCCAGGAAGCTTTCTCAATTCAACTTCCTGGAGGGGAAGCGAAACGTCTTCAAACCTTGGAAACAAAGTCCAGTGGATTGTTTTTTAAACTTTTACGGACGTTCAAAGTTGTATTTCATGATTATGTTATGTTAAATAGGATGATCTGCAGAGGCTGTTGATGGTATGGCAGGTTGAAAAGATCTACTCTACAATGGACAGCTGCAAAAAAAAGGGTATTGTTATGCTTCCATTACAGATGTGGTCGACAGATCCATTCAGGGAATTCAAATATTATTGAAAAGTTCACTTATTTCAGAGTTTATTGTGTGCATGCTCCTCAGTGTGAGGGATTGCAGACACAATACAATTGACTATCTACTGTCCCAACATGCCCATCCAAGAGTAGCATGCCCTGCAATGCCAATCACTGCATGAAAAGTGGGATTTTCGTCAATATGCGGCACTGTAGATTGTCATGGAACTTCAGGTTAGCGGCAGTTTACGACAATTTGCAGGCTTCGCCGAAAACTCCCGTAAATTGTCAGAAATTGACGTGGACTCTCTTAGGCAGTGTTCCCCCCATGCCTCCCCCCCATGGAATTCTAGGGGAGGCTTTAACATGTAAATGAACATGCTGTGAGCTATACAAATGCAAACCAGGGTTGCAGGGGGGGGTTTTACCCCAAGTGACATCTTTCTGGGTAAGAAATTCTCTGATACAAAGAGATCAGGCTTAGTATAGCCTCTTCCATTTTAGCTTGAATTGATTTATTTAATTAAAGTATAGAGACCAAAACAGATCTTTAGCTGACAGAGCAATACATTTAGAGCAGTAATTATAAAAAAAAAAATTGCATTTAAGATAAAAAATAAAATGTTGTCTGTCAATATGCTCAATTCACAATTACTTAAGTGGAAAAGTTTCAAGAAATGAGTCTGAGATGATTTACTTTATAACATGGCGCATTATCCTGTTGGAAGTAGCCATGAGAAGATTGGTACACTGTGGTCATAAGGTCCGGCCAGGTCAAGATCCGCAATTGCAATCGCACCAAACAGGAAAAAGAACATCGACAAATTCCGGTTCGTCAAATTAAAATATAGCAGCAACAGATCGGTGACTAGAAATTATAGCACAATTCTTATATATATATATATATATATATATATATATATATATATATATATATATATATATATATATATATATATATATATATATATATATATATATATATATATATATATATATATAAAAAACTAACACCGTTTATTTAAATGATTGGATCCAAACTATTGGTTATTCACCAACGAGGAAGCAGATTTCTCATCTCCATCAAAATATTTATTTTATACCGAGGGACTTAAACTTTAATCAAATCCATTCAAAAGAAACTTCTTATTACAGGAATGAAAAGAGATGCTGAGTTTGGAAGTAGTGAACAAGTTCATAAAAAAAAAAGCAGCTTTGAATTATCCTTATCCCCGTTACAAAAATCTACATATATATTTGGGCAGAAACTGAACATATGCTGGATGATGGTGGGATTTTTTTAATATGTCATATTAAATTAAGCACTCACAGGGTTCATACAGGAATGAGTGACTCTATTTTAATGCTATTTTAATGCTATTTGAAATGATTTTAATGCCATCATCAAGAACCATGTACACAAGTTATTAGTGTACATGAAATATGAAGGAGCTGCAAGCAGAGTTCCATGACTCCTGTATGTATGTAAACACACACACACACATATATACGTATATATATATCCTCTAGCTTTTTCTCCGCCTGGAGCGATATAATATATCTGACGAAATTGTTTTTATAAGCATTTTTTATTAAAGAATTATAAATACTTCGATAAACATATTTAAATAATTTTAGTGCCAATTAAGGCCTTGATAAAAAAAAAAAAAAAAGAATGATTTTTTAATTATTTTTATTGATCCGCGGACACCCTGGTTCATCTCGCGCATGCTCCCTACGATCTCCAAGAAACTCAGAACGGCGGTGTGCAGCCACAGTGGAGGATGTATGCTTTGCTTTGTGCAGCGGTCTGGAGCTTCTGGATTTCGGGGTAAAACTCCTCTTGGACGCGATGGCGACTCTGCATCGAACAAGACGAACTCAAAGAAGAGATGCTAGCGGTAAATATATGTTCAATTACTGCCTGCTAAGCTAAAAGCAGCCTAGCCTAAGCTACCGGCTAATAGCGGCTAATAGTAGCCTTGCTAGAACAAGCTTTATTAAAGTGTATTTTTTGTGATTTACAGGAAGCAGTACGCCGTCTTAACAACTCGGAGACTAATTGCAGGCCCTATGAACCGGAGCAAGGGTAAGATTTAAAGAATATGCTTTCATTCTGCGGTAAAAGGCAATGGATACGGATAGATACCGATCATAGCTTTTACATTTTGTTTTCACAGACCTCCCATCTCGGCAAGTCCAGATTTGCACGATGTTGATAAAGACGACATTGTGTGTAAGTTACTTGTTTTAATGTTTTCTCCTTCCTTGTTACTGTGACTTGCGTTTGATTTTTTATTTATACCACTCTCATTTAATTGTTTTCCAGCTGCCTGTAAGACGTATTTTCAGACGGTACGCAGGAGCTTCAGATATAGGCTGCCAGCCAACACGCTGCGTGCGGAGGCTATCTGCTCGGAGTCGGGCCAGAAGAAAGAGGGTAAGACTTTATTTGGTGACTATTTTTCAGGTGCATTAATAGATGTGTTGTGTCCATACGCAGTGCGCTGATTCATTGTTTTTTCTTTCAGCTGCTGAAAGCGAGGCAGAGTGTGCTAGCAGATGAGGAAGTGGAACTCTGGAAGTCCGCCTTCCTCGGCGGTGTCTCTGGATGGATTGTACGGTCGCCGCCATTTCGTAGGCCGGATCTCACTGAACTCTGTGTTAAGCTGCAGTCCCGGTTAGAAGCGATGCCGAAGTACAGGGCCACGCACAGTAGGCGTCTGCACATCGGACCTGCCTCGGAGGGAATGCTGCCAGTTACCTCTAACCCCGAGGAAGCAAACGGACCGTTCACGGAGTTTTAATTTTTAGAAACGCATGTGTTTGGATAAGCGTTGTATATAGTTGTGTTTCAATAAAGCTCTTTCTTTGCATAAACAGCTTCCTGGCAAATCTTCATTTCCTGTATAAATTCATTCATGTCCTTGATGGTAGCATAATAATTGTGTAGTAGTGTAGGATAACATAAATACACACCATATGAATGAATAAATATATGAATGAATAAATATATGAATGAATAAATATATATATATATATATGAATAAATATATATATATGTAAATTTATATGTAAATATATATATATGCCAACCAATCACGAGCGACTTTACTTGTTTAAAAAGAAGTGGTTCCGTCCAATACTCAGTAAGAAAATTAAAGCCTGGCGTGGCCACGTGTGGTTTTGCTGCCAATCACGAGCGATTTTACTTGTTTGAGAATAGTGCTTTCAGCCAATACTGAGTAGGTTATTCAAGCCAGACTTGGCCAGCCGCGCGGGTTTGCTGCATTCATATGCTAATTAGGGCCATTAGTACAGCTGATCGCTCTCCACATACGTCACGGTACGTTTCCGACAATTTGTGGCACGACAAACGCGGACAAGCACGGGTTGCAAATTGTCGGAAACTGACGAAAATCAGGCAGATCTGCGGGAGTTTACGGGGACGAAAATCTCACTTTTCATGCAGTGAATGGCTTTATGCAATCAGCTGTCTTTTGGTAGTGTTTTTTTTTTTTAAGATAGAAAACTTTGAAACAATCTGACTGTATGATATGAGTGATTTTATTTTATTTTTTCTGTAAAGTGCCTTGAGATGACATGTGTTTTGAACTGGGGTTATGTCGATTAACTGAATTGAACTGAAACAGGTTTATGCAAAAACAGATTTTTTTAAAGCCGTTGTTTCTCTTAATTATAAAGATTTTCTGCATGCAGCTAATGAAAACATGAAATTTTAGATTAAATTATGTCGAACCCATAAAAACCCATTTAATTAAGAAATATGGGTTAATGAAAGCTTTGCTCAATACCTGCTTAAAGGCTCTTATTTTCAAAAGTTATCATAAAATGACAAACTGCATTTTTTTAACCAGTTATTTCAGAGGAAGACAGATCCCCTTTTCTCCTACAGTAGTATCACAACCAGAAACATTAACATTTAAACTCCTCTGGTATTTTAACTGGAACTAAGAGGTTTAGTATGATAAGCTGTACTTTAATTTGATATTTACAGCATTAAAATTCCAAAGATGACTCAGAGGCAAAAGGAAAAAAAGAAATTAAAATGTAGAAAAGCATCTCATGCTTTCTGTCGAGTATGGTGAAGGATCTGTGATGCTTTGGGACTATTTCTCATGCAATGGAGCAGGGAAGCTTGTTAAAGCAAACTGGCACTATCAACTGTTTGATAAAATAAATACTCACGAAATATGAAATCATTCCCAAATCAGTTGGACTTTACAAGAGAAATAGAGAAAAGTTCAAAACGTTTTCTTTTCTTTGTTTTAAGCCTATACTGCTGCAACAGGAAACTGAATTATTATTTTTTTCTTTTTTATCTGAGATATCAGTGAATGCTTTGGCATGCATATCGACCGGTTAGTCTTATGCTTTAGATATATATTGCAATCTTATGTCAAAGATTATTATCGTACTACTTTTGGGGCATATATATCACTTTTCATGTTTTGGTGGCTAAGGCTTTGCAGAAACCGATTCAAAGGAGTCTGAAGCTACAGGCATTCACCAGTAGATGGCGTCGTTTCGTAGAAAGACTGATTTCGGCTGGGGACGAAGCGTCACCCTCACTTTCTTTGCAATAAACTCAGGGCACACCTGAGCGCCGCTCATTTACAAGAAGGTCTCTGCGCGTTTGTGACAGGAAGTTGAGTGAGATCCGTCTCTGAGATACGCGCTGATCAGAAAGGTCAGGTCGATGCAGAAACTAAAGGTTTCAGTCAGCAGAAGTCTCATGAGAAAAGCAGCCTAAGGAGGAAGTTCTCACGCAGCATATAACTGACATTAAGCTTGTTCTTTCCTCAAAGCACTTTCAAATAAAGTGGGGGAAAATGAAATATTGCTTTCTGTTCTTCCCAGATGTTTAATCCACAGTAGTGACTTAGATTTTTGCTCTTTTATATTTGAAAGAGGAATACTTTTAAAGGTAGAAAGATAAAGGGTTATTATTATTTTTTTTTTTTACATTTAATGCTAGATAAATTAGCTTTCTTCAGGCAAATGATGCATGCTCTACACCCAATGTATAATCTCCCATGTTAATTTCCAGGCTATTGCTTAATCAGAACTGCGACGGTTACTCATTTGCATGAAATCTGCCTCAGCGCGCAAACTTCTCCTTCTAAAAAGGAAAATGGAAATCAGGAAGCCCACATTCCTAAACGAAAATCAACAAAAATTGACGGAGATAAAACTAATGTGCATCTGTGGCTGACGCGCAAGAGGAAGAGCGCAGTGCATTATTCCCCCGCGCGCAATATACCCACAGACAAACTGCAGTCTGTCACTACCGGGAGGGCACACGTGGGCACCTTTGTGTATTTATGTATGTATGAATCTGGGAGGCTGATGTAAGAGGGCGGTGAGAAGTGTGTAGTGCGCCGGGCCGGGTTAAGGTTTGGCACTGCTGTGTTTTTTTTTTCTTTGTGTGTGTGTGTGTGTGTTTTTTTTTTTTTTTTTTTTTTGCTTTCCGCTCTGCGCCTCACACGTGTAGAGAAAACTGTAGCGCTTACGGCTGGAGACATTGCGCGCACTTGCTTCCAGCTTTGGTGATGCCATGCCCAGGAACCACAGCGGAGACGAAGGTGGTGGAGGTGGAGGAGGGAGCGGGCTCTGGATGAGAGCCTCACCCAGACATCAAAGCGAAGGCTACGGCGTCAAAGATGTGGAATCCGGACAGAAGATGATGTTGAACAACGCGGGAGATGGCTTGCTGTCCCCTTCTGCCACCGCTGCCTCCACCAGCAGCACCACCGGAGGTCGCGGCTCGGACAGCCTGGCTGGGAAGCAGGGAGCCCGGCTCAGCCTGCTGGGGAAGCCGCTGGTCTACAGCGCGCAGAGCGGCCGGAGAAACGTGCGCTACAGGCGGCTACAGAACTACCTATACAACGTCCTGGAGAGACCCAGAGCCTGGGCGTTCATCTACCACGCGTTCGTGTAAGTTCATCCTCTACTTTTGTCACTAGATGAGACGCGCGGAAGTTTGTGCACCTGTTGATGAGCCGCTCAAACCCAGATATTATGCCACAGAGATCCCTGTAACTTTTAACTGTCTGGTGATGGCCCTCATGTCATTTTAACCAAGGCACAGCCAAACCATGAAAGCAGCATTGAACCATGAGGCATAGATCAAGAGCATTTTAAATGCAACTATGTTCTATTTAAAATGGTCACATCTAGAAAATGTACACTTATCAAGTGATTTTAATTCAGAAACATGTTATTGAATTGTGTATCAAATTATGAAGGAAAATGTTTGCTTTTATTTAGATGTGAAAGCGATCATGTCTGCAACATTGAGGTATTTTGTCAGGTTTGAGCTACATTTTGGGATTCCTCATTGTCTCTAAAGATAACAGCAACCCAGCTGATGTGAAGGTTAAGACTGGTGTTCCTCAACACACCATCCAAGGACACACTGCTTTTCTAAATGAACATGTTGTAATCCTATGGCAGGGTTGGTTTTAAAATGTATGTACACAATTTTAAATCAAGTAAATGAGAAGAATAAAACAAATTTTAAAGGATATGTGGGCAGGTTTTAAGATGATGATGGTGAAGGTACTACAATTTGTACACTTTGCAGGGTTTCTTTTTCTTCATATCAGAAAGAGACACTGGCAAAGCTATTCCAAGGCCCCTAAATCAACAAGGAACCCCAGGATCCCCAGCATAATTGCACAAATTAGGTTCAAGTTGTGCATCTGACTTTTTTTTAGGTATTTAAAGCTAAAATACTCCCATTTCAAATAAATTAGCATGTGAACCTTTTTTTTTTATTATTAAAAAATGAAATATTAGGGCACCCAGAAGCCCACTTAGAACAGTTTGTTATTAAAAAAAAATGACCTAACTGGGGAAACTCAGGAGTATGCACAGCTTCAGAGGCAGCTTCAGATGTTCCCAAGGTTCAATCTATAGATCTGTCCTTCTTTATACTATTTTCCTTTTTTGGAATCTGTGCATAGGTCTGGATGAAAAGCCAGATTGGTGATCACTCTTATTGATCATTTTTTATGCAAGTTTGCCTTCCAGGATATATAAAAAAACAAACAAAAAAACTTTTTGAGATTTCTAAATTCACAAACTCCCAAAAAATACATCTTGCCAGAAGTGAACAGATGTGTTTGGCCTCGAAACAGAAAAGTTTGGAGCCAATGAAATGTGTTGACATGTATGACATCAATGCGTCAACCAGAGGCTGAAGCAAAACAAACATGGCTGGTCCGATTTCAGTTGGAATAACCTCTATTTCCTTGTAAAAAAAACAGCTAAAGGATGTAATTGTTGCCTCTGTGGATGGGAAGATGGCTGCGCTTTCTTCCCGACTGGATTTGGTTTGATTTGAGTTTAATTTATAAGTTAACTCTGTGAAACATGAAACATATAAGCTGCTGCTGTGACTGTGATTGGCTAAAAGCTGGACATTGGACGCAGGTAACCAATCAGCTTGAGTAATTGTACTGAATGTCCCTCCCTTTGTCAAACCCTTTCTACAGAATGCCCCCCAAATGATACGCATCACTCAATAACCTAAACATCAAACATGATAACCTATAATAAATACCTCAAACTCTTGATTTTTTAATTGCTATTAATATATATGTTACTTAAACTCATTTAAATGTAATTCAGAAACTCATTTTTAAAATGCAGCTGATATGGCTTTCTAGATTGTGAAGTATTTTAATGCGTACAAGTTTGAAAACATGCATGTAAAGAAAATATTAGTTAAACTATGGTGCCTGATGAAAGATAGAAGGCCCTCAAATGGCTCAATTATTTGTGACTTGCTAGTGACACGACCACTCAAAGTGCTTTATGCTGGAGCCATAATCACTAATTTGTTTGGTAGCAAACTTAGTAATGTTTGCTCAGACAGGGCTGCATGCCATGCTTCAGGAGCAAACTACCTATTTCATGTCTGATCTTTACACTGATTCCTTACACTGATCCCCATCTGCCTTGAATTAATTCCTTTTTAGGGTCCTAAAACTTTGACTTGATCCAGACTTTAGGTCACTCTTTTCTTCCTATGTGACTGTAAAAAAGGTGATTGTTCATAGGACAGCTGTGTAAAGTCACTGCCTGAATTGCTGAAAAGAAGTCTCCTGTGTCCCAATTCTTAATGCCAGTCAGCTTCTGCTGTTGTTGTGGGATCATAACTGTCTTTTAAAGGAAGGAAGTGATGACATGCTAGCTGTAGAGCTGAGGAGTAGCCTTTTTTCAGTGTGGTTGTAAGTCTGCAGGTCTCCAGTTCTTTCACAAGCTTGAAACCATTCAAATATCGTCCGTTTTGAGTGTTTAGTCTAGAAACTAGAAGCTGTCCTTCTTAGTGCTAATATCTAAAATGACCAAAAGATTTGAAAATAAAAGCACAGATGTGGCATAAGCCAGATGATTAAAATGTGTTGCAGAATAAGCTCATGGGTTAGACTGTAGCCATCATATGAGAAGAATAGTGGTTAAAAATAAGCTGAATTGTGACTTGAATTTCCTCCCAGATTTTCTTTCAGCCTATCATTAAAAACTTTTCCAACGAGTCACTTATGTTTTTTGAACAAAAAGTGTCTCTTGTTTTGGTCATGCAAGACAAATGGGAAAGTTGAGTACCACGAAAAAATGTACATTAATCCACTCAGTTTGTCAATGCCTGATGAAAGTGTTTAACTGGGTGAAACAAAAATCAGCTATTACAAATGCTTCAGTGTGAAACATTTCTGTCCCCTAAATAAATTAAATAAAACATTGGAAGACAGAGTTTGAGCCCAAGACTCCAATAGCATTGATAGAACTGCAAAAAAATATTTAACTACATCTGTTAATTAATGAGGAAAAGAATCTGGATAATAAATACTTATTGAAAATTCCAGGAATCCTGAGGAACGTTTTTCTTTTCCAAATATTTTAAGCACTTTTTGGATGTAGCTACCTTTATACTGTCTATTTGTAAAGTTATTTTCCATTCTTTTCCTACAGAGTAGACAGCATCATTAGAGCTAAACCTATTATTCTTTCTCAGTCCAATATTAATACATGGTTTTCTCTGAGGTCTGACCTGCTGATTTTAATTTTGACTCATCGAAAAATAAAACAAAAAGAAAAAGTGGAAAAAAAATATGTGCTTCAGGTTATTTTGATGGAGCAGTTTAAATTCTACCAGGTAGTAAAATGATTATGATATTACCCCAAGTAATGCTGTTAAGCGTGCATCCAACATGCGTCAAAATGTTGTTTACAAGGCCAGGAATTTGTTTGCATTTCATTGATATGGGAATACATTTGCATTTTATTTATTATAGCTACCAATCCCCAAGCATATGATTTAAAAAATAAAATAAAAAATCCTTGTCCGATACCACATTTTTATGTAAAAAGGCCTTGAGAAACATTTATTGTGAATCAAAATGGTTTGTGGAAGGAAAACGGAAGTATATATTTTTTTATAAAAATAGACCATCAACCTGGAAAACATCATGGTCCTAAAACAGGTTTATCAACATGCACCTTTGAAGCATGTCTGTTTCAACAATTATCAATTCTGTATATCATTTAAAAGTGAAGAAGTGTAATTGTGTGACATCTGGCTTCCTCTTGAGGATCATCTTTCATGGAAAGTTTCTCCAGAGAAAAAAAAAAAAAAAAAAGAGAACAACTTGCTAATCTTTTTTTGTTTTCATCCAATTAGCCGTTGCGAAACAGTTGACTCACAACATGCAAATAAGCAGATCTTATAAAAATGTTGACTCAAACACACAGGGTTGTTTTTAGCTGAGACATCTTCCTCCTATTATCTGAGGATTAAGGAAGCCTGACTGAATGGAAGCCTGACTGAATGACCCTCTTTCACTGCAGCAGTAGGCATGGGCTGTACAGTAGATGTGGACTAAGCTGAACTCTTCCTCTCAGCCCAGCTCTCTTGATGACGAGTGCAGCTACTCTAACCTGGCCTTGAAAGTTGTTGCAGTTGAGAGCTTTAATTCGAAATTTTTTAGCTTATTAATAAGAATATCTATCATTGCTTTTACCCCCTAAAAAGACCAATTTGTTACTGCTTTTGTTGAAATTGTATTGTTTTCACAACAGAACTGAATCATGCAGTCACCTTCTAATTTTTCTATGTATTTTTTTGCTTTCAAAATCTTAAAGGTACAGTGGAGGATGTTCTTTTTCCATCTAAATATTCAGTCCTACTAATTGACAATTATTTGGGTTATATGTTTGCGTAAGGCCGTCCTACGTGCTTGCCCCCATTTTAACTTTTCACTTACGTGAGTCTGAGATAGTGGAGAAATTACAAATCTTCTTTTGGAAAGTAAGCTTGTATGAGCGATGCAAACATCAACTTTTAAACGGAGTGTGCACGAGGATAAATGGGCTCGTGCATGCTCTTGCACACGCTCCTCTCAGGAGCAGGTACAGGGTTGTGCACGTGCATTTTTTGGAAAGGGCAGGTCTTTTCTAGCCTGGGTGCCATTCCGAACTTAGTCCCGCCCACAACGTTTGAGGTCGGGAAGTTCGGTCTGGCATTGCTCAACAGTAGCGCGAGTATGCTAGCACAATATCTGGCGGGCCAATCAAATTGTCAGGGCGGGCTTTATACTATGATGGACAGATGATCAACAGTAACGTAATCAACCACATGACCAAAGCGCGCTTGGGTGACAACAACAATGGCTGCTGCTGGAGAGTTGAGGTGTGTAGATTCTGCTATTAGGTCTGTTCTAGAAGATATCGACAGCAAATTAATTTTAAAAGAGGAACAGAGAAACGCGATCAAGCCTCATCTTCTTATTCTAGGCGTGTCTCTGCACACTTTGATTTTTGTTGACAACAACTATGTGTCGCTTAACATACGTCACGCACTCCGTTGCTCTTATTGGTTGTAGGTCTATCCAATTGAGTGCAGAGGCATTTTTTTTCCTGGTTCGTTCGAAACACGCCCCATAATCACAGCTCTATGGAGCAGTATCAGACTCATATTCTGACTAGAATTGAGTCGGACTACGTCAGGCTAGGTCTTTTCAGAAAATTGTGAAAAACCCATCTTTTTAAGAGGGCGTTTAATTGAAATCTCCCCGCCTTTTTTCCTTTTTAAAAAAAAAGTTATTGTCTTTGATTATTTTATCTTTTCTTTTACTGTTTTATTTCTCATGCTCTCACAATGTGTTTTTATTTAGCACTTACCTGTTTTACTATGTAGCACTTTGGGATCTGTATAAATATAAAGTGCATTACAAGTCCAAAGTATTGTTATTATTAACAGGAGCAGTCACCCATTGCAGATACTTTTTAAGGTTTTAAGCAAATAAAACCTAAATAAATTCAGGTGGACTTCTTGAAACTCTTAGCTTAAAATTTCTGGTTTATGTAATTAAGGACAACATGTTTATATATATCATCTCACTCTTAAAATAATTACTAATATTTTTATTGCCTGCCAGGTTGACAAATAAAAAAAAAGGAAATAAAATCTACAGCCAAAAGAAGCAGTTGTGCATTCCATCAAATATAGAAACTGTGAAGCCTACTACTTTAAAAAGTAGCTTTTAATAAATGTCATATTTTCAGCTCTGTGTTTCTCTTATTCACTTCCTACAACAAGAACTAATGCTGCAAATTTGTGCTTGACCAGTCAACTTTCAAGCCAATCATGCTGAAAATCAGCCTAATCTACTCATAAATTGATTATTTTGCCTTCTAAACATTTTTGGTTCCAAAATACAGAAGTAATTATTAACAGGAGACTTTGCAAATTTGGGTAGGTTCTTTTTAATGCTGCATTATTTTTACTTCATTAAAATGGCTAAGATAAAAGACCTTAATGTTGCATCTTTTATAAAAAGGAGAAAGTCATGAATTACAGACTTAAAGTTCTTAAATCCTTCCTTAGTTCTCAAAAGTAAGGAAGTTTTAGTAAGTCCACAACCCTAAAGTTTGATTCTCTCTCTGCTTCTGTCGCCTAAAATGAGAATGCTTTATTGTTAATGACTTTATTTGATGCTGTTATAGTTTGTGTAAATTGAGCTGTGAATTTGGCCGATTTAATTGGCCTCTCCATCATGATTCAAACAATATGGTAGGTTGTACAATTAGTTTAACAGCTCTGAAAGTGTTTTACTGAATGGAAAATTGCTTTAACAGAGTGTCTGATCATTTCTTTTTTTTTTTTTTTTTTTTTTTTTTTTTTTTTTTTTTTTTGCTGGAAACTTTCTGGCTCCACTGTGGCTTTTTTTTTTTGTCTCTGTTTTTGTTCCTGTTCTCCATGTCTGTTCTCATACACTTTTCAGCCAAAGTCCCCGAAAATCTTTGGGACTAGTAGCTATAAGATGGACGTGAATTCTTGCATATTTCCAAAGAATGAATGCCTTTTGATGAGATAATAACCTCACTTCATCTATTAAATGTTGAGCATTCATTTAGTTATTTGAATCATGGAAGAATCTTTTTTTTTTAACCTGTAAATAGTGAATCTATATTTCTATCAGTTCAGAAGTGGTAATAGTCTGTTGTAACCTATACAGTACAAATGCACAGCTCTGATCAGTCAATGCCTGACCAGGTGCTAAAAAATATTTTTTTTTTCTTCTGTTCATTGAATATATTATTATGTGGTTCTCTCACCATGTTTAAGCTTCTAAACATTTTCTTCAATGCCCCTTCTTGGATTATTTAAAGCAATTTGGTTACATTTACTGGCAGTGTAAAGGGTGATCATAAATAATTCATTGCAATTCAGACCAGATTAAAGTTAGGGTTATATAGTTCAGTGCATAACTTAAAAGTAGAGAAGCACATATGAGTATAAAGAATATAAACTTTATGTACAAACTTCAAATTAGTCTTTTCTAAAGCTTATGTATTTAAAATTTTTCGATCATAAAACAGTCTGTACCAAAGACCTTATATTTTTCTTTATCCTGCTAAGCTGTTGGAACAGCCAAAAAAGCTTCTTCGAAAAGTCATACAAATCCTGCTGCTCTTTTTTGTCTTTATCTCTGTTGTCAAATCTGATGTGTCAGGAACAGGTCAAGGGAGCAAAGAGGCTTAGGAGCGTCCCTCTCTGTTCCCGGTTCTTCCATTATCTTGTGTTTGACATCCCCACACTGCACATTCTTATAAGTTCTGATGCCTCACCCGATATCTTGCCCTCAACACAGTACATTTTGAGAAAAGACTGACAAACAAAATGCGTTTCAGCCGTGTAGCCAGTGATGGATTTGCTCCACAGATACCAGCAGGGAGGCTTTTCTATCAAGCTGATTGATAGGAGACATTTTGTTCATACTTGGTTTAGATTTAACCCAAAGTTCCTCAGATGCTTCTCTTACTGTAGGCTTCTGCAGATGGTTCATTTTTAGCGTTCCCCTTTCGTGTGACGGCAGCAGTACTGAGCAGGTCTTTGTGCAGAGCTGGGTTGTGCCTGGGGTCCCAGCCTGCCCTCCTTCCTGCTCCAGCACACTCATGCACAGTGCTGCCATTCAGCTCACCTCATAATTAACAAGCTCCTATCCTTGAAAATGTGTCCACAGGCATAAAAAACAACAACATTGAACTGGGGAGGGGGGGCATTTTTCCTACACCGTGTCTGGAGAGTGGGAGTGGGGTTCATGGAGCTGTGACACGAACTCGCTACTCTTGTTAAATTTCGGTTTATTGATGGAAATATGTGGATTTCCAAACTGCAGTAATGGAAGGCGGCTCATCCTGAGAGCCGGGCTTGATGGTCATGAGAAGCAAACAGACATCATAAAATGTTTTGCAGAGATCTAAATGACTAATCACAAGCTGCTAACAATCCTGCTGTTGTTATTTATTACATTTCAGCTGTTGTCGCATCCCAGCTATTATGAGACCATATCTCTTTCATTGGAGGCTTGGTGCAGATTTTCTGCTTTTTTCCAAAACCTAGTAAGTCTTTCTGTTTGGATAGATACTGTATTTCATATCCAAGGTTTTATTCTTAAGGGTATAGCAAAGAAAACATGTTTCAGTTCAAATTCAGGCATAATAAATCAATAATTCATATTTTATTTATTTAGCAAACACAGATCTAAGTAAGTTCTCTCAAAGTAATCTATAGTCTCCTACCAGTGTCTGCATACATCAATATTGGTCTAATCGTCCTCTCTAGTATGCTTTCTGCCACCCTGCATGGATAGATGGATGGAAGCTTGGCTGTGTAGGGTCAGTTTGAGGAAGAAGTAAAACATTACATTAAACACACCATCCACACATGCATGGTTGTCGGGAAGGACAGGAAGAACATTTTGGATTCTCTACTGATTTGTATGTTTAATGAAAATGTAAAATCTTACATTTAAGGTTTAGTGGACGATGTTTTCTTCCAGGTGGATCGTCAAAATAAGCAGTCTTCCTAATTTTCAATCATTCTGGTGATATGTTTACATAAATCCGTCCTACGTGCTCGTCCCTATTTTCACTTACCCGTGCTGAGTCTGACATGGTGGAAAAATTGCAACTCTTCTTTTGGAAAGTAAGCTTGTATGAGTGATGCAAACAGCCACTTTTAAACAGAGCGTGCACGAGGAGAAATGGGTTTGTGCATGCTCTTGCACACGCTCCTCTCAGGAGCAGGTACAGGGTTGTACATGTGCATTTTGCGAAAATCCTCCACTATACCTTTAAGTAACTGTTAAGTAGGAGTCAATCGAATGACTTCAATAAGGTCAAGGGGCTCCCCCTTGATTCATGTTCACCTCAAAATTAAGAGCTGTTATATGTTCTATCAGTATGTTAATATTTGTGGTTGTATCGGACAAAAGGTGTAAAAAGTTTTTTTCGAGGAATTGTAAATCTATGTTCAATTCCATTTAGTTTGTTTCTGTAGCACCAGCTAACAACACATGTCATCTCAAGGCACTTAACAAGTTGTATAGAAACAAGATGCTTTTGACTTATATCTAGACATATGGCATCCCATTTAAATGTTTTATCAACCTTTTTATACCTTGGCCATAACTCAGTAAAAATCAGACATTTCATTATATGTATAAATATTATAAAACAACCCCTTCAAGTTTGCCAGAACCTTTTCATCTTGCCTACTCTTAACCTTTGAATATGTGTCAGAATAGGAAGAAGATTCATATGAGGCTCGTAAACAACTGCCTCCTGTAATCTTAAGTGTTGAACAAGTGTCTGGTGTGATCAGAGGAGGAATAAATGAAGCGTCTTTAAGCAAATGGTTGTCACTTCAATGCTGAGTCAATGCAAAAGTGAAGAGCAGAGCATTACTCTGCTTACTAGCATTAGATTCCTTATGGGGAGACGTCTTATTTATGTATATCTCTGCCAGGTAGTGCTTTGAAAACTGTCTCTCTAACCTATTTAAAACAGATGATTTCAGTCATGCTCACTGCCAGCTTGTTTTGGGCAAAGACAGTTGCTCAAGCACCTTTCCTACACAACAACGAGATTAGAATCTCCTTTGACTCAGAACACTTCTGTTCTTAAGCCCATGTTCCCTTTTGAAATGTCACTCACCTCTACTTTCATAATAAAAAAAAAACAACAACTGATCACTGATGCTGAAGTATCTGTTGTTTGTGGGTTCACAAAACCTACTGTATCTAGAACAAATGGCATGTATACAATTAAAGATCATTTCACATTTTGTCAGTGAACATAGAGTCTGCATCATGCAACTCTTTGATGCTAAAGATTTGATGTGCTTCTGCTGCACAGACTGTTCTTTTTGTTATACAAAGATAAGAGGTGAGATGGTGAAACATTACAAGAGCTTTGTGGGAGTCTGTACTGTCATGTTTCCACTTTTGGACCTTTACTTCCTGAGGACTGATGTGCTCTGTAGAGGCTAAAGCATGGTACTAATGCTGAGAACTTTCATTTTTAGGGTCAGGGGTTAGGGTTAGAGCTATGGTGTGGATGAGGTTTAGAGGGAGGGTAAAATTAGCAATACTAGGGTAAATATTAGTGTTGGAGGTACAAATAGAATTACAAAACTGAGAGGTAGTCAATACAAAGTTGTAATGTGTTTAGAAATATAACTGTGTTTTTAATTTACTTTTTTGTGAAGATGTTGCAAAGAAACGTCCCATTAGTGCTTTAACCCTTTCATGCATGAATTATGATAGTATATGTTATGATTTTTTTACCAAGTGTTTTTATTACTCTTTATGAATGAAAAAAACATTTTCATCAATTTTTTTTTAAAATATACTTTCTTTAGGGAGTTGCATAATGTCCAACTTAGTGTACACATTACTTACATATTTTTAATAACACAGAATCAATTCTTGGAATTTATACTTGATACTTGATGTCCCCATATTTTTTTTACCTGCAAGGATCGCCTAGAATAGAAGGAATGAGCAGATATTCCTCTCCCTCACAACCCATTTGCTCCTCTGTCGGCCATTTTGTTTTTTGGAGGAAAAAAAAAAAGTCACTTGCAAAGGCTGACGAGTAGGTGGCAGTTTGACAAGTGGCAGGATGATACATTAGCGTCCACTGTAGTAACATATGTGCAAATGTGACATTAAAACATGCTCATTTAAGAGAAAACAACCATTTAATAACTGTCCGCTGTAGTGACCACTATGCATGAAAGGGTTTAATTAAGGATTCAGTGTGATGTTATATTATATATTTTGACTTCAGATTACATAATGAAATGAAAGAAGCAGTGGTATAATTCTAAGACAACACTATAGAAGGAGGAGCTGTCAGAAATACAGTAGATGAAGTGAAAGAAGTGAAACTTACTAACCATAGTTGGAGATGTTGATTTTAGGTCAGTCTGGTTTTAATATTTACTAAATAATTCCTTACTGCTAAACAGTAGGTGCTGTGTTATCTGAGTGTTCACTTGTCAAGGTGGTGATGGTGTTATCATGACAAAAGGAAATTGATTAGGAGGAGAGCGCTCTAACAAGGAGTTGTTGGGCATGTGAGATCATGTGAGAGCAGATGCTGAGGCACATAATAGAGGCTGCAAACATTCTTTTAGATCTAATAGCTACAGATTTACAAACTTCATGTGGCCTTTGACATGGCTCAAGAACAATGCTTCTAGGGCTTTATGGAATACAGTAGGTTTCCATAGAGAAACGGCTGTATTTAAGCCACACATCACATCAGCAAGCACATTACAAAGCAGCCGACGCCGTGGTTTAAGGCAACCATTCTCAACCTTGGGGTCATGATAGGATTTCTTGGGGTTAACAAATCATTTAAAAAATATATAAAATTGCAAAATTAATGTAGATTCTCACCAGCCATTAGAAGAATGGCGTTTGATTAATTGATTGACTTTATTGATCTCAGAGTGGAGAAATTTACTCGTTACATCAGCTATTACATCAATAGTCAAAGGAACAGAGGGTGCCAAAGGAAGAAAAAGGTATACAGGATATATACGGTACATACTGTGCTTCCACATATTATATATATATATATATATTAGGGATCGGACGGTTTACACTCCAGAGCAGAAGGTGGCGGTACTGCAACCAAAGCCAACCACCAGTAGTAAACAAGAAGAAGAAGAAGCGAAGCAGCGTAGCCGGGTGTAGCAGGGAAAAAAATCAGTTGTTGTGGAGAATTGTGTCGGAATGGCGAGTTGGAAAGAACAGAAGTTGGAAGACGCGCCAGCAGCACTTTATAGGTCTGCTGACTGCTGTATGGGACCACTTTGCATTTAGAGTGACCTACGATGACGGCGGAAAGAAAGTTGTGGATAAAAGTGCAACAGTGTGCAAGCATTGTGCAACGCGTTTTGTTTATGCTAACAGCAACATGACCAACATGTCATGCTAACCCCAAAATCCCTCATACTCCGTCAGTAACCCCCGCTGCGCTCCAGACCGGCTGCTCAAAGCAAAGCCTACAACCTCCACTGTGGCTCCCCTCTGAGTCCCTTGGAGATGGTAGAGAGCATGCGCGAGATGATGAAATTCAAAGCAGCAAAACATACGGAAATGATCCAGGGTTTCTGCGGATCATTTAAAATAATTACAATTCCATGATTTTTTTCATTAATTCCATAAATTTTTATGGGATTTCGGTGTAACAATCAACATATACCGAATCGAACCGAACCGAAAACCGTGACCACGAAACCGTGAATCGAACCGAACCGTGGATTTTGTGAACTGTTTCACTCCTAATAAATATATATATATATATATATATATATATATATATATATATATATATATATATATATATATATAGTGGCGGCTGCAGAAAGCGTTTGAAATTACCAAATTTTAAGTTAAATATTTGGCTACTTGAACGTTATAAAAGTAAAGTTTGTTATATTTATATTAACTTACATAATTTCTAACAGAGATTGGTTTACGACTTCATTTGTTATGTAAAATTCATTTTATCAACGCGTTTCAGAAGCTCCATGCAGAAAGTCCCCCGGGCCGGGAATCAAACCCGGAACCTTCTTGCTGCACGGCACTGTGACACTCACCAGCGAAATTCAAAATTGAATAAAAAAAACATACGAACCATCTAAACACTAAAACTTTATTTTAATTAATATAAAAGAAACATATCTAGGAAAGGTATGATCCATTTCTTTACATAATGAAATAGGCTGTTACAGATGTTCCAAAAAGAAAATATTAAAATGAAAACAATGCAAAAATGAAAACAATGCAAAAATTAAAGCAGTTTTTAGCAGCAATTTATGACACAAACCTATTTTTGCATTTAAATTGTATTTATCAGTGTCTGTTTTTCTATTAGAATGATCAATGTGAATAATATGTCTATGGCTGAAACAATTAATCAGATTAGTCATGATTAATCGATTGTTGAAATAAATTTCTACTAATTTAGTAATCGATTAATTGTAATAGAATAATTGTTGTCGAGTATAGAGACTTTGAAATGTTTAGCTGACGGAGTAACTCACTAAGAGCAGTAATTATATTAAAATTGTAAAAGAAACGTGTAAACATTTTGCATTTAAGATAAAAATTACTTTTCATCTATCAATATGTCTTCTCCATAACTCCTCAGTGGAAAAGTTTCAGTTTAACCTGGTTTAATTTAGCAAAATGTCTTCGTTAAGGAACCTTTTGCTATCTGATTATTAATCGATTAATCAAAAAAAAAAAAATCTACAGATTATTCGATTTACAAAATAATCCTTAGTTGCAGCCCTAAAGACAATTCAGACAGCCAAAATAAATAGACTAACTTCTGAATTTGGAGAAAAAATTTAAAAAAGTTCAGTTATTCCTTGTATGAATCAAAAATAATTAACAGATTTATTCATTTGAGTGAGTGGTGCTGATTAGTAAAACACACCAAATTAGGGACGGCCGGCTGCAGGTTTACTGTTTCAGACATGAGTTTGCTTTAGGGGAGTATCCCTTTTTTTCTGTGTCAAAGATGGTTCATCTGCAAACACAAAGCCAAGGCTGTGCTACACCTGTACATATGGGTTGTGGGTTTTTCTGCTCCAGCCTACAGGAACAATTACCCAGAAAGCACCTGTTAGTTTATTCTAAAAGCGCCACTTCCAACAGTCTACAGTTTGGGAGGTGTTTGTAAGTTATGCACTTGTATCACGGGAGGAATATTATTTGGGAATATTAGGAGATGAGAGAGCATTTACCCAAATTGATGTAACCTTTTCTAAAAGAATAGAACAGAAAAGGGGCTTGACATAGGCTAACAGACACAGACAACATAAAAAATACGACTAAGTTATATTTATCAGGTTTTAATTGGTTCCAAAAACATTTCTAAGACTTTGACTTCCAGTTAACCATAATGAATGCCACCAATGAACTATACACACATTGAGAAAACACTGATCACTTGGGAACCTTCTCAGCAGATGCTGTGCTGCCAAAAATTGATCGTAAGTGCACTCTAGTGATTTATTCAGGAGACTAAATAACACCTCAGTACGTAGTATTTTTTCAGTATTTTTTTTACAATAGGGAAAAGAAAACAGCAAAACCACTTGGTGCACATTTCCACCAGTTCTCCCCCGACTGATTGCCAAAGTGTTACTTTCTGACCATGGGGTTTTCATCACACACTGCCTCGGCCACTCATTTCAAAAGTGCGGCTTAGTGTTGCACAGTACAGAATGAGTCACCTTTATTGTCAGATACCAACCTTTTCCTTTTCATCTGCTCAGACCTCTAACCTTTCTTGCTTCCCTTGTGGCTTACCTCTCCTCTTATTATATTTACTTGAAAACCACAAGTGTTTTAAAAAGATTCTCCTGATCTTACAGCCTCACAAAGGCTCTAACTCAGAATAACTTGGTGTTAGACCGATATGTCTCCTGGGAGTATTTATCACCTTTCACTTCACTTACCTCCCCTGAGCGGGCTGTTTGCATCTCAGTCATCGCAGTTTGGCGGTTAGCGCTCTGTGTGAAGGTTCTGTTGTACAGATAGAGTTTGAGCAGTGTGCTGTCCTCTCTGCTAGCTCTTTTTTTTATTTTGCTGTGTTACTCAGTCCTGGTCTGAGTATTAATCACAAGTGTGCTGACAGATGCTTTGCATTTGGCAAGAGGGGTTCTTACCAAGGAGGAGGCAGACCAGTTGACTAATTTAATGATCAGTTTAGTAATTTATCAGAAGTTGAGTGTTATGTCAGCAGATTGTGGTTTAAAGAGGATTTTCTCCTGCTGAGCGACTTTATGCAGAACTCATGCAGAGAGAACCTGCTTTCTAATATGTTTCTTAACAACACCGACAACATCTTAGTGCATCCCAGAGTGAAGGGGCAATTTTTTTTGTTGCCATAGAGACAGATGCTGCTAAAGCTGCGTTTTTAAATGTCTGTGTGGGGCCTAGAAATAGGCCAAGATGATGTTGCATTTTGGCTCAGCTCCTAAAAATGCCAACACGTGTTCATCTAGTTATGGTCATCTAGTTAAGAAGCACATAGATAATAATTTGCTATTAAAGTTCATACAGAACGCTGCAAATTTTTTCATACAGCTCTAATACATGCAGCCTTCCAACTCAAAATGTCCCCCCTCAAAAAAAAAAAAAAAAAAGAGCTGGCTCTCAAGAGCCACATAGTTAATTATAGCAGTAAATGTTCTGTTATAATGTGACGTGGAAAAGGAGTCAGGACTGCAGCAGTCACAATATGTGTGGGATAGCAGCGGTGGTGGGTGGGGGTTTAGCCCTTTGCAAGGACAGTGGAGTTACTTCCACCTACTGTTCCCAGCCAACCAGGCAGAGGGATCACACATGCTGAAACTGGGGAGGGGGGGGGGCAAACAGCAGCACATCAGGCTGCGCTGCCGGCTCCATCTTTGGCACGAGTCTGGTGTTACTGCATCACAGTGGATGACAGGCCAGAGGTTCTCTGACCTTCCTGTCTTACCCGCGGGGAGAAGAACAACAGCTGGGCAGCCTTGCTGTGCCTTCCCTCCCCAAGCACATAACAGTCTGTGGGAAGAGCTGAAGAGAGAACAGCAGACAGTGACGACAGAGAGTGAAGACAGAAGAACAGGAAGCAGATGTGTTTTTTTTTTTCTTTTTCCTGTCATGTCCTTGCTTTCATTACTTCCTTTTTCCTCCTTCATTAGCTTGCCTTGCGTTTGCCTAAGAATCTTTAAAGGCCAAGTTGTTGCCATCTTCCTTTTATATCCACTTTTTTTCTATTTAAAAGTCAAGGTTTTGAACCATACTGATTGCAGACAAGTTCCACATGTGAACTGTCACTGCTATGTTGTAGGGTTTCAAGTTATCAATGATTCAAAACTTTTCTCTTATATTAAATCTTTTTAAAATTGTTTTATGAAGGACTAAATTCTTTGCAGTTAGGTAATTTGAAAAAGTTAGTGCATAATTATATTTTAGGATTGTACTCTACTGACTAAATAAACCAAAAAAGTGGTTTTCTCTCACATTGTTTAACTTGGACATAAAGCTATCATTTAAATATAGAGCATGCTGCTTTAAGATACCATCAGACAGAGCTGCAAACTGCACTATAGCTCTGTTTTTGTCAGAATGCTACTTTTCCTGTTGCTGAAATTGTAATCTTCATCAAATTAATTAGTCTTTGTAAGTGTTTGAATCTTCTTCTTGGTATGATATCAGCTATCAGGTTGTAACAGGAATCATGCAAGAATCATGGTGGAAATAATCCTCCATGGCTGGGAAACTGACAACACCTATGAATACTTGCATTGCAAGGACATTTTTACCCTGTTGCAGAGTAGAGGGTGATGTGTTAAGCAATGTGTGGAATCTTTTACTTGTAAAAAGTGCCTTAAGATGCTGCATGGGTATTTACACCGCACCAGGAGCTTTAAATACAGAATCAGGAACACTGAGTTCATTTTTGTCTTCATATTTTCTGATTATGCATGGAATTGGGATTTATTTCTTCAGAGAGGGAGCTTTGCTCAAGAGTGTTTACCGGTTCTATTATTGATTATCTTTTTAGTGTTTTTTTTTTATACGTTGGTAGTCTAGAAGACGCTTAGAACAGCATCAAAATGTTGAGGATATTCTGGTTCAGATTCTGAGAATTGTGTGTTCTTGTATATTACAGGCAGCAGTGCCTGCATGCCGGCGGGTGGCTCCTTGCTGCTTGTTTCTGTTTTCTCTTTCAGTTACAGTAGCTCCCTGCCTGGTGAGCACAGCTGCCTGTGCTTTGGTCCTGATGAGCAGGTATAAAGCTGCAAGAGGAGTAGGTCTGAGGGTTATTGGGGCATTTGCCTGGAGTTTTTGTTAAACCAAATTTAAGGCTGTCTTTTTGGAAATGTGTGGAGTTGAGGAAATCTGGTCTTGGATGGTTTTGTGACTGAGGCTTGGCGGAAAGCTTTTATTTTTCTTCTATGAATCCTTAATAATAGATCATCTGGTCTTTGGTAATCCTGCAGTAAAGGCTGGATCATTTACCCAACCTTTGACTGCAATAATTTTGGGACAACATTCTTTTAGTACATTACCTGGCTGCTAGCATCTCCAGAAAGCCCCAGATCTTTGTGACTGGTTGCACTGTGCTGTGAAAGCATCAATAATACTTCCTGCCATGATTCAACACCAATTTAATAGTCGGAAAGCTGAATACCCAGATGAAGTTTTGATTTGTAGTTTCACACTGAAAAAGATCTCAAAACCTCCTTTTGTGTTATAATAATTAACACCTAATGATCGACTAGCTGCATAATAACATCAAGGCCAGTGCAGATGTACAGGAAAATTAGCGTAGTTCATGAAAAACCTCTTAAATATATTTTATGAGAAGCTTAATATATTAAAAATATATTTGTACACAAACCACAATTTCAAAGCTCAGAAAGTATTGGTTCTCTACGCTTTCAGAAGGCAGAGTCAGGACTTTACCTGTGCTAATATGAATGGAAGTTCTACCTGGGCTTTTAAAAAGCCACAGACCTTTGAGTGACAATGGAAAAGGCATTTCTCATAGTTAGGTTTTCTCTCTTAATTGCTGTTGTTCAGCTAAATTTAAAAAAGCATATAGAGGTACATATTCATGTAAATACAGTCAAGCATATTAAGGGATACATAGAGGTGTAAATAGGCCTTAATATCCCGATATGGGGCCAAAAAATACCTGCTAACTTTAATTTAAACCTAAATAAAAATTAAAGTTAATATTGCCACCGCACAAGGTAAAGATGATAGGAAAGAACGTGAAAATAACAGATCTTCAAATTGAAAACTATTGACAACCAGCAGCATATTAGGGTTAAGCGACCAATAGGTATTACTCATACCAAATTGTGAAAACCATAAGAAATGTTTGATCACATTTTTAAATATATGTATTATAATTATTATGTATTACATTGCTGCTGTTATTATTGGTAGTACTTGTGACATGTGAGTAAGCAATTTAGCGGTGGAAGAATACAGAAATCAAGACACTACTTCCGATACATTACATCAGATCTAAAACTGTAATATTCCTGCAAAACTGAGAATCAAAACACCATATTAATTTTATTAACAAATAATAGATTTATGACTCACAAACTAAAGGAAAAATAGGGAATCAGTAAAGGATGATTCAGTGTTTTACAGCTTTTGTCATTAGTCTCAGAATCCTCTGAATATTAGCCTAAAATAGTAAGTCTGTACATATTTAAGGCAAGATTTTGAATAGGTTTAAAAATCTTCTTGATTTTCCTCGCCAAGAGAAATTGACCACAGAAACATTTGAAAATCAATTTTGTAATTTGGTGATGATGGTTAGTCAGAAAAGAAGTCTTAAGTCGTTATTTTGAAGCAGGGGAAGTCAGGCTACTTCCTTTTTATGCCCTTCAAAACAAGAGTTTCAAATGTAGATATCATGTGTCAGACTTACAGTAAAGCACTCACCCTCTCAGTAATGGCATAAATCTGAAGATGTCGCATGGTGTAAGACTTCCCTTTGGCAAAAAAATAATGTGACTTTTGGATATTGTGAGATCTCACTAACCCTCGTAGACATTTAAGTCTGCAGAGACAAAAAATGTTTTTTGACAGAGTTATGATTCTGTCCTTGTAGTATTTTCAGTCCTCAGGATAGCTGAAGACTTCTTATTCCACATGACCACTACCCAAACAATGTCTTCTCTCATTTGTCCGTAGAAAATTAGGGCTTGGGCAGAGGTGAAAGTGCTGAGGTATGAATGAAGGCAGGGGTGCTTTTATCCATTATACTGCTCTGTTAGCACTTTCTTATAGCTGACTTGTCAGATTACATTAGTGGCAAGTTTGCTCCCGAGGTCACCCGAGGCGGAGTCCAGTGTCATCTAGATGGAGTGGTATATAAATGTGTATAAAATGGGCCGAAATTACACACACACTGACATGAAGAGATCTGAGTGTCCCTCATTTTATTTTTTAAAGCCACTGGCATTGTACATGCAGCACTTATTCCTGCAGGATTTTCTTACGATTATCAGAAAAAAACAAAACATTTCACAGAGAACATGATTAGCAAGATAATGAAGCTCATTATCCCACATGAAAGGGAACTAAAGTGAAATAAGAGAGATTTAATGTTAAAGGACAGTAGTAGATTAGAAAATTGTCCTTTTCTTTTGATCAAGAAAAAAAGAGATTTAGATCGGGGGAAGAGAGCCATAAATAAGGCAGAATGACCAGGGGTAAATTTCCTGCAAGGCTTATAGTATTCCCTTGCTTTTGCAGCCTTGGTTTTAAAAATGAAAAATGCTCTACACATTAATTTCATTTACCAGTGCATAAAAGAGGGAAGTGACACTCACTCACTCAGACACAGAACTCTTTATTTTCACAATTTTTTTTATCCATATTGACTAAGGAAGAGTGGTGGTAGTGAGACCGGTTCATGTTGCTTTAGTCTACAGTCCGAGCATTAGGTGTTGCCCAAAATTAGTCACTGTAACTTCCCTCTACTTAGAAAAACTTTACTGATTGCTTTGAATTCTGAAAGTATAACGCCTTTGTTTGTGGATGTTGAAGCTTGGCCTGTTCCTCCGTGTAGTCCTGTTTCTCTGACTGTTACTAACTGTATATGTTCTCTTTCATCCTCTAACATGGGAACTGGCTCAGAGCTCGTCTGCCTGTCTGTGTGTCACCTGGAAAGGTGGTTGACAGTTGCCTTTTGTATCTCTGCTTCTCTATATGTCTGCTTCCGTCTCCTTGATTCCTAGTCTGCCTCAGCAGATGGCCTCTCACACTGATCCTGGTCCTGCTGGAGGTTTCTTCCTGTTAAAAGGAAGTTTTTCCTCTCCACTGTCGCTTCAAGCTTGCTTAGTGTGACAGATTGCCTTCCAGTCAGTGAGTCGATGCAATCAACTGTTTTTCTTAGAAAGAAAACTTTGAATCAGTTTGACTGTATGATCTATTAAATTGTCTCTGTAAAGTGCCTTGAAATCACATGTGTTGTGATTTGTCGCTATATAAATAAACTGAATAAAAATTTAATTGAGTATTTAATTGAATATAAGGCAGCATTTAAGAGTCAGTTCCACAAAGTTCGAAGCCATGGAACCTTCACCAGAAACAGTGAATTGAACGCTCTTGGTTGGGGGCAGGTTGTGGCTGAAGTGGTGAGATTTAAAGATTCTGGTGTCTTTTTCATGCGAGTTAATGGATCACAAGATTGATAAGAGTTTTGGCATTGTTAGCTAAACTACAGATGTGACTTCAGTCTGATGCGGTAAAGAGCTAAACTAAAAAGCAAAGCTCTTAAATTAATTGGTCTGACTATATTCTAACCTTACTATGCTTAGGAGAAGTAGGTCATGGTTGGAGGCACATCAACCTTATTGAAAACACTTCAACGGGGTACCTGATGGTAGTAGTAGATGGTTGATTGTATAGATGGACGATCAATTACATCTTGTCTCTTTCGAACGTAATACTTGATATGGCTCGTGTCATATTACACTCCCAGGGGTAGCTAATGACATGGGGCAGTATTCACGGAATACTTTGGCTTGTATGTACACTAATCTGGAATTGTTTATTCCAAAGGTAAAACTGCAGGGTTGGATTGTTGTTGCCATTGTTGTTTGGCTGCAAGAAAGGCCCAAGTTCCCATCAAACCTAAGAGCAGGCACCTTCTGTGTGGAGTTACTGCCATCCATACAACTTATCTGTCAGGTTAAGTGCACATTCTAAATTGTCCCTGCTTTTAAATGATCCGTGTATTGTTCTGTAGTGGATTAGTGATCTCTTTAAAGTACTTCCTCTTGATTGCATAGAGATATCTCAGTTTATGAAGCACGCTATTTAGTAATTTTATACTTTCCATTCATTTTGTTTTTGTTTGTACCACTTTTGGGTAGTGAATGTGCTTATTTTATAATCTTAAAGTTGCCAATTTTTTTATGTGTTAAGGCAGTGATTCCCAATCGGGTGTATGCAATGCGCTCTTAGACCACCCCTAGTGGTCTGCGAGCGCATTGCAAGGGATACATGAAAATATTTTATATCTTAGGTAATAAAATAAAATAGGGCTGGGATTAATTTTGCTTTGTGAGGACCCAATTGAAAATTAAACAAGCTTTTATAAATCAAAAACTAAGTTTTCCTATATGTTTGTGTTCACCAAAACGAGGCAGAGGAACAGACTGGATGTAGAGAACAGCCTGGTATCAGATTTTTTTCCACACTAAGCTGTTGGAGCTCAGGTGTCTTGATGAAGACAAATTAATACTAATTAGGTCAGTCTGACTATAATTTGTGTTCTTTATTTTGTTCTCAATTCATCAAGCATAAATGTGATTATAAGGGAGTTACTAAGAGGAGCTCCAGTTTTATAAATGCAGGTTTATAATATGATTTTATTTTGTATTTATTTTAATTCCTTACTAACTTCCAGTCAACATATTTATGTTGTTTTTTTATTTGAGGTGGAAAAAAATATATACATAAGAATTAAATGGTCAGGTTAAAAGATAAAATATTTTTTAAATAATCTATTTATTTTATAATATAGTTATTGTACGTTACACTTTTGGATGATCACCAATTCTTCTGACTGAGAGGGGTATTCATGGTAAGACGAAATGTACAGATTAGAAAAAAAGTAAAAAAAAAAAAGGTTGGGAAACACTGTGTTAAGGTACAGCCAGTGAACTTTGTTCATACGAAAAACTTATGGTTCAATGCAGAATAGTTTCTTTATTTTATTTCTAAGACACTGCACACTGTATTGCTTATCTTTCCCAAAAACAAATAGAAATAAAACAAACCCTTCAGTGGTGTTTCTTCTTATTTATAACCTTGTCTCTGTAGCCCTTTATTTGATATACACTATATTGCCAAAAGTATTTGCTCACCCATCCAAATTATTGGAATCAGGTGTTCCAATCACTTCCATGGCCACAGGTGTATAAATTCAAGCACCTAGGCATGCAGACTGTTTTTACAAACATTTGTGAAAGAATGGGTCGCTCTCAGGAGCTCAGTGAATTCCAGCGTGGAACTGTGATAGGATGCCACCTGTGCAACAAATCCAGTCGTGAAATTTCCTCGCTCCTAAATATTCCACAGTCAACTGTCAGCTGTATTATAAGAAAATGGAAGTGTTTGGGAACGACAGCAACTCAGCCACGAAGAGGTAGGCCACGTAAACTGACGGAGCGGGGTCAGCGGATGCTGACGCGCATAGTGCGAAGAGGTCGCCAACTTTCTGCAGAGTCAATCACTACAGACCTCCAAACTTCATGTGGCCTTCAGATTAGCTCAAGAACAGTGCGCAGAGAGCTTCATGGAATGGGTTTCCATGGTCGAGCAGCTGCATCCAAGCCATACATCACCAAGTGCAATGCAAAGCGTCGGATGCGGTGGTGTAAAGCACGCCGCCACTGGACTCTAGAGCAGTGGAGACGCGTTCTCTGGAGTGACGAATCGCGCTTCTCCATCTGGCAATCTGATGGACGGGTCTGGGTTTGGCGGTTGCCAGGAGAACGGTACTTGTCTGACTGCATTGTGCCAAGTGTAAAGTTTGGTGGAGGGGGGATTATGGTGTGGGGTTGTTTTTCAGGAGCTGGGCTTGGCCCCTTAGTTCCAGTGAAAGGAACTCTGAATGCTTCAGCATACCAAGACATTTTGGACAATTCCATGCTCCCAACTTTGTGGGAACAGTTTGGAGCTGGCCCCTTCCTCTTCCAACATGACTGTGCACCAGTGCACAAAGCAAGGTCCATAAAGACATGGATGACAGAGTCTGGTGTGGATGAACTTGACTGGCCTGCACAGAGTCCTGACCTCAACCCGATAGAACACCTTTGGGATGAATTAGAGCGGAGACTGAGAGCCAGGCCTTCTCGTCCAACATCAGTGTGCGACCTCACAAATGCGCTTCTGGAAGAATGGTCAAAAATTCCCATAAACACACTCCTAAACCTTGTGGACAGCCTTCCCAGAAGAGTTGAAGCTGTTCTAGCTGCAAAGGGTGGACCGACGTCATATTGAACCCTATGGATTAGGAACGGGATGTCACTTAAGCTCATATGTGAGTCAAGGCAGGTGAGCAAATACTTTTGGCAATATAGTGTATAAAGGGAGAAATGAAAGAAACATTTATCTCTGACCTCATGACTAAACTAATGAAACTCTTTTAAAACTGTTTGTAAATGAAACATTGTTTCATTTCCATCTACCACATGAGTAAATGACGCCTTTAAGTTCTTTCTTTTCTCCAGGGATGCTGTTTACTGTGTGTTTTCCCGTGTCTCTTGGAATAACAGAAGCTGTAGATGAGGAAATCTGATCATCTGGCTGAAATAAGTCTCTGTTTGCATGTTAGAAGAAGGACATCCTTGAAGCCGGTGACTTCACGACAGATAACGGGAACATCCTTGGATCAATTTTGGATTTCAGACCAGCTGCTGTTTTATTTTCAATTCAGATCTTAAGCTGATAGTGGTTGTGAGAGTTTGCCATTTTTCAGTGTTGTAGCATAATAATTAACTGTTCTGTACATAATGTTCTCAAAGAGAAGGTTCTAACATGATGGGTCATTTTAGTGGCAAAGTATGCATGAAAAACTTCATAAATAGATTAGGGCTGAAACTGTAAATCGGATTATTCATGATTAATTAATTAATTATTGAATTAATCGTCAACTAATTTAATAATAAATCAATCGTTAACTGGAGTTTAGAGACTGTAAAATATGCCTTTAGCTGCCAGATCAACCCACTTAGGGCAGTAATAATATCAAAATTGTGAAAAATATGTAAACATTTTGCATAAAAAAAAAAGGTTTTCTTCTGTCAATATACTCCATCCAGAACTCCTCAAGTGGAAAAGTTTTAGGTTAACCTGCTTTATTTCTGTATAGATTCTTTATGAACCTTTGGCTAATCGATTATTAATCAATTAATCGTAAAAACAATTGACAGATAAATCAATTTCTAGAGTCCAAATTTAATGTCGCTTAAAATATCTGAATAAATAAATAAGCATGTAGATTGTCCCTTAACTGAAGAAAATCAATTTTGGTTACCCAGTCCTGTCGGAGTGTTGCTCCAAAAAAAAAAAAAAAAAAAAAAAAAAAAAAAAAAATGATATGTGAAGATATGTTTAAAAAAAGAACCCAAACAGTTGGAGCCTACTGACTGTCCTGCTAATGCTCCTGCATGGAGTGGATTTTAGGGGGGAGAAATACCCAACAGCTGTCCGTTGGAATAACAGGAGTGACTCAAGTGACTGCACCCCAGTGTTCATGTCACCCAGGCAGGCTTTTAATAGCTGAGCCTGGCTGCAGAGAAAGAGGTACAGTGACTTGATCACATGTCAGAGATGAAAGCAAAGCAGAAGGTTTGTTGATGGAAGAATCTATCCTCTCTGTGATTTCCTGTTGTGCAACAGTCTGCGGGCCTCCGCTAAAACCTTTTTCTCATCTATATTGATCTTGTGTTAATGAAGCACAAAATTTCCATGTTTGAATGTCTATTATAATGGCTCATCATAGCAATTAAATCAGGCTTCTGCAGTGCTTGAGCTCAAGTCTATGCATGACGGCAAGGGTGTTTGGAAAAATATTTTTGAAAGTAATTTATATTTAAGTCTGGCTTGCAGCACCAGGAATAGTGAAGTAGAATTATTGCTCTTGGCAGTTTGTGTGGAGATGGAAAACCAAAAATGACTTTTGGTTTTATAGGAGGATTAGATATATATTTAATGAGAGACTTTATTCATAACTTATATTTAGATCTTGTGCTCAAACTAAGAGATCTGCAGAGTTGTTCACCACAGCTTCAGTATGCGCTCCGTCGGTTTAGCTGGTTTCTCTTTTGCAGAAAACTTGAAGCTAAAGACGAAAACATTTGTGAAAAAAAAAACGTTCTAAAATGGGTTTATTGTTGTGAATAAAGAATTCATTTTTTAAAGCCATCACCATGACTATTGCTTGAGAAAATACAAATTTCCTCTCATTTTATTGGATTTCTTGCTTTAAATGGTGTATTTCGATCTGTTAAAGTTAAATAAAATTGTCCCACACACTTGTGAAACATTTTCCTTTCAGAGATAATCCCCTGGCAACATTAGCTTAATATAAAAAAGTGATATTTTAAAGACCAGTGTCATGATTGTGCAGAGTTCTACAAAATTATTAACCGCATTTGGTAGTGCCGCAAGATTGGCTGGCATATTATACATAAAGATTGATGGCAAGTTCAGCCTAAAAAAAACTTAACACAAAGCTTTTTTTTCTTCTCCATGTTGAAAGTTAAAGTGGAAGATGCTCTATTTCCAGGTGGATCATCAGAATAAGTGGTTCTCCTAATTGTCAATCATTCTGGTGATATGTTTACGTAAGGCCGTCCTATGTGCTAGTCACCATTTTCACTGACCGGTGTAGAGTCTGACATAGTGGAAAAATTGTAAATCTTTTGGAAAGTAAGCTTGTATGATCACTGCAAACAGCAACATTTAAACAGAGCGTGCACAAGAGGAAATGGGCTCCTGCATGCTCTTGCACGTATTTGATTGGCGTCCCCTCTCAGGAGCGGGTACAGGGTTGTGCATGTGCATTTTTTTGGAATGGAGAAGGTAGGCTTTTCAAACATTTTAGAGAATTCTACACTATACCTTTAATTGTCAAGTCTGTTGGGTGATACATAGGTAAAACAAAACAAAACAGTGGTGCATTTGCTTAGATTAAAGCAAATATTTCCTTGAATATATACAATTCTTATGTATATATTCAATGTGTTTTATTTGCTGGGTATAAAAGCACTGTGTATCTATTCTAATTCATGTGGGCTTCAGAAAAAACAGGCTTTGTTCTTTAATGATCAACCATGATTTCAGCCAGACTTCATCCAATTTAAATCCTGAAATCCTCTAAGCTTTTACTGTGTGTTGGAGCTGTCCAAGGCCAGTCCTTGAGAGCTACCATCCAGAAAATTTGGGCCTACACAAAGACGAACCTAATATATTTTTATAAAAGTCTCAGGATTTTCATTTGTTCTCATAAGTGTGCAGAGCCCCAACAGAGTACATATGTTGGGTAGTAGAGAATCGCACCCAGAGTTTTAAAAAAAGACAATGGGCATGCACAGACAGCTCATGTGAGGTAAACACAAGAACATGCTGGTTATAGAGGTAGGTTGAGCTACAATACCATTGTTTATAATAGACATCTGGCTCGCATGGACGCAATAAAGTATGAAAAGGTTTGAAGACATTTCGCTTCCCCTACAGGAAGCTTTTTCAATTCAAAATGTCAGAAATAGCATAACGTTTTTTGGTCCACTCTATTAAGTTTCAAACTCAATGCTATTTCTGACATTTTGAATTGAAAAAGCTGCATCAGCAGTGCTGTGTCTGTCTCCCTGCCAGCTTCCAGATCAGCTGCTCTGATTAGTTGATCTGGTGCGTCGAGCAGCAAAAATGTAATTTTCCCAATTCCAGCAGCTACTGCTTATGAAGCGCGTCACACACATCAGAAGCTCATAAGGCGCTGCTTCGGCTACTCAGATACATCAAGATGCGCTGCTCCTGCTGCCTGAAACACTGTGCAGGACCTTTTGCTGAGTCTTGATGCACATCAACCTTTGACTTTACATGTAAACCATCTGCTTCCGCTGCTTCAGCAGTGTGGTGTGGTCTGAATTTAGCATTAGACTCCATTACTTTCTGCTAAAATCAAATTACCACCATAATAAATAGAAATAATAAAAAACACCTACATATTAAACCATTTACTTAATACATGCTCAAAAATAATACATTTTTTATTACATTTTTATCAGTTTTTAATGTATTTTAAGATTACTAATTTTTATCTGCCAAATTATTTGGATTGAGTAAGAAAGAGCATTTTTTTTCCCCCAAAAGAAAATATTCTAATTTAACAGAAAAAAAAGCACTGCCTACTATATGACTTAAGCAATCAAAGATTTGCTAAAAAATTATACAGGGATTTTTATAAAATTGAGAATTGTATTAGAATTGTATTGCATGATAAAAACAGACTTTTATCTTGTATTGAAATTTCTGCTTTGCTATGATTTGAAGAATTTAATCATAATTAAACATTAAACAATTTCCAGAAGCAAAGGGAATAAATAAATAACACACCTCATCTCTTTCTATGCACCTGGTTTATCGGTAATGCATGCCAAGCAGGTTTGTCATCAACCATCTACTGCTTCATCCAAAAAGCCACTTGATCCTTGGTCACCTGCTCTAGTTGCTGTAACCGCCAAACCGTTCAACTTCCCTCTGGGACTTCCCACAGTGACCTTTCCTTTATGACCTAACATGAACATGCATGGGAAACCCAGTGCAAAGGTCGATCCTTTCTGCTTTTGCATGGGGAATTTAAGACGAGGTGCAGAAAACCCATCAATACATAATCAAACAGGTGGACAGCTGGTCTCTAAAGGCTGTCAGGATTTGAAATTGTTTTTTTTGTCAAAAGGAGCCACAAGAACAAAATTAGGCGAAGTTTTCAAACCAAAATTATTTAAGGGAAAAAGAATAAGAAAGGAATCAACAGCACTTGTATGAGTCAGCATAATAGAAAATCAGACTGTGCCGTTTTGAGGTGCATCTTTTGCATTTGAATGAACAACTATTTTGTGATATTTTCTGATCAGTAAACCAAAGATATTGGTGTGAATGCATCCTGGTTTTAAATGTCATGATTTTTTGTTGAATAAACTCCATTTGATAAAAGTAGGCATTTATTGATTTTTAAACATTACAACACCTTAAGAAAAGTGATAGCATGTATAAAAACCTAGTTGTTTTAAATGATGGTACTGTACAATGATTTCCCATCATGTTTTCCTGCAGAAGAGAATGTGTATGTTTTTGTGGTTATCAATAACTGACAGATTGTACAGAGCGGTTGATGGGACACAGAGAGAACATTGTTTCTTACTGTTTCACTGTGAACCTGTGACCTTATTTATCAGTGGTGTCAAAAGTACCCACATTTGTTACTTAAGTAGAAGTATAGATACTGTAGTTTAAAAACACTGGTGAAAGTTGAAGTATCAACTTGACCTCTTTACTCAAGTAAAAGTGAAAAAGTATGTGCTCCAAAAACTACTTAAAGTATAAAAGTATAAAGTAACCTTTAAAAAAAAAACAGCCAGATGCCGCTATATGAATATTAAAGATAAATTTTTCGACTATTTCTAAACATTCTCTGAGATAGGGCCAAGGATGAGGGAGGTCTTGTTGGTCTCTGTCTCCCGATACGCTCTTGCCTGTGTCCAACCTTTCAGACATTTCAACATCTTTTTCTGAATCCAACATTGTAGCATGGCATAGACAATTCACGTTAGCAGTTTGAAGAACACCTGCTTGCTTCTGATGATTTCCTTTAGCTAACCAATGAGTGTTTGCGTTATATGACTCATCCAATCACACTAGTTTTCACTAGACGTGGATGGAGCCAATGATCTGCATTGGATGTAGTAGCACATGACGGGAAATAAATATTTACAAACATTAAACCAGGGGTAACCAATTAAATATCAGTGGGTCTGAATTAGGCTTGTCCCGATCCGATCCACGTATCGGATCGGACGCCGATATTGGCAAAAAAATGCGTATCGGCAAGGCATGTAAAAATGCCGATCCAGACTGCCGATCCAGTTTTTTTTTTTTTTTTAATCCGGTACGTATTTTCCAGTTTCGCCGATTGAAACCATCCATTCCACTATTTTGCGCCAGTGTTCCCCCGAATCCGGTCCGCATTTTCCAGAACACCTTCAACACACCCACAGGTCTTTTTGGGTCTGTCTCCCGGCCTAACCATTAAAACAGGTGAATTGGAAGATAGCGGGGAAAATGTCAGCCGTGTGGGATTATTTTATCCTGCACGATGTGTAGATAAAATTCAGAATTCAGCTGGCTAGATGTTATCAAGAGTACTAAAACCCTTTTCAACATGAGTCTTACAACTAAGGCTAAATACTTTAACTTAAACTTAAATACATGCTCGAATAGGCTGGTATCGGCCAGTATCGGAATCGGATCGGAAGTCCAAAAACAATATCGGTATCGGATCGGAAGTGCAAAAACCTGGATCGGGACATCTCTAGTCTGAATAAAGAAAATACATTAAATTTTTAAATTGAAAAAAAAAAAAAAATTGCCAAAAATTGCATCCTGTGTTATCTCAGAGGAGTTGACACTTATATATCTGTATTCCTATACATCCATCAGTAGTTAAAGGTCAAGGGTCAGCAAATGCAAATTCTACCTGTAAAACAATAACAGCGTAATTGTCACTGTCTGATCTGAAGCCTCATTTGGAGCTTCTAAACTGGCTTTTGAAAAACTTTGATAATTTGCTGCTAATATTACAGATTTTTTTAGAATAAAAAACTAGCAGATGTGCACAATCAAACAAAAATTAGAATTACAATTATAGAGCAATCAGTATTATAAAAAAGCCAACACTGTTTCTGAATAGATACATTGTTGTATTAGTTAAGTTCTGTTCCGTTTATGTATCTTTCCTTGAAAATATGAAATGTCCCATGCTCCTGAATGCACCATAGCTATCTGACGCTTGTGAATGCATCACACTGGTCTGTGAACGCTGTGCTGTGTTGATGCGCGTTTGATTTTCCGCTTCAGACAAAGCTCTGCAGTTTCCAAACTCACGTCGGCATCACTGTTAATTGTTTTGTGTGAAAAACAAGAGACTAGAAAAAATAAATCAGCCGTAACTTGGTCAAAATCTTTGGATTAAATGTTGTTCATAACACCCATATATTTTTTAAATGAATCTTCCATATAATCACAAATGTTTTCCCCAGGAGAGGAATATTTAAAAGTTTTTTATATCATTAATATAACAACAAGTAGCTCCATTGGTCATGGTTTAATCAGTTTCCCTCATTGATATGTGGTTGTACAGAGCGAGGCGCGCTCCAGCTACTGGGGATGCATATTCAGCAGGGATGCACTTTTCCGCATAACACTGGACCGCGGTCCGCTAATCCGTGACCTCTGCATTAAACCGAAGCCAAAAGTAACGAGTAACAGTTGTTTTAATAATGTAAGGAATAGAAAGTACAGATACTAGTGAGAAAATGTAATGAGTAGAAGTCAGAAGTAAGAAGAAAAATTAGTAATGCAGTAAAGTATAGATACCTAAAAAGTGTACTTAAGTACAGTAACGAAGTATTTGTACTTCGTTACTTGACACCTCTGTTATTTATACAGAGCCTCAGTGTTTTGAGTCCAGTTCAGTTTGTTATTCAGGTGAACACTTAGGTACTTGTAAGAGACCACTATCTCAATGTCCCTTCCCTGGATGTTTACCAGTGATTGTGGGGTGAATCTGCTTCTGCGAAAGTCCACCTCTAGCTCCTTGGTTTTCCCTGCAGTAATCAGGAAGTGGTTATGCTGGCACCAGACCCTTGGTCCACTGTCTCTGAGTCGTCCCCACCTGTGATGAGGCCAACTATGGCAGAAATGTCAGAAAACATCTGGGTAGTTGATGAGGATGTCTGGAGTGCAGAGGGTGATGATGAATGGTACCAGCAATGTTCCCTGTGGGACCCCCACACCACAAACCAACCTATCTGAAACAAAGCCCTGTGTCCTCAAATATTGAGGGCGGCCAGTGAGGTCGTGCAGAATTCACTTGGACATGTACTGGTCCACTCCTGACAGTAAAGCATGGCAACAATAAAAAATGTAGAGATCAAAACTTTTATCAGATTCTTTGGATCAGACTGGTAAATCATTCTAATTCATGTTTTAATTTTAGTTTTTTTTTTTTTTTACTGTCAGTATGCACTGTGCTCAGGCATGAAGGGGCGGAGAAGCAAAAACATCCAACAAGTTCCTGGGGTCAAACTGCAGATGGCTGTGTTGAGTAAACAGTATCTAAATCTTTGTATTGCCTTCTCCACCTAAAACTGCACTCCCAGGCTGCGCCTTTTAAAATCATTTGCAGTATCAAAGTTATTTGTAAATACAGCATTTTTTCTTGAATTGAGGAGGTAAATGAGAGACTTCGCCAATTTCGACTGCAACTAATGATTATTTTTAAATTGATTAATCTGTCAATTATTTTTTTTGATTAATTGATTATTAATCTGATAGACAAAGGAGGTTGTTTGTGAAATTAAACTAGGTGAAACTAAAACTTTTCCATTAAAGCTCTGGATTGAGCATATTGACAAATGAAAAAAAAAAAAATCTTAAATGCAAAATATTTCTATATTATTTTACAATTTTGATATAATTACTGCTCTAAGTGGGTTGATCTGTCAGCTAAAGGCATGTTCTAGAGTAGCGTCTCTATACTCCAGTTAGCGATTAAGCGATCACTAAAATAGTTGACAAGTAGTTCAATAATTGATTCATCTTATAAATTGTTTCAGCCATATTTCCAATGGAACAACACAATGTACACAAACAATTATTAAACAATTATTATTATTATTAAATATTAAACATTAAAACAATTGCATAGTCGTATTTCAAGTGCATATTTATCTCATTTTAAGAGTAAGAAATTCATTCCATTTGCAAATCATGTCATTTACCTATTCAAATTAAGGGTAAATACAATTTATTTAAGAAAGGTGTACTTATTTCTGTATCGTCATTGCAGTGCATGCAAAGAGTTTTTTTCGTTTATTAATTATAAAAGCTTTCTGAATTCTTTATACTTTAATTATTTTTAATATCAATTCAGTTTATCTCTATCTTGTGCTTATTCAGTTTACATTTTGTCTCAAGTGACTCTACATAAACAATTCAAACAAATCATCCAGACACATTGGTTAAAGTTTTCCATCCAAGAAACCCAGCTGGCTGCATCAAAGGTTGGCTGTATCAAAGGTTGGCTGCAGCCACAAAACAGAACTAAGGATTGAAGAACAGGGGTCAGTTTCATGAAGCAGGTTTACCAAAAACTCTTAAGGTGTCCAAACCTGAAAACAGAGAAACTGACTTTTGTGGTGCACAAAGAGAGTTTATTCATCCTTGTTTCAGTCACCGCAGTAACATTCTCGCCAGAGGTAGCAGTAGCAGTTTCCTCTGTCTCCGCTTGTTCTTTGGTTTGTTTAATATGAGCGAGATGCTGATCATTTAATTTTTATTTAGTTATATTTACAGTACATGAAGAACTGCTGATATAATTTTCAGATTACACATAAATGGATTAATGAATTCCATGGGGGGAAAAAAAAATTACTTTAGGGTTAGGATTAAGATTGACTCAATGATAACAACCTAATGAACCTACTGGCACAATCTAAAGCCATTGTATGGGATTGATAGCTGCTTATAACGGCCATTTATTGGAATGATAACATCCAAAGCGTGGCTGCAAACTGCCACTTATTTACTAGAGTAAAAGAAGACTGAATCAACATGAGGGGGGATGCATGGGATATATATATGCATGAGATATATATATATATATATTAGAACTATAAAATATATAGTTATATATAACTATATAGATCTATATATTAAAACAACATTTTTAGATTTCATTTTCACCTGTTGTCAGAAGATTTCCCCTAAATACATACATTGATCCACTTCCATTCAAGAAATAATCCTGTAATATTTTCACGGTAACAACTACTATGGCAAGGCATTTTGATATGTACTAATTTTGCTTTCAAGTTTACTTTACTTTCATTTCAAAGAAAATGAAATTCTCAACATCTAGAATAAACATTCTGGATGTCTATAACTTAATTTCAGATCTCTATATTCCTAATATTACTGTTTAGCATTTGTATTATTTTAACTATTACTTTAACAATCCACTGGTTTTCCTAAGATGGAAATCTTTGAATTAATTTGACTGTATGATCTGGTGAACTGTAAAGTGCCTTGAGATGACATGTGTTGTGAATTGGCGCTATAGAAATAAAGTGAATTAAATTGAGCTATGAAAAAATGTTTTTCAGATCTCATAAATACATTTTCAGTCAAGCTGATAAATGTAAGAACGGTCACTTAAAATGTGTAAACATTTCTAGATATATTAAACTTAATTCTTACTAATATAATTTTTTTTTTTTTTTTTACTTTCTAAAATTCAGTTTCTGCTACAAAAATGTAACTTAGAAAATATATTTTTTACAGTTAGGTCCAGGAGTGTGATTTTGATGAGGAAGAATCTTATTTTAGGGATCTACAAATTGAGCCCACTTAACATGCATATAACTTATGCATTACCTCGAGCAACAATCTTCTCCTTCGCAACCTTCCTCTCCTTTGCAGCTGTAGCATTTTTCTCAGTCTTTTAAACACAATCACCTTTTTATTTTAAATTATTTTTGCATTTCTGCATTAAAATCTCCTTTTCCAGTGGGGTGAAATAGGCACTTCCTGTTGAGATGGTCCCTCATTGAATCAGTGCCCCACTGATAATGGCTTTTCATACTTGTTGCGCATGCGCTTGACTCTGAGTGGACCTAGTTAAAATTAATTGAGCTAATTGATAGCAGCCATTGTGAAACAGAACACAGATTCTGACTTTTGGCTAGATCAATTTAAAGTTGCAGATTTGAATTTTGATTTGTTACACCTGCTTTTTAAAACAGACCCCAGGCCTAACACTTTCATCTCTAATGGAAGTTCCATGATGGAGTCGCAGAACAGAGAGGCAGGACAGAGGTAGCTGCCATGACGAGAAAACGTAAAGAGAACATAAACTTAGCCCTCTATGGCATTCTGTTGCCCTCAGGCAACAAACCACTATTTTGGCCCACACACGCCCCTTTAAATTTTTTTAAGTAAAACATCACATTAAAAGTCTGATGATATGTCTGTGACCAATGAAATTTGAGCTAGGCGTGGCTTTGACCTTTGTCTTGGAGTGAAACAATCCTTTTTTGGACCGCAGCAGACTTGGACACACCCCTAGCAGAAGGTAAGATAAATTTAACTTTTTTACATGTTTAAATTTAAATAATTTTGTATAAATAATATCTGTGATGTGCATGAATAAGTAAAAAAGCATATTTGATTGAGTAAAGACACCTTTTGTCTTCATTTATATACTAAAATGGCAGTTTTTCATTCGTTGCCTCAGGGCAACATTGTGCAGTTAGACCACTTTTGTGTGAACTATAACATGCTCATGGATGGAGATGTGTAGGTATGTGTAGTTATCAACATAATAAATTTTTTTCTGTACTATCTACTATTAATCACAGAAAATGGATGCACAAAGATTTTATGGGCGTAAGGAACATGATCAAGTGGTTAGGCTCATTCCTTCTGACAGTGAGGACAGTGAGCTTGAGGAGAGTGACAGTGAGGAAGAGTGGACTCCAAAATCAGGTTTGAGGGAGAGTTGGGAGATCATGGTTCAGTCAGTAGAGTAACATACTGTATGGAATGAGCATGTATGTGCGTTTGTACATCAGTGAGTAAAGAGAGGTATATATGACCTATTCTAATTTTATGCTTACTGGTTTCTTTTGAAAACAGATGACCTGCCTGATGACAATGAGTCTGTGGATGAAGAGGAAAATGAAGATGATGAAGTATTACAGGAAGCTGTTCCACGCTTACCCCGTTGGAGAACACCCCACAGTGCCAATATCACTGACTACCCAGAATGGCAGGCCAGTCTTCCAAAATCAGATCATATCAATTCCCCCTACAAATACTTCAAGATGTTTTTTTCTGAAGACATTCTGGAACTAGTTGTAGAGCAGTCAAATTTATATGCCATTCAGTGTGACACCAACAAGCCCCTTAACCTCGCTAAAAAAGAACTGGAACAATTTATGGGTACAGCAGTATACATGTCATTGTTTGGATTACCAGGCACCCGCATGTTTTGGAACAAAGCCACCCGAGTGTCCCAGGTAGCTGACACCATGGGACTAAACAGATGGGAGTTCATTAAAAAATCCCTGCACTTCAACAACAATGAGGTGAGACAACAAGAAAATATTGATCCACTCCACAAAATCCGACCACTGGTCACTCATCTTACCTCAAAGCTGCAGACAATACCAATGAGTGAGAAGTTGGCTGTAGACGAGCAGATGGTCCCATTCAAGGGAAGAAATACACTCAAGCAATACCTGCCAGCTAAGCCAAAGAAATGGGGCTACAAGATATTCATCTTGGCTGGCTCTGATGGTGTCCCGCACAATTTTGAGATTTACACAGGGAGAGTTGTGCAACCACCTGAGCTGCCAGATGTAGGAGCAAGTGGCAATGTTGTCCTCCGTCTGGCCCAGCCAATACCCAGACAGCAGAACTACAAGGTGTTCTTTGACAACTGGTTCACGAGTGTCCCTCTCATTCTCACACTTGCTCAGCAGGGAATTCACTGTACTGGTACTGTTCGTAGCAACAGACTACCAGGTGTCAACTTGATGTGTGATACTGAGTTGAAGAGAACTGGGCGTGGATCTTTTGAACAGAAGATGGCCACGGTTGGCGAAACCACCTTGCATGCCTTGAAATGGTATGATAACCGTTCAGTCAGTCTTCTCAGCAATTACATTGGAGCACACCCAGTCACCGACGTTGATAGGTGGGATGCCAAGCAGAAAAAAATCATCAAAGTTCCCTGTCCTGCTGTGGTGAGAGAGTACAATAAAAATATGGGTGGAGTGGATCTGCTGGACTCCCTCATTGCACTGTACCGCAACAAAATCAGGTCGAAAAAGTGGTACCATCGGCTGATGTTCCACTTTATCGACATGACCATCGTGACTGCCTGGCTGCTCTACAAGAGAGACTGCAGCAGCACTGGGATGAGAAAACAGGAACAGATGAGGCTTTATACACTCAAGTCGTATATTGCAGAAAGCTTGTGCAAAAGTGGCAAGAATCTGGAGCGCAAGAGAGGTCGTCCCAGTTCCACAATTGCTGGGGAGTACGAAGAGAAGAGGAGAAGAGGACCCACTACACCTATCCCAGTCCCTGATGTGCGTCTGGATGCCACAGCCCACTGGATGGTCATGGATGAAAAGAAAGGGAGATGCAAGGTACCAAGATGCACAGGTACACCTAAAGCCAAGTGCCAAAAATGTGACGCCCACCTTTGTTTCACATCCACCAGCAACTGCTTCATGAGGTTCCATACAGAATAATACAAACTGTACTTTGTAAAAAAGAGAAACACAGAGCCATTCAGTACCCCACAGGAACATGTATTTAGAAACATAAACACACTGCAGCTAATCTCTAATGCACTAATTAATAAACCATTTGTGGCCGTTTGTTGAAAGGAAACTTGTTGAAATTGAAATAAAACTTGAAATAAAACTTCTTCTAATGTATTTATTGCTTGTTTGTTCATCATTCCACTTAAAGAAAACCTTGGCGTTTTAGTACCCTTATAGCATATTGTTGCCCTGAGACAACAAACCAAAATCTGGTGGGGGGGGCAGGGTGGAGCACATTTTCTGATTGATATTTTATAAAGACCCCCTCAAGCTCCCAAAACTAGGGTGAAATATTTTTTTCCTCATAAAATAAAAATTCATGCCATAGAGGGTTAGAGGTTGAACTAACAAATAATTAGACGTATATCGTATGCTAATCCGCTTCCATTGGAAGTATTCATTTTCTTCTCTTTGGGTTCTACTTTAATCTCAATTCAAGTAGAACCCAATTCAATTCAGACTGTTTTTCTTCCTTATTTCAGAACCATTTTTGAGATTTTTTTTGGCAACGGCTTCAGCCCTGCTACCTATTCACTATCTTTTTACATAATGATTTTCAGGTTTAAACAGAGGCTTTAACTCCATCAATCTTTGTTAAATGATTCATACACAAAATCATTAAATGTGTGCCGCCCCTCCCGCCTCCCCCTCTTATCAGAGTTATGAGCTTTTCTAACAGCAACAACTTTCACTACATCAAACAGAACCTGGTCCATGCTTCTAATCACAGGCAGCTGCACTAATGAATAAAAAGTGCATTAAATCACACTACTGCCTCTGTAACAATACGATGCACCTTTTTGAGTTGAGACCACCCACTGCTCCTATATGGGCTAAAACCCCAAGACACCATTGTGGTTAAATGTAGAAAGAAACAAGCTGTGAGACTGCAGATTGAGCTAATAAACTTAGCTAATTTGCTACTATAAACTTTTATATTCATATGGTGCCTCTTCATTTAAGAACCAGCGGTTTACTTTAAACTCAGGCAGACTTGTTAGCAGGAGTAATTACATCTGCACCAATCAGTGACAGAGAGAAAGCTTTTAAGAATCTCGTAAATGTGGTGTGAAGTTTTGGTTATTGCCTTCTAATTAAGCAGGGAGACAGTGGTCTAGTTAAAAGAACAACTCCAGGGATGTCCTGTGTGTCTGTTTTCTCCAGACATGTCGCTTATGTATTTTTGTTCCAGATTTGACAAAGAATTGATTTAATGCATGTTAATAAATTAAACTGGAATCTGACTGATGATCACATATGCTGTTTGAAAGTGATCTTGTTGAGCTTACTGGTGATCCTCTCTTTATAACTTTGGTTATCTGAACGTAATGTTCCATGTTCGTCAAACATGCTGCAGTGCATGAATAAAGGCATTTTTAATAAAAAATGTCTTCGTTTAAAAACAAACAGCTGTTTTTTGTGTTTTGCTTAATTTTTTTCCATCAGCAGCTTTGCTTTAGCCTGTTAACTGTGACAGAATATCACGAGCTAAAAATGGCTGTTAAAATTGCTTGTGAGAATATTTGATTAACTCATAGTTGGAGAAGAGCAGCACTTTGCGTCATCATAATAGCATGCTATGATTGGAAGAATGAGGGTTTCTTTGAACACATACCCACCCCGACTTCTGACCCACATCAAAATACCCACAGGATTTCAGAATTGTGGGAGAATTGTGGGGGGAAAAAAGACAAACTGCAGTACAAAGTTTCAGTTTGAATCTAAATGTTTCAGTTATTTTTTTTCTCTTGTGTCTCATTGTGTAAACTTAGTAAAGTGTCCCCCGTAGAGACGACCAAGAAGATCATGCTTTATATATCTGTGAAGATTCTCAGTCATCCATGTCATGGTTAAGCTTTAAAAAGTTGACTCTAGGCAACTGGACTAGAAGTTTTCTAGAAGATGTTTCGCCTCTCATCCAGGAAGCTTCTTCAATTCTAAATAGTGGTGGGGAGCACTGAGATTAATATTCTGTAGGTCTAATTAGGGAAAAATTCTTGTTACATCTACATTTTATTAATCTCAGTGCTCCCCTCCACTAGTTAGAACTAGTGTTACACCGATACCAGTATCAGACGGGGCCCTGATACTGCACTAAAATGGTGGTATCGGTATCGGCGAGTTCCAACAAATAGGACACCGATACCATTTTGAGAGCCAAACTTGTATTCATCTATTGTCACCCATTCCAGGTATGCAATAAAAAATTCTACTGGATTCACTTTGTATTAGTCTGCTTGACAAAGGTAGGTAGCAGCTTGACAAAGCCCTGATGGCAATTATTTTACAGTAGTATGCAGTTCTTCATATATACACACACACATCAATTTCATACAGATGGTATCTGTATCGGCCAAAACTGCACAGCCAGGTATCGGTATCAGGGCCAAAAAATCGCATCAGTGCAAGACTGGTTAGAACTGAAGAAGCCTTTTGGATGAGAGGCAAAATCTCTTTTAGAAAACTTCACGTGCAGTTGCCTAAACTGCACTTTTTCAAGTATTGCTTTATGTTTACTAACGCATGGAAATCTAAGTTGACCTAAGCCAGTAGAAGACACGGATTTAACCATATCACCACCAATAACAAGAAAATAATAGTTAATCAACAAGAAACAAAAGAAAAAACTGATTACAGTTTGCAAATAAAAAGGTATGTCTTTAAATCAGACTCTGTTATTTTAGTTTTATCAGTAGACTATTCTGAGAAGCTTCTGGAAGAAAATTAAGAGGTTTAACCAAATCATCCAGTTTGAAAGACAATTCAGACAGCAGGAAAGTAAATTAACTTTTGAATTTGGAGAATTAATTCAAGAAAAAAGTTCGGTTATTTCTCGTATGAATTAATACATTTGGAAATCATAACTAGCCAAAAAAGTATACATTAATAAGACTCCAAAGTGGTGATTGGAAATGGCTTGGTAGAAAGTATAAATAAATAACTAAAAACAGCAGAAAATTCAGCCTTTAACAAATGGTTCTTATTGCCTGTTGAATCCAGAAACGGTTTTCTGCGACTTGAATGTGACCGGCAGCTGCCTGTGCTTTGGCGAGGCCGCTCGTCCGTCATCACTCCTCCCACACTTTCAGTGTCACGCTTTAAATTTGAACCCATCAGCTGTTTGCCACCCTGCATCGCCCTAATACAAACACAAGCAAACAAACACACATGAAGTGTCGAAGTGCACATAGACAATGACCAACCATGCCCACCAGGCACACTAACGTGTGTGAACCCTCAGACACACTTAAAGCCCACGCGTCCAATGCATATGCAAATCAATCCATCTGTTCTCACTCCACACAAGCTTTGACATGTTCACGCGCCCTCTTCGCTCTCACATTCACTATGTGTGGCGTCACCAGTCACTGTGTCAATACTGCGTGATTGACATAGACTGTCTCTACACCAGGCCTTTGAGATTGTTGCACTGTTGGAGACAATAAAACAAAATAGGAATATTCATCTGATGGATTGTCAGCGTCCACCTGGAATAATACATGCCCAAAATGCCGTTAGCTAAGCCCTCCACTGTGTCCTCATTAATTATAAGGCATAGAATGTCAGGAAAAAACAAAACAAACAGACAGCAGCAAATTGGTGTTTTAAACTGTCAAATGGAGCCATTTGTGGTTTTATATTAGCACAATGTTTAATCTGAAGTGTTGAATTACAGTGTAAATAAACAGCAGCATATTCACCTTGCATTGATATGGAAAGCAAGAGCAACATTTTAATATATTGGACTGGTTTTATGTCCCTGGGTTCGGGCTGCTGCTGGATTTAGCAGTAATGCAGTGTTTTAGAGAAGGGCTTATCAGCAGCAGCCCAAGGAATTAGGAATCCTCCATTTGTCACAATCCTGAGAAAAGAATAGACTACATACTTGAATTTTTGACTGATTTACTGTCAGTACATGCCTGGTAGTGGGGTGAAAAGTGGACCTGACTTGCCAAGGCCCACGTAGGAAAAGGGGCCCATGAAACCTACTAGTTTTTTATATGTTTTTTTAAGGATTTGGGCTCTCCAAAAAAGTGTTGTCATAATTTATTTAAAATGTATATTGATAACATCAACTTAGAGAAAGAATTTTGTCACAGTCCATCCAGCCCATTATGGAAGTGCAAATGGTTTAGTCAGTCCAACAACAACTGGTGACATGTGTAACATCAGTGAGCCCAGATTGAATGACCTGTGGGCTAGACATCATGCTCCTCAAAAAACTTAAATCATGGCATAAAAAAGGAGAAGAAAGAAAAGGAAAGAAAGCAGAAAGAGGAGATGCTGCTGACTGCTTTCTTTCCCGAAGGTGTTCCAAGTTTTCTTGTTATGCAAAGTCCAATTAAAGTTTACTCCAGACAGCTACCGTCATATGCTGTCAACCAGGCTGTTTGCTGTTATAAGTGTAAAGACAATTATGGGCCAGCTAACCTTAGTTGTTAACATAAACCAGTTTCAGAAACTAACAGTGGCGCTTGATCAGGCGCAGCAGGTGAAGCAGTTGTGATCGGTCCTGGTGGCTCTTCTGACAAGGTGAGATCATTATTTGAGGATTCCGGGAAGAGCAAGAGCCCTCTTGTGGATGCTTATTGTTATGACTTTTTTGTTGACACTTAAATCTCTCTCCATCCCTAATCAAAAGTTAACCCCATTTGAAAGACAATCTGTCAACATTATAAGGAAATACACTGCGATACACTGCAAAAAATGATCTAGAAATAAGTACAAAAAATCTTAAATTAAGTGTATTTACCCTTTTTTTGAGTAGGCAAATAAAATTATATTTTTACTATAATAAGATCATTAGATAATATACTCTTAAAATAAGACATTGTAATTGTTTTTTCTTATTTTGAATTTAAATTGTCTCTATCCATTGGTAAAGTGTCTCACTTTCCTCCTCAATTCAAGACAAAACGCACTTATTTTTAGAAAAAATGACTTGTTTAGATTTCGATTTTTTGCAGTTTATGTTTTATGATTTTTAAAAACTTATCTTGTGGCTCTAGAAAATTTAAGCAAGCTTGCTCTAAAAAGTAGAGTTATTTTTATGTTAAAATACCAATTCTTTATTTTTGCAGATGTAGTATATCTAGTTCATAATGACAGGGGTGCCCCACTGTGAATTTCATCCCAAAATGCAAGATTATTTTTTTAAAGATTCAAATTTACTGTAGAGAATGGAGCTGCACTGATCAGGATTTGCATATAATCTCTCATATGTTTTATTTTATTTTTATTCAATAAGTATGAGAAAAATAATTTTTCAATTTGACCGGCTTATAACAAATCAAACAGATCAAAATAAGCAATAATAGGATTGAATAGGATTCAATAATTTCAAACTGGGAATTAACAAGACGTCTATAAAATGAGGAGACATGTGCTAACCATACAGTTTCCACCCCTCTAATGTCTGTTATTTGCCATTTTCGTCTGTCTGATGTGAAAAGGTCACCTGATTGGGCTTCTTTGTATCCTGTTACATTGGACATTTAATCTTTAACACTGCTAGTCCCAGCTGTGGTCTGTCTCTCTCTCTCTCTCTCTCTCTCTCTCTCTCTCTCTCTCTCTCTCTCTCTCTCTCTCTCTCTCTCTCTCTCTCTCTCTCTCTCTCTCTCTCTCTCTCTCTCTCTCTCTCTCTCCCCATGTATCCTGACAGCTGTCTGGACCTTTATGACTCTTGGACTTTTGAGAGAATGCTGAAAGAATTTTTTTCCCCCCTTCAGACTCATGTATAGCAAACATTAACTGCGGTTTTGTAAAAAACAAAAAAACAAAAAGGAAAACAAAAATATATGTGACGAGAACAATGATGTCTTACTAAATGTTTTGTTTTTAGAAGTGTTGGTGATGTCATTTGCTTCCTCTGCCCACATGTTAGCTCACACACACACTGAACATTTTGTAACTCAGCCACCACAGTAGTGGCTCTCAGATCAGCGAGGGTGCTCAATGTTTAACACGCTTATCATTTCAATAGTTCATTATTTCAGCTTAATTTTAGCTGTCTGTGAAACTGAGTGGTATATGGCCTTGAATTGGAGCCTAAACTGTAATGCTGCCTGGCTTCCAAACTAATTTTAATTGGCTGTTTTAGCAGAAGAAGGTAGACAGTGCATAGCAATGATTTTTTTATTTGAAATTTCATTGCACTTTTCATACATTTTCAAACCAAATTAACATCAAATATCAAAATGCAGGATTTAATTAGCCACCTCTGGCAAAGTCTTTGTGTAGAAGACTTTGTGCTGCAGCTTGAAGGCTTCACGCAGTGAGAGAAAGCGACCAAGTGGGCATTCATCCTCTCAACATCTAGCCTTAATTAGAAGCCTAATTACACAGGGAAATGGGATGCCATGGGAGAGAAGAGGGTGGGCTGGAGGAGGCGAAGAGAGGAAAGATGTCGAGGAGGCGAAGTGGTGGTGTTGGTGGGGTTTCGTGTTTCAGAGCAGCGGTGCCTCTTAAAAATAACCCCAAGCCTTCCACCATATTCACAATAACACACAGCAAGTCCTCTCTCTTCTCTGACCTGCCAGTGGACCAAAACACAACAGCTGCACAGGCTGCTTAGGCAGAGCTCCCACGCCTAGATCAGTCCACCCCACCCCCATCACAGTCTGCTCCACCTCCAATATTTCACCCTCATCCTTTGGAATATGCACTGAGCAAGAGAACTTTTTTCAGCGACACTATCTGGTCTTGAATTTGTCATTATTACTCTCCTAATTAGTGACTGCTTTGGCCTTAATAATAAAACAAACAGAACATTGTGTGCCAGCTTGATACTTTAACTGCTCTGCCAATAAGGGAATACACAAAACAAACAAACCTCTCAGCCAAGCTTTTTCTTCTCCATAAGAAAAGTGGCAAGTAGTAACAGGAAAATATCCACCTTTTAAAATATACAAAGCAGTATATAAGTAGGACCTGGGAGGAAAAAGATAAGAAGTTTTACATTACAAATAACTCTCTGAGATGACTTTGTATTTAGCGCCCTGAGTTGAAACAACCTTTTGAAACTTCTCTCGGATGCCTTTGTAAATTTCTGTATATCCCTCTTTGAAGATAGGTTGAGCTGGCTGGTGAGAGAACAACTATGGATTTTATTTTCCTTTTCATGCCACAGATGCTAAGTGTTGTTCTTTTACTGCCTCATCCTTCTGCAATTTATTTGAAACAAAAGAAATAAATACGAATTAAACTTAAAAAAAAAAAAAGATGCCCTTTTGTCACTGTGGGTATGGTGTGTTTAGGTAGCACTGTTAGCCTTCTCCTTTACATATTTTGCAAGTATGGCAAAAATTCTGGCCTAATTTGGCAGGATGTTTTCTGTGTCCCATTAGATAGTTTCAGTCTTTTTACTATAATTTTCTCTTTTCCAATTCTTCAATAAAAGTCTTATTTTGTAAACTGTTATTAGTGGTTTACCAGGATCTAATCCTTCAGAGGTAACAGGTGACTCAGCCTGTGTCTGTTTTGGGGACACAAAGATCATAAAAGTGTAAATTAAATGATGCCTTGACATTGATAAAATACCGTAACTGTATATTCATACAGAGGTTTACCGTAATTTGATGGCCTAATCTTTGGGGAAACTCCTACCAATCATGTGTCATGTTGCGTAGATAATTCAAACCATTCATCATTTTATTACCCCTGGTCATAATTAAATAATCCAACATTCAAGGACTATGGATCATTTTTAGAACCCTGTTTCTAACACGATATATAACACAGCGTTGATGAGTTGAGGTGTATTGGCAAAGGTATATTATTGTTTGGGTGTTGTGTCCACATAAATCTGGCCATATAGGGGTAAAAAAACGCTCAAAGTGGAAGCATTTCAAACTGGCAGTTTTTTGTTTCTGTGTGAACATATGAGCCTTGTCATTTATGAAAAGATGAAATTATGTCATAGCTTTACCCCCATGGTTCATTTTGCTTCCATCCTTCTGTGTTTACCTTGTATGAATTGTCTGCTCATAGGTTATGTTATTGTTAAGAGTTTTGATGTGTTTCTCTGGCAGTGTCACAGTGCCACCAATAGGTCTGGCATACATACTGCAGAATCTTCGGTGATGCTTTGTCCACTCGTGCGAACACACCTTTCTTCTAAAACTTTTTAAAAAAAGCTGTTTGTTTTTTTTTGGTGTGTTAAAAGATATCTGCTCTTAAGTTTTTAATTACTCCTAGGCCCCAACATCCACTGTATAAAGGTTGTCATTCCTAAATAAAAACAAAATTCAAGATGTCTATTATAAACACAAAAAGCTTTTATTTGAGGAAATTATACAGTCAGTAGGACATATTGTTGGAGATTGATGTGGTTTATCCCCTCTCTCTTTGGAAAACAAAGGAATCCTCTGCTTTTGGACATTTACTTATGTGCAGTCTTTTCTTGATATAAAAAAAAATGTTGCACACCTTTTTTGGTTTCACTTCTGCGACAGTTGTCCTCCAAAAAGAATAGGAGATTACTGGTATCATTGCTTGGAAGGTGGGAAATGGTTAGGCAAGTTCTCAGCAGTTACTCCATGGTTAGAGCACTAGACTCTGCACTTCCTCCTTTAGTGTCCCGTCCCACCCCCAGCTGACTGCTTCCACTTCTTGCGACTGCTTCCTTTCTTTAGTGCCACTTTTTCTGCAACTGCAGGTCTCCTGTTTGTCCTCTAATGTGGCTTCTCTTGCCACAATTTATTGTTCTTCAGCCTGCTGACCCACTATGTTTAACTTCATTCTCCAAGTGTTCCTCTTTCATGGAAATCAAATAGGATTAAGTTAAATACAGAAATACTTACATTATAAATTAAAGACATGAATTACAGTAAAACCAAAACAAAACCAAAGATGCAACAGTTGCACAATTGTTTTTCTTTTTTTTTCCCATGAATATACTAGAGTATGTCAAGTAAAGAAATGTGGAAAAGCCTAAATTAGGTGTTTGATTGTTAATGACACTGTATAGGTATATAAAAAAGGCCTAACTTAAGCCCCATTTACACTACCCTTTGAAACCGTGTCGAATGCAGTCCGAGCACGGGAACAGAGATAAATGTTGAGTGTAAATGGCACCCATACCATGCCAGACAAAACAGAACCGCACTAAACTTGTACTACAGTAGTTCAACTGGGCTCAGCAGGGTTCAGTTCTGGCACGGTTGTATGATAACAAAGAGCGCATGAGCAGACCGCATCAACTCCTTACAGTCAGCTTCTAGTAGTTGGCAGTAATGTGCAAGTAAGTTTCTTGCCAACCCCAATAAAATAGAAGAACAAGAACTGTAAACAACAATCAAAATCATTTATTGTATCAACTTTCCAAAAGCGGACTGTCAATTTACCAAAGGCTGCATTCTTCGACTGACTCTACACAAACAACAAAATATTACTATGAATGTTACGGGTGCCACCTTTTTGATTTGCTTGATTCCCTCCTTCAATCCTAGAGAGCAGTAGTACTGTAGACCGTCACTAGGAGGCGAGAAACCATGCTAACCTGATGTGTAAATGATTGTAAGGAACCAAGCTCGGCATGGTTAACTGATCCAAGCTTGGTCTGAACTCGGCACAGAACGGTTTCAAAGGATAGTGTAAATTGGCCTTTAGACACCGCAAAAATCAACCTGTATTTGAAATATTCCAGGTTATCCAGAACTGGTTTTATCTGCACGGTGAATGCTGAGAGGATTTTTTTAAGATGCCCTAAACAATAAAAAAAGGTCATCATTGAAATCAGCACTGCAATTATACAATAAGTATTGACCAGACACCACCTTTCCAGTGCATCTTTCCTTACATCATAACTTGGCTGAATTTGTTTATGTAAAGAAAACTGCTTGTCTATCTCCCACAAAACTGCTCTGTTCTACACAATAACTACAAAATTGATTATCTATCAATTTTTTTTCAATTAACAGGGTGTTAGAAGCATTAAATCATTGGACTAAACTATTGGACTAAATATTTTTAAGTCTCTGTCTTCATTCAGTGTTTGGTTATCTTCAGCTATGTTAACATTAAGTTGAGGAGTTTGAGGAGAAGTGTTTCTTCTTTCAAAAATAACTTGGAATAGCAGTCTGCTTTACACTTCTTTTTTGAATATAAACAAAGGCAAGTAAATCTTTACTTGACATTTCCACTGTGCATCTTTATTTTGCAGCACCAATCTCATGTTGTCAACCTGTCACTACCCTCTTCTTGAATGTCTTTCCTCCCTCAGCCCATTTCCTCTCATTCTCCTTTAACTTCCACAGCCAGGATTTTTTTTTTTTTTTTTCGCTGAGTAGTCATGTCTTAATTATGAAAGTAGACATTAATGGAAGCCTTGGGTCTCGAAAGACTGATATGTCTTCCTCATGAAAACCATATGAGGGTCACCGTGAGTAAGTGTTAATGTGGTGTTAGTGTTGGCTCCCAGCATGCTGGTCTCAACTTGCTCTCAGCATTTTTTATATGCTGCGAACACGCTGATCTGTCCTCTACTGATGCACTGAGAAGATTGCACATCTTGCAAAAGTGAGGCAAGTTGGAGCAGCTGGGAAAACTTTGTTAATTGTAACCCGCAATGTATGATGCTCTACAGGAGATGTTGCAAATGTGATTAAGATTATTTGACTATATAAAGCGCAAAAATCATTAGAAAGTAAAATTATAGCTGCACTTACTGATAATTAAACTGTGAAACTGGTAATTACAGTGAGTACAAATACTTCCTTGGAAATATATATAGATAAAAAAAGATAACATCAGATGATAGTTATCCTGAATGATAAAGTAATTTCAAAAATAGTTTTGCCAATGAAACTGTGACCGACACTACAATGATCCTTGGTTATATATGGATTTTATACTCTCAGTAATAATCTACAAAGTATTATTTTTGTTTTATTGAATTTGTATAAACTATGAATGTTTTTCTTCCACTTTCTCTGTTATCTACTACTCTGTATTGGTCCATCACATAAAATTACAATGAAATACTGAGACGTTTGAGGATGACAAAATGTGCTCAAGGGGATTGGAGACTGCCAGAGTGGTCTGATCTTGAACTGAAGCGACACTTGTAGAGGACTGATCTGATTGAGAAGGGATGGGTGGACTGTTTCCTTTTACCGAGGAGGCTGGGTTATATTTCCTCCTCATTCCTAAAGTTTAATCATGGCAGAGGACTAATGTGTGCTGAGAGACAGGCTTACAGTGAGAGAAACAACACCATCAATGATGTCACTGTCTGTTATTAATGGGGTGACACCCTTTAATAAAATCATTTGAAATTCTAACAGTTCCTGCCTCTGCACTCAGACATCTCTTCATTCCAAGACGTATGCAGCTTTTTGCACTGTTTTGCAGATAAGCGTGTCAGTTAGGGAAAATTCTGTAGAGTTTTACCCTCAGCTTCTGGCTAGTAGGCAAATCAAAAGCTGGACATGGCCGCAAGACTGCCATGCAAATATATATTCAAATGGCCCAGTTCACATGCTGTGATTTGTCTTTTGTACCTGCCAATCGGGGGTTTCGTGCTCTCATGTCCCTGCTCAGTAAGTGGTACTTTTCAGGAATGAAAATGGAAGGTGCCAGTCATGGGAGGGACTCCATACACCACTCCGCAGGCATGAGGATTTGCTTAAGCGCTACCTGTGCTTTCTCTCAGTCTGCTTGATTGAACTAGGGAAAAAAATGGCTGTGGAGAATGGGAATAAACATTTGTCACACATCAGGGATGGTATGCTACACCTTTCCTGTTACCTGTGGAGCTGTCAGTCCTCAGGCTGTTTGGGTTTAACATTTAAGTCCTTATTACAATTCTTACTGATCATATGATGTGATTACAGAAGTTAATATAAACATCTAAAATACAATACTTTATTATATTCAAGCAGATGTATAGATAAAGTCCCTGAATCGACAATTACAATGAGCTTATTTTAGTCCTAGCAGTATTCTCATTAATTTGCAGTGTCAAAGCTGCACATAAAAACAGACAATTCTGGGTTTGAGTGTATAAGAAAAGCTTCTTTGGTTACGGGTCCGACAAGGCGGCTCTGAAACAAACTACATTTAAACTAGGGCTATTAGGGCTATGTAACTATTATTTTACAAATCTGTCAAAAATTAATCTGTCAATAATTTTTTCGATTAATAAGTGAATAGCCAAAGATTCTTTAAAGAAGCCTTTTTATTAAATTAAACCAGATGGAACTACATTTTTTCCACTTAAAGAGGTCTGGATGGAGCAGAATTTAGCTTTTATCTTAAATGAACAATGTTAATATCTTTTTTTTTTTTTTTATCTTGTTAAAATTACTGCTCCAAGTAGGTTGCTCTGTCGGCTAAAGGCATGTTTTACAGTCTCTATACCCCAGTTAACGGTTAATCGATTATTAAATTAGTTGACGATTATTTCAATAATTGATTTATTACGATCAATCAGATCAATTGTTTCTGCCCTAGTTTAAACCCGCTTCAAGAATAGATATGTTTGAAGCTACCGCCCCGTGGCTTCTTCATTATGGTGCACCTGTACGCATTACAAGCTATACACTGATAAGTTTGTGCTTGCAAGCCAACACAGCATCCACCACCATTAACACGAATGCGGCAAACAAAGAACATCAACCGACTTTAGTAACGTTTCACAGCTGCCCTTTAAATTAAGATCACTTTTCAAAGGGGATGACCGATGAAAGTAGTATTTAAAAGTAATGCTTCTCGTTTGTCATTTTTAGTATGAAACTTAAGGGACACCAAGATTTTAAGGAGCCATGGTGATCATAAAGGGCTGGTCAGACTGCCCAGTTATTTCAATTGGATTGCCTTATAATAGGTTATATGTTAATAAAAATACCATGTATGCCTTTTATAATGTGTCATTTCTTATTCCCATGGAATGGAAAATGGTCCTAAGTATAAAATACTTTCCTGGGTATTGATAGTGAGGCAGAGGCATGTGGGATTTTCCAGGTGTGCCTTCCTCTTCCCAACAAAGAGCCAGACTCCAGAACTGAGTGGGAAATATGTTACTTCTTGTATAAGCTTTTAGTCTTTAACCCCCTGTCTTAGAAAGCAGAGCTCTATGTAAAAGACACGCAAAGCACTGAAACAGGCTGAAGTTAGTGTAAGTCACCTGATGCAAAACTTTTTATGTATTTAAAAAAAAGGTATACATAAGATAAATAACATTAAATCATATATTGTGTTTTTTTTAGTTTAGACATTATGAAAAAAAGCAGCTGGAACCTGCAACGGCATTCCAAATGCACTTTAACATCAATGCATGTGACTGTTGGTAACATGCATTCACAACTATAGATGAATGAATTTGTGAGGACACGGTATAATGTTTATTAAAGTGCTATGTGATTGTCTGTGTACTGTGTAAAGATGTCCTTATAAAGCATCCTCTCTAGTACAGTGCTGCCTTGTGGTGCCAAAGTAATAGGAGTTGAGTTCAACAAACGGAAAAACACAGCAAAGGCGTGGTGGTTGTTTGGGTGGGGGATAGGAGGGGTGAGGCATGGAGCTTAGATGAACAAATGCATGTCAGGGTTGGAAAGTAGAAGGGATGTAGCGTGTTTCACAAAACAAAGCATAGATGGCCTCGAGACATAGAAGATAAAGAAGCGAGGATGAGTGTAGGAAAGTACACAGAAAAGTACAGTGTCAATTCAGCAGTTAGCTTTTTTTTTTTGCATATCACAGTGCAGCTAAAGACCTCAGTAAACTCACAAAATAATCATGTTTCACAGAACAGTGAGCTTGTTTTAAAGCTTTATTTTGCAGGCCCTTTAGAGGCCTTACTATCCTCACACATCTTTGTCTTGCCTGCACATCGGTTGGATGATCTTAGCTTGGATTTTGATGCATTGTCAGTCTTTGTTCAAGTCACCATTTGGTCCATTTGAAAAAATTATCCCACCTAAGATTCCTAGTAACCATTAGATAGGGCTGCAGATCTTCTGTGTGGACCATCAGCATTTCTGCCATAAATCCATAATTGATGCCCCAAAGCTTGTCAGTGCTGAACTGTTTGGATTTGATTTTTCGACCTTCTAAAGCTTCCTCTTACCAGAAGTAAAAAGACTGAATTATGGGTTGCAAATGTACGTTAGGAAATGACTTCTTACCATGCTACTCTGAACCTGTTTGTGTTTGAATACATTATTGGGGTCGTCGATTAAAGCTGACCTATTCTTATAACCTGTGGTCAGTTGAGAAGTCCCACTAGAGAAGTCCCTGATCCAGCAGCATATAATGGGTCTAATGCCAGGTCCACCAGCATGTCAGGTCTGATAATAAAAGGTGAAGAAGTCAGCAAACAGCTTTCCAACATATCTTCCAGGTAGTTCTGAAGGGCCGGGCTATGGTGTCCCCATGTAGACTGGTTTGCCTTGTAGACAAACTGGAAAAGGTCAAAATACAGTGGTACATTTTTTGTAGTGCTAAAGAACAAGCCTTTAAATATTGTTACCTGTCTGTAGTTGAGGGCATGTATGACCATAGTCTTGGGCACCAGAATGACGGTAGCTGTTTTTACACAGGATGGTGCTTCAGTCAGTAACTTATATCGATACGTCTGTCCGTTGTTAGTTAGTTTGTGAGTGGTTGTTGGGCTAACTCCAGTGCATTGTTGTTTTTGACAGTTAATAAAAGTTATCCTGTAGCTTCTCAGGCATTTAGTCTTGGAAAACTTTTAATAGGTTGTTGCAGGGAAAGCATCTGATGTCAATGTCTTATTTTGGATAGTTTGCACTCTTTGGAGACATGTCATTCTGGTTATTCGAGGCATTTCTTATGGAATGCTGGAGAAGGCCGCTGTCTTATCTAATTTTTTTGTCTTCTTTGTGTAGGATGATGGTTTTAGTTAATGATTGAAAGGTATATGCCTTCATGCCTGCTAATGTACACTTATTGAATTCCTTTTGACAAGTTTTCCCTTGAAGGCTCCATAGGCATATCCCATCTGGAGATATGCTGCATTGTTTTTTTTTATTCATTTTTATTTTTTTGTACTTGAGGTACAGCTGGTAGAGCCTCTTTTCCCCCCTTTTCCTTCATATGCTCCATAGCCATGCAGGTAAGATAAACCTAAAGATAATGTCAAAAGTCATTTAACACTTAAGCTGTGTCAGATTGATGTGTCAGAGCCAGATGCCATACCAGGCTCTGACACTCGACACTGACATTGTGGACTCGTCACCACCTGTAATGGCGAGTACCACTGTTATGTCTCCTGAACAGCAGAAGTGATTGCTCTTGCTAAAGCTTTAGACTGTACAGGAAAATGAGAAAATGTGTCCAAATTTGGAAAAAGCTAGGCTTGACATAGAGAGACAAAAGCTTCAAATTATAAAAGTAGGCGAACTTGAAGGTAGTGGTGAGTGCCCCTTCAAATCACATTCAGATAGTTAGACAATTATGGTGACTTCAGGTGGGTCCCTAAGTTTAATGAAGAGGACCCAGAGATTGTTTTCTTTTTTTTTTCTTAGCACACGCTCATCTATGGTCAGAATCTTCATCTATGTTGGAGTTATGGTGTATTTTGACGGGTAAAACAAACAGACCAAAACCCACACCTTATACCAAGCACATAAGGCCTAGGGTGGTAATGCTTGCAATACATTCTGAGGTATTGCTGAATATGTCAGAATTTAATGTTTTTATATCTTCCAATGTGTCAGTATTTTCTCCTACTTCTAAATTTTTCAGACTTCATCTGATTGCATCATCCTGCCAGACAGTTCTCTAACACTTTTTGTCGGTGGTATATATGATTAGTGGAGACCAAACGACCAAACCAATTGAATTTTTTCTGTTGGCTTTTCACCGAAATACAGTTTAAGTAGTTAAAACACTTTCCCATCAGATGAGAATTGTTGATTTTGAAATATAGCTAACGCAGTGATGGCATGGTATTTACAAGAAAGACTTTTGAGAATTTTATGGGATAATTGAAACATAAACTCAATTTCAGTGTTAGGGTTACTCTGACCTATAATGATTATTTAGTTTTTTTCATAAATGCTTATTCATCCTGCCTCTTGCTCAGAATCCTAGCCAGACTATATCCTCTACCATATTTGGGAATGAGTGTGTGCCTCCTACATGTTCAGGATTTAAAGGTAGAAGGGTGACGTCATTGCTCCTCAAGAGTTTTGTAAATGGCAACAGCTTTTTGCGCACATAAGCATTGCTGTACATCTCTAAGGTGTAGCTGTCTTTCAGACAGCAAAGTTCAGTATCCTGTATCTCTTGATTTCAATGTTGTTGGAGAGTTTACCTCAGCTCTCATGTGTTCCAACTGTTCTCATATTGTGTTCTTTTGCTTCAAAAATATCTCCTTCTGGCTTTTTTGTTGGTATTCCCTAAGCTTCTATATCTATTGTAAACACAAAAAGTACTTCTTTTTATCCCCTTCCATTCTCTGTTGCTCTGGGTCAAAGTGTAGGAGTTCTGTGCAACTGGTAATAAATGCGAAAGAGTATCTACTTTGGCCAGAGTGTGGTGAGCCACTGCAGTGATATGAGTGAGAGGGAAGTTTGTGATCGTTTTGCAGCACTATATGAGCTGTGATGTCTGCAGGGATGTTAGGTGGGAGGACAAGCTGCTTTGATGCAAATATACAGTTGCTAAATAACCTGAGAAATGCATATCAACGCAGACAGTCAAAATATAACATATAAGACGCAAGTGTTTTATTACTGGTCTGTCATACTACATCTCAGCATGTTTGAATGCTTTAATGTATATATAACAATTACTTTGCGTCAAGTATCAATGTTTTTATTGCTTTTTCACCTAATAAGACTTACATTTTCCATTACATTTGTAACCTTTCCTCATTGACTGCAGATCCTTCACATTTAACTTTTAACACTCAGAATTAAAAGTAAAATGTATCAGGTAAACAGCATCAGCAAGAAGCTAATTTTTTTTTTGCAAATGGTTATGAAAAGAAACATTTGATATAAGAATTACCAGTGTGACTTTTGGTACAACAGGGTCCAAGATTTTGTTATACAATCCTGATATGGCTTTAACAATTCATCAGCATAGTGTTTTATTCCATTGTGAAGAAATAACAAAAAATCATGCCCCAAAGTGTATTAAGATATAAAAAATGTTTCTGAGTGTGTAAATGTTTTACTATCATATGTAGATCACCTAGGAGACTGCAGAGGGCGCTGTAGGGTTTTTGGCCTAATGAGCAATGCCCACAGTATCCCATAAATCACTGCGGCTCTAAGCCATAGTTGCAGACTGTAAAGAGTTTGGGTAAAGTTAGCTGAAATGCACTTTTTTTTTTTTTTTTTTTTTTTTTTTACTACAGAAAATTAACTTTCAAACATGTTTTAGGCAATAAAGTGGCTTGGTTTATTGATATGTGATGCATCATGAGTAGAGTAGGAAGAAGTTGGAAGTACGAAATTTTAGGAAAGCAGCTAAAACATATTTCAGTGAAAATAGATTCTTGTTTTATTACAAAATGGGCAAGTTAAAGACATTAAGTAAACCCTCAATGTGCTAATGTCAGTTTTGGAGGTTTTAAAATGGTAAAATTTGTATTTAACTATAAAATGAGTGCAAATAAGGATGAAATGCAAATAAAACAGCTCAGAGATCGTCAGTCACAGAATATCGGTAGAAGCAATCTGCAGGTAAGAGGAAACCCTTTCCCCAAAGTTTCTTTTCACTGTTAATTTACATGACATTCCTCTCAGGATAAAATTTGAAAAATAACTTCAGCAAATTTTACAAAAAGCTGTCTGAGAATTACCTTTCATTGGCTTCACCCAGTTAACCAGTAAACTTTGCCACAGCGTTTGCTGTGGCTGTATATTTATTTTAAATTATTTTCTGTTATATTGTATTTATTGTACTTGATTAAAAGTATTGTGCACACAGGTTGTTTATGACATAGGGAGCTTTGTATTTTGACTGACAGCTCGTTAAGCTTTGTAACAATGACTGAGTCTCTGCTGACAATTCATTTAGGAAAAGTACATGTTAAATTTTAGGGCTTTTTTTAGAATTTGACCCAGTCAAATACAGCATTGTTTAAACATTTGGGACATAAGAAGAGGAGTAAAAGACATCTGGTCAACCCACTTAGTGCCCTGGCAGACTGGCACTAATTGAACTGCTTTAAACTACATTATTGACAATACAATTGATAGGTACAGTTTAAGCATCTAACATCCCTTTCCCAGTGGCCGAAAAACCCGTTTAAACCCCGGAACAATCGCCCTTTAGTGGCAGTGGGCACAGCTCACTGATGCAAGTCTATACGGGTCAAACAACTCACCTGGCGGCACATGTTAAAATTGTCTCGGCTCTGATAAGCATGTTGTGGGAACACCAGACCAAGTTTGACACGCTTTTTTACGTGATAGCCTTAAGCGCATTGTACAGACATCAATACGTTGCGCCAGTAGTGTCTGATATAACAAGCTGAAACAACTCTATTTACATTCGATGAACATGGCTTGGGTCATACACAATTGACAGAACAATCCAGATAGGGGCATAGTTAGTTCTGAGGAAAGGGCAGAAGGTCAGGGTCCAGAGAACTGAAGCTATAAGAATTGTATCTAACAGAGGCAGGAGAAAAACAAAAACAATGCATGTCGAGCTCAGGAGGTCAAAAGGAGGATTGCTGAAAGGTCTTCTCACACGGGTGGCTTTCAAGAATCTGGCAGTTAGCAACTAGAAGTTCCAGGAATATATAGTACTCCTCCTAGGTGCAGCAACTCCCAGTAATTCCTGTTGTAACCATTCTGACCTGATTGCAATTGCAGAAGAGGGAGCAAGGAATGATGATTTGGGACTGCACATAGAAGCTTCTCATAAATCAGTAGACAGGAATCACTACATAACGTATTTATAAGCAACAGTCTCTATTACAATGCTCCTGGAAGAACCTTTTACTTGTTTACTTTATAAAACATCTTCAAACATAGATGCCACAGCATGTATCCACTCACCTTTTCAGTGACTTTATTTAGTTATATTTTTATGTGCTCTTTTATAGCGTGCCCTGTTCCTAACTTGCATGTAAATAGTCATCATCATTGCATTAAACAATTGTCCAGTACAAATTCACAGACAATGAAAAGATTCCTCGGGCGCTGAAGAAAAACATAACCTTCTTGTTTTTTTTAGGTTTTTTTTTCTGTTGATCTGCTTTTAAAATCTTTCAAAAATTTTTATATGAACCTAATCAGAAATCTAGAATCTTTAAATTGTTGTTTACCTATCTTTATTCCTAGCAAAATATGTACACCTGTTGTATATTTTGTAGTGTTTTACATTTCAAATTCAACAAATGTCAAAAAACATTTTTCAGACAATCCTGAAAAATGGACATAGAGTTAAGAAAAAAAGTGATAATCAGGGGTGTGCAGGATTAAACATTGTAGTAGGTAAAAAAATTACTGAAGACTGCAGTAATCAGCCATTACTTAATATACTGGCAATAGCTGCATTGAAAGCCTAATGTGAAATGATTGCAGTACTTTTTGAGAGAGGAAAAACCCACTTTGAAATCAGTGTTAGAGGAGAGGAGAAGAGGAAATGCTGTGTGGTTGCAGGGGTGATGACGATTGAAAAATATAGGATTAGACAGGGCGTTGATTTCCTTAGAGATAATTTACCCAATTTAACATTAAGATAGATTAGGTAAATATTGTAAACGCTGAGTCACAGCAACTTCCAAATAAGGCTTAAATATCCATGGTAAGATATCTGCAATTCCGATTGAAAATATAATGTGCCTGACATTCAGACGATGATTTCCAATTCTGACTGAAGGTCCAATCTAAAAGTGGGTCTTTTTGTTAACTCTTAAATTCTGAAAAAAAATTAGACGTTTTTTATTTTGGGTTTAAAAAAAATTAATATAAAAAAAAAAAAAAAAATATATATATATATACACTATATTGCCAAAAGTATTTGCTCACCTGCCTTGACTCACATATGAGCTTAAGTGACATCCCGTTCCTAATCCATAGGGTTCAATATGACGTCGGTCCACCCTTTGCAGCTAGAACCGCTTCAACTCTTCTGGGAAGGCTGTCCACAAGGTTTAGGAGTGTGTTTATGGGAATTTTTGACCATTCTTCCAGAAGCGCATTTGTGAGGTCGCACACTGATGTTGGACGAGAAGGCCTGGCTCTCAGTCTCCGCTCTAATTCATCCCAAAGGTGTTCTATCGGGTTGAGGTCAGGACTCTGTGCAGGCCAGTCAAGTTCATCCACACCAGACTCTGTCATCCATGTCTTTATGGACCTTGCTTTGTGCACTGGTGCACAGTCATGTTGGAAGAGGAAGGGGCCAGCTCCAAACTGTTCCCACAAAGTTGGGAGCATGGAATTGTCCAAAATGTCTTGGTATGCTGAAGCATTCAGAGTTCCTTTCACTGGAACTAAGGGGCCAAGCCCAGCTCCTGAAAAACAACCCCACACCATAATCCCCCCTCCACCAAACTTTACACTTGGCACAATGCAGTCAGACAAGTACCGTTCTCCTGGCAACCGCCAAACCCAGACCCGTCCATCAGATTGCCAGATGGAGAAGCGCGATTCGTCACTCCAGAGAACGCGTCTCCACTGCTCTAGAGTCCAGTGGCGGCGTGCTTTACACCACCGCATCCGACGCTTTGCATTGCACTTGGTGATGTATGGCTTGGATGCAGCTGCTCGCCCATGGAAACCCATTCCATGAAGCTCTCTGCGCACTGTTCTTGGGCTACATGAAGTTTGGAGGTCTGTAGTGATTGACTCTGCAGAAAGTTGGCGACCTCTTCGCACTATGCGCGTCAGCATCCGCTGACCCCGCTCCGTCAGTTTACGTGGCCTACCACTTCGTGGCTGAGTTGCTGTCGTTCCCAAACACTTCCATTTTCTTATAATACAGCTGACAGTTGACTGTGGAATATTTAGGAGCGAGGAAATTTCACGACTGGATTTGTTGCACAGGTGGCATCCTATCACAGTTCCACGCTGGAATTCACTGAGCTCCTGAGAGCGACCCATTCTTTCACAAATGTTTGTAAAAACAGTCTGCATGCCTAGGTGCTTGAATTTATACACCTGTGGCCATGGAAGTGATTGGAACACCTGATTCCAATAATTTGGATGGGTGAGCAAATACTTTTGGCAATATAGTGTATATATATATATATATATATATATATATATATATATATATATATTTTTTTTTTTTTTAAGACTTCAAATGGCTTATTCTGAGTACCTGTTTCACACATAAAGATTATTTTTGAAGAACTCGCCTCCATTTCTGATGTACATTTATTACTAGAATTTTTACTTTTCTGGACGATCAATTTTAAGATAATATTTTAATTTTACCAACATTTTCCTTCCTCATGTAAAATAGTAGTGATGTTAAAGAGGCCCAACCAGAGTCCAACCTTGAATCTGATAGGTAATATCCATGTGGGGCTAAAGCTAGGAATGATGCTCGACAGGCCCTATAGCAATGGTTTTTAAATTGTAAAACAATAAAAATGTATATGTTGTTTCTAGGGCTGAAACAATTGATCGGATTAATCTAATAATTGTTTAATCGTTTAGTGGTGTATAGACTGTAAAACATACTTTTAGCTGAAAGAGCAACCCACTCATATTAGCTTGTGAGTCAAAGCTTTCTCAATTTCAATTAAATACAAATGTTTTGGCAAAAAAAAAAACTAATTTAGGATGCAGATCTGCCAGGCTTGCATTAATTATGCCAGCTGAATAAATTACAAATAGGCTGAGGCCATTTTTTTTCTCTTAGCCTTCAAGGCGATGTAATTTAGATTTCACGTTTTGTATCTCAGTGATTGGCTTTTTCTGGAGTATAACATTGTTTTAAGCTGAGCAGGGGAGAATCCTGTTATTGATAATATAAAAAACAGGTATTAATTAATCAGTGTGCAATCCAAAAGTGGCATCTCCACCATATTTCTTTACCTTCTGAATTTACGGACATTCCCTTCAGTCAGGCTCCTACAGTAACCTCTCTTGTTATAACTGCAAAATGAATATGAAATGTAATTGCTTTATCTTTTATATAATAAATATTGCTGACACTGGAGCTATTTCACATGTCTAGAACACCAATTTGCTGCTCCTTCATTTTGGTTACCTGGAATGTTTTTTAAAACAGCCCTAACCAAGGACCAAATCTTGTCTAAAGACAGCACTACACACACCATGAACAGCAATCAGATATTCAAATGCCAAAAGAGTTAACTCATGAGGTTATAAATAGCACCCCGACACTGCCTGACTGTACACTGGACTAATAACAAACAGGTAGCTGAGACACATCATGGAATAATGTTACATAAGCCCTTTTAAAAGTTTAGGCAGGTTCATGTTCAAGACAAGAGGTTCTAAAACTGTTAGGAATTAGGATTAAGACAGTTTTCATGTTAAAAACACAACTCTGTAGCACTTTGTTATTCAGTGGCATGTGTAACTAGATATTATGCATGGTTTCATATCATTGGAAACCTGATAAATCACATTTCAGAAAAGTTACATTTTAAGGCAATATCAAAGTCACTTTTGTTCTCAGAGGGGTATTATGGGAAAATGGCAATTAATTATTCAATATATTAGGAATACACCTGTGGCCTCAACAAGTATGCCTATAAACCTGAATTAATATTCCAAGATGCCTAAAGGAGACGTGGATAAACTGCATGGGATGGTCCGACAATTAGAGATCAACCGATACTGTTTTTTTAAGCCAAAGCTGATAGAGGTAATTTTTACATCGATCCCTAGTATGTGCTGTCGATTAACGGGAGGCAACTCCTTAAGTCGATATTGCCTTCTCTTTCTCCATTTACATAGTAAGAATGCAACTATGATAAATCTTACACTTCTCAATTTAAACAAAAAGGGACCTTTATTAATGGACAAAGAAAATACTAACAATGGATGTTAAATGGAGGACGCACCAATGCATGCACTTTATGTGACATTTAGGCATGGCTGCTTAATACAAGAATTAATTGTTGAACGCGTGCATATATTGGTCATTGCAGAAATAAGAAAGAAAAGTGTGGAGATTGGTCAAAAAATATCAGCCAATCAATAAATCCACTTATTTGTTACAGCCATCATACTGTTTCATAAAAAAAAAAAAAAACAATAGATTGAACAAATACAAGATTTTTGAAAGAGGCTTATAATTATCCACCTTTCAATAAGTCATTTAGCAAACATGGACAAAAAGGAATCCATTCATCTAAAAGCAACATAGAAATCCAGATTAGATTTTGGAAATGCACTTAAAGGAATATCTCCATTTTCTTTTTAACATCATGTTTTGGTTATGTTACGTTAAATGAGAGAATGTTAACAGGAGGTCATTTATTTCCCAAAATAAAGGACCTCTTTTATTAAGAAATATGAAAATGAGCTACATCTTGAGAAAACAGTGAGAAAATTAAATGTTTGGCACGAATTAATATTCCGAATTCTTGTAAACAAAGCATTTTACCACAAAGACCAGAAAATAGGCCCTTAGGTGATATCTATAGTTTATTAGTGGGCGAAGCTGAACATGTCTCAGAGCTAAACTTAATTCAATCCTACTTAAACCAAACCTAAACTACAACAAAGGGTTGTGTAAAGCTTGATGAAAGATTTCCAACACGTTCGACTCATTTATACAAATAGTTATCAAATATTACTAACATTTAGGTTAATTTGCGTCTAACAAAAACAAGTAGTTGCAGTAATCCTAGATACCTAAAATAACCAACTAAATGATTAAATGTCTTTACATTTTAGTTTACAAAAATATTACAAGGTTGGAAGATAAAATATCATTTGAGTAGTTTAAAATGCATTGAGGTTTGATATTTGGTGTTTTTAGCAGGAGAAAAGTGTTTGAAAGTTTTAGGCGTACACCTCCTCCCCTCCTCCCTGCTTCTGTCTGTCTCTATTATGCTGTGAGGCCCAGTAGTCACAGCCAGCTGTTCCACTTCAGAGACAATTAAAACAAGCTGTTCTCTGCTACCGCCGCTTCTGTTATTTTAGAACCAAATCTGTATAAATATATGAAGAACCGGTACAAAAGAGCTCAGACATCCACATCCTGGACTTACTAATCTCTGGCATACTGTACCTGACCTTTAAATTAACCAGCATGCACTTTTGACCCAGATCAAGCCAATGAGCTTGTCCTTTTAAAGTTATTCTGCTTCATCCAGCCCTCTTCTTCCTCCCTGCCTCGGGGTCTCTATTTCTACCATTCAGAAATATTTTCCGTTCTCCGTCTCTGTGGCTTTGGCACAGCTCACATAGTCCCACACCCAGAAAAGTGATCATGTGTGACATGAGGTGCCATAAATCACAAGTTGTTCAGTTGCAGTCTGATTTAAATCTCATTAGCTGCCTGTGGTCTGCTTAAGAGCGGGAGGTGATCTCTGGGAAAAAGCTGATTTTGGGATTGTAGATGTTGCTTTCGAGGTCATAATTAGGAAAGTTCTTGTGCCATTCATCACAAGTCTTTTCATATTTTCATAGTTCAAAAAGTCCTACTTATCAAGTTTCATATCTTTGTAATAAAGATCAACTAGAGGAATGTGGGAGATATGGGGACATTGTATTTTCCAGTTTTTTTTCCTTATCACCGTGACAAAAGTACTTCAAAAAAAAGCAATAAGATATTTTTCACATTCATCCTTTCTTAACATAAATTAAGATGGCGACAATGAAGTTAGTGTTAGAGATGTATTTACAACTTTTCTTAAAGTTATCTTCTTAAAATAAGTTAAATGTCAGTGCTTCAATTCAATGTCTTCAGGCACAAATGGAGCCCAATGGATTCATTATATTGATCGTAATAACAGCATAACATAATTTGATCTATATGACAAGACACGAGCATTTGAGGAATAGCTTTTAGAAGACAAGCTTGCTACTGCAAAAGACGGATGCCCTCAGCATGAACAGGCAGTGGGGCTGTGTTTTTTTTTAGGAAATGTCGAGTGACTGTCAATAGGAGCTGTGAGTACCAAAGCGGTTTCAAGAGCTCTCAGAGGATTTGATTGTCCCATGCTTAAATATGTCTTAACTGGTCATTACCAAGTTTCTTTATGAGTTGTTGACAAGCTCTTGATTTAATTCAGGCATTTGAATCAATGGTGGATGCACATTTAATACTTCCACAGCAAGGACCAGGACCGGGGAGTATTTTATAGAAACTTCCAGTTTAGAGAAACTTCTAAAATTATCATATTGTTGTCTGTCTTTGAAGTGTACCGGAGAAACGAAAGCTCTGCTTTTGTAGAAAGGAGTGCTGAAAAATTTCTGGACAAACAGCTGGTTTTGATGGACGACAGACGGAAAGAGTAACTGAGCTGAGGACAGCGAGAACCTGTAGTCAGGCAGACAAACATGCAGGCAGGCGACCAGACAGCCGAATGGAAACGCGCCGGTGGTCTCAGCCAGTGCCGCCAAATGACCGTGTAACTCAGACGGAAAATAAGGAGGGGGGAGAAAGAGAAACATTGCTTCAAACTCTCAAACCCCCTCACATCCTCTTGGACCTAGTTTCATCTTCTTCTTTTGGTCCTTTTTCTCAAATCCCCTCTACTCATGATTTATTCTCTTTACCACCCACACGTTAAGATATCCACTGGCCTATACTCCAGTTATTCATCAATTGCTCTCATTTAGCTTGCCCTGCTTAATGTTCAGGCTGAGCACCACTTGGTATTTTTTTTCTGATGTTTTCCCTCCCACCTGTCTGCTCCTGTGGCTGAGCAGACAGCCCAGCTTGGTGGCTGGTAACAAGGTAACAAGGCTCACATAAGATGCAGAGTTTCTGCCACAGTCCATATAATCTTATAGATGACTGCACCCAATGGGGGATGAATCAGCACCGCTGTGCCAGGTTATTTCTGTCCTCTGTAATGCCTTCTCATTAGCATCTCTAATAGTGCAGCTAATAGAATCTGGAGCAGAGTGATAGACCCAAGATGCAGTTTCTGTTTTGTCATCATGACTCTAAATGTTCTTGCCTGATTACCGCTCCACCCCTGTACCCCTTCACCTTTTATGTAAGATTGCTTTTAAAAACCAGTGATGGATGCCACTTCTATGCAGCTGATAAGCTTTCAGATGCACTTGTGAGTTTCTCAGGATATCTGCACCAGTCAGTCTTGCACATTTAGAATAAAGACATCAAAGCTGACTGACATGAAATGACCCTTCTTGTCTGTAATTCTGAGCTCAACCAGAGCTGTTATTAGTGTTTGACTAACCGCGGTATGCGCTTGATTTCCACAGTAGGTTTGACTCTACAGCTGAACATGTCAAGTGTTGGATTGTTGAATTTGCTGCCTTCCTGCCAGTGTGCGGACACTTGTAAAGGAAATTATGTTTGTGTGCCTGCATGTCTTTGGAATCAGTATCATAGATCCTATTTAGTAGATGGCCTTGCACACTCACACAGACACACCAATTTCCCCCCACACAGAGCGGTTTGGATGACATGCAACTCACGCTATAATTCCTCCGTTGTGGAAAAACAGAGTGCTGCTGCTGCTGTTGCTGGCAGACACCAGCTGGCTTGCTTTTTGCCTCACATGCCGGGATGGAAATTCTTCAACTTCCAGTCCACCGCGCTCACTTTGTGCTCAGCGTTCAGGCCATCACCTTTTTAATTGTCTCTGGAAATGTAAAGTGCTCCGAAATGTATTCAAAACTTATAAGTTCTTTGTGAATAATAAATTTCTGTGTACCGAATGGAAATCCTATGGAGATTTCTCTGTGCAGGGTTTTGCACTTCTCTCTAATAAAGACTAAGTTTTTTCCCAATTATCTTTATAAACACCTCAAACTCAGTCCGTTACAATATGAAGTCTTGAAGCGGATTCTCAGTCTTTTTCAGGTCTTGGCGACTGTAAGACATGAATATGCTTTCATCTAAAGCATGATGCGATGACTTTATGTTTAGATTATTCCCAATTTAGCTCTTTAGCGACTTCTAGAATGTCAAATATTAAGATATTTGTGTGCGTCTACAACTTCTAGAAGTTCAGCACTCTGTTTGCATTGGAGGAATGATTGCTGCTACAGCATGGTACACAACATAACTTTGGTTTTGCTATTATTAAGGACTGATTTTAAATCATTAAGTTAGTTGGTTGTACTATAGAGTATCTAGAAATGACTAATTCAATTGCAAAAATAAGAAGATACATTATAAAGGAGTGAATAAAGAGCCACATGGGCAAATACTGGGACTATATGAAGGGACATGATGACTGATACTCCAAAAACAATATATCTTTGAAGTCCATCCACTTTAGGTTAAAAAATATGAATGAATAGATAAAGGTAGTTAGGTGTCTTGCTGCCATTTAGCTGTTGCCTAATGACTCTGCTGTGTGGAACCTAGTTGGACCTCTCCTTGGAACATGGGCCCCATGGGGAATTGGCCTCATTTCCTTGGTTGTTTCCTCTTTAGTCACAGAAGCATTGGTGTATCCTGCATTAAGCTATTTAGAGTCTCTTCTCAAGACTTCAGAGGAAGTTGTCAGGGTAATTTGCTACCAAGTACGCTAAAATAAGTAGAACAATAATTGTTATAAATACCATTATAGAAACTTTTTTTTTTTGCTTATACTCAAAGGCAGCATATCGTCTGGAAGAGAATGGATGCATCTTATTGAAAATGCCTGATTTATCAAACTGAAAATACCACAGCCTACATTTATTAGATTAAAGCTGTGTGACACTAATATGATGCCGTCCATCCCAGAAACAACTGACGAATCACAATGCTTTCAAGTTATCTGACTTGATTTTAATTTGTTTTGTTTTTACCTGACATAGATTTCTTCAAGATTTTTGGAAATTGGCTAATCAACTCCAAAACAACATTTTCAGTCCACAATTTGAGAGCATTTGTTGTGTTTGACTTAGCTTTGACACTAGATATAACCTTTTTATTTTGCTATTTTTTGTACATTTGATAAAATATACAGATGTTTCTAAATTAAATGTCTTCTTGGACATTGCTTACTTAAACAAATGAAACCCAATGTTTTATTTTACGAGTTGAAATTCATTTGAACATAAGCAGAAATTATGCTGTTTTAGATGCTGCTTCATTATTTTTGTTTATAGTACTGGAAAGAACTGATTGTTTTTTTTTTTTTTTTTGTTTTTTTTTTTACGAATATTAAATATTCTAGTTGTCCAATGAATGAATTTTAGTTCTCCATATTCCTGTTGTTACAGTTTGTAATTCTTATTTTTCTCGGAAGAAATGTATTTCCGATATCATAAATACATATTCTGTCAAGCTGATACATGTCAAAAAGGCCACTTAAAATGTGTAAAGGTATTTGAAAATAAATACTTACTTGTACAGTTTTGTTTTCTGGTATTCTGAAAACCGGTCAAAAAATCGGACAAAAAATGTAATTTAGTACATCTATTATTTTGGACTTGAAATGTGAAGCTCTTACCCATCCTTTCCCTGTTGCTGTGCATTGCTTTTCAGCTGCCTAAATGAAGGCCATTATACTTGAACCTGTTTCATGAGGTTTCAACCACTGTTCAGACAATTAATCAGAAAAGCTTACAAATAAATAAATCATATCCTTTTAGGCATTTTAATAAAAAAAAAATGTTGCCCTATTGTGAGCCTTGTACCTGGTAGGCAGCAGCAGATTGAGGCAAACATAGATCATCTTTTTCCTTTGGCATCTCGGTTAAAAAAAGTTAAAATATGTGTACTAGCAAAGTTTAAAGCTTTTACCAGTTTTAGAGTTAATTAATTGTCTTGAATACGAAGCCTGACAAAAGTGTGGTGAATATTTTCTTCCTTAAACAGCCAGTTTAATTGGCCTTTCCTTCTTCCACCCTTGAGGGCACTCAACACACACAGAGACACTTTGAGAACCATTACACCATGATCTGTTGATCATGCTTTCTGGGAAGCTGTGTTCAAATCCCCAAACTTGGCTGGTCAGTCCCTTCTTTAGTTTTGCATCTAAGTTCATGTGAGATCTTGGCTCAGGAGTCCGTATTGATGTTAAATCTTAAGCTTGTTTTATTTAACTTTCTTAAACCTTTACAGCATACCATTGCTGTTAATATGTACTCACAGATTTTTAACAGTGAGTTTTCTGCTCTCTTAAATCTCTCATTAAGTTGTTTTGAAACCCATAATGTTTAATGCTTTCACAGAATTTAAAGACATTTGGGTGTGGAGACACTTCCAAATAAACATTTTCTGTTAAAAACTCACTATAAAACTTCACAAAATACGATTTCCAAAACCTTGAGAGATGTTATTTAGCTTTACACAGAAGAGGATCGTAATACAAATATCTATAAGCAAGACATCATAATGTAAGACCATAAGGCATTTATGCTCCTAAAACTACAAGGTTGTTTCTTGAGCCTCTGAAAGAGCTGATGTTCCTAAACTCCTAAATTTAATAACACTTGTTGCAACAAGGTAATCATAACAGTATCCTTGTATGTATTTTTAACTCTATTGTGTCAGCAGGAGTCATCTGTCTCTGCTTGAGTTTAATCACTGGAGAACAGCAAGGAGTATTAACGTTGCAGTTCAAAGTTTGTTTCTGTATTTAGTTGTGCACTGGCCCACTGGTCCAAGATTTTCAGTGGGTTAGATAGCAGGATGATGCTTACATGGGCTTTATTCCCAGAGACAGGTGGATTACGGGGGTCTGAGATGAATAGCAGCCTCAGGACCTGGCAGGCTCACAACCCAACAGTGTTGTTTTGGTAGCTAGTATCCTAATCCTAATTAGATGTGGCCCGCTGGATGGAATGTCACATGACAGATGTCGAACAATAGAGAATGGGCAGATATGCATCAACATCACCTCCATCAACCAAATAAACACATCCATAATGAATGAGAGGCCCATGTTGATTGCAGATTGGTACAGATGCCATCTGTTTTATGGCATCTGCTTTGCCTAATTTTACAGCTCTAAACAGTAATTCAAATACATTTCTGAACCGAGGGCCCAACAATAGGGCCAAAACGTACATCACAGTTTATTTCTGACTTTTGGTTGATTCAATATAATTCTGATAATGATATAAGCAATATAATAGTCTCAGAAAAGATTCCAATAAAACCCACAACAGAATTCTCTACAAACTTCTGACTGTTAATATGCAATGTCAATGAAACTCCTTCAGTATTTCATATTAGACAAGCTGAGCTGTAATTTCAACATATAAAATGATTTACACTCATGTTTTAGTCTATTACTTTTAACCTCTTCAGTTTCTTTCTTATTGTCTCCTTTATTCTTTCCTGATTAACTTTAATTGATTCAAGAAGACAAACACACCTAAGTCTGAAAGCCTGGAGCTTATAGTTTGCAATGTCAATATTAGGCAATATGCATCTGTATTTCTTTTCTTTTTCTTTTACATTTTCATAGAAAATTATTGTAGTTCTGCGATATTTAGCTTAAAGCCATCTTTCAGCTTGAACAATGTTTGTTTTAGTGGAACTTTCCTATTGGTCCAAATGGTACATGCTAGTAAAGTCTTTTATCATTACTTTTACATGCCCAAATGCTCCTCCTGGTGGATCGCACACGTCTCATGCGATAAGCCTATTGGTGCTTTCATTCTCATCATACACATACTCCCAATAACCCGTTCTCTGATGTAGTGTGCCTCACGCTCCCATAGTCTCCAGACAGCCTCAAACTCCGCGTGTCGTCTTTGTTTTCGTTTTTTTATATAAAGGATCTTAAATCTGCCCTTCCTGTCTCCTTAGATTGTTCTGCATGTGGGTCAGAAAACAAAGGGACCATCACAGATGTTCAGTAGAAGCAAAATATAGGCAGTTAAAGGTCTAGCGCCCCTAGTGGCCAAAAGTTACACAGTGTGCCTTTGTCTAGTTCTAGGCATGTCTAATTTTATTTAGAGGTAAATCAACAAACTGCCTGTTTTGTAAACAAAACCCATACTTTTAACTAGGGTTGTCACGATACTAAACTTTTCAACTCGATACCGATACTAAGGAAAATATTCGATACTCGATACCATTTTCCATACCACAAGAATAAAAACAAAGACTCCAAAATTCTACAGAAATATTTTCATTAATAAATAAAATACAATAAACAATAAAAACAATATTTTGAGGTTGTATGCTGTGCAAAATATTGAGCAAGCTTGATAAAAAACGTATAAAATTAAAATTAAGTGTTCCTTACTTGGCTATGCTTTGCACAGATAGCAATGACACTAGCCAAACCGGTTAAGAAACAAAAATAATTTTCAGCAGCTACACCTCTTACAAAAAAGTCTGAAACTAAAAAATGCGCATAATTATTTAATCTCACAGTGTTCAGAAAGTGCATTGTCCTCTATTCTGCACTTTAGATGAATGACTGCTTAGGTGCCACTGGTGGTAGCACTGTATCGATACTTTTAAAAACGAGTATTGTATCCGGATACAACGTTTCAGTATCGATTTTTTGAGTATCGATACTTTTGAAAACCCTACTTTTAACAACTCTTTGTGCCTGTACCGCACATTTCACTTTCTTTGGTTGTGTCTGTTGTAGTTTTTTTCCATTATGGACCTTTGTTGCATCTTCGTATAGATACTCTTGTTCTTATGGTCATTTAAGTTAAGAGCTCAGCACTACCTTATACTAAAGCCTCTTCCCTGCAGGGGTGGAGGGCAGGATATTCATCAGCACATTACATTTAGTGCCACCTCCTCCACTAAGGAGAAACAGGAAAAAGTGGATTAAGGTTAAGAATAAAGAGAAAAACATCACCTGCACACTGGAGATAATTTAACTCCAAAGATCCAAATGGGTTTTTACAGTACATACTGTAGATGCCAGTTGGAGTGACAATAGATCCTAGATCTATTTTTGTTGGTGTACTCAGCATTTCAATGCCAATTTCATGGGTCTGACAGGAAGAGAGAGGAACAGGAGTAAAAAAATCTGCCCTAATCATTAGCAGGCGCCTCTCTATACTGCAATAACTGTGACATGGAAAAAAATTGCAATGGAGCTGAAAAAGCCTGTGTGCAACTGGTGTGACCCAGGCTTTGGAGCAATGGCATCCAAAGTCTGTCGTTCAGAGCTAGTTTCCTGCAGGTTGTGCTTTTTTTTCAGCTTTAACACACCTAATTGAGATGATTTCAGCTCACAGAAAGTTTGTTAAACAGCCCTTATTGGAAATGATCTATGAAAAAATGGGAAAGGATTTAAAACCTGCAAGACAGCGACCCATGATGGCCAGATTTAGACACTCCTGCATTAGAGCCTTCTTCCGGCTAAGGCTTGTAATGAAAGGAATAAATCACTCAATGAACTAGGTAGTTAAATGGCTTTGTCTTGTGGTAATAATTCAGTATTAATGATGGTTCCATAATTGAAGTCAAGCAGGTGAACTCTAACTCAACAGCATACAAATATGGATAGAAGTGATCTATTTTAAAATCTAAACTGTTTTTTAAGTGTTGACACTCTGCTGATCATGCTCTTTCTTTTACTGTAGCTCTCACAAGTTTATTTTCCTTAACCATCAAATTGTACAAATTGTAATTGCAAGATTAATTTTGTAAATGGAAACACAAACATATCCAAAAACCTGACATTTTTTGTTTTTTGAAAAAAAAAATTGTTAGGCTTCTATGGTATCGAAATGTGTATTTGCAAAACTGCAAAAAAAAAATTTTGCACATCGAGTCACATGATCTGCAGCTGGGCCTTACTTCAAAGAAGACCGAAAGCAGTTGCAGGAAGATGCCGCCCACTAAAGCATTGGCTGAAATATGGATATATCTCATATGTTTACATCCTCAATGTTGCCACGCTTCAAAGTTATCGCCTGAACAGACAGATTCACATGCAGTTTTTTTTGTAATTGTTTTTTAACTGGAAATACTGCGGTTGCGAAATTTTCCAATTTAGCAGAATATCAACTAGGGGTGTGCAAAATAATCGTGATGATGATGCATCGTGATTCTAATTTTCGTGATCTACTGCATCGATTCTTGATGCCAAGAATCGATTATTAATTTAAAAAAATGAATAAATAAAATTGCATGAATGGTTGGCGAACATCAGCCAAAAACAAGTGTAATACAACTTCCAGTCCAGTCGATGTCGCTGCAAATGTGTTGACGCACGCTGCCTTGTGTCACAAGCATTTCCGGCTGTGGGATACTGTGCCGAGTCATTCAAAAACAAAACATGGAGGAAAAAATATTGCAATGCATCGCAATAATTCAAGTATCGTGATGCATCGTGATAGAATCGCATCGTGGCCTGTGAATCGTGATTCGAATCGAATCGTGACTTCTTTGGCAATACCCACCCCTAATATCAACATAGTTTTGCTCACATTTGTAATACACATGTAGCTATAGTTAATGTTACACTTTGCTTTTGTGTAATGCCTGAGGCCAAAACTATTATTATAACTTCCAAATCTGTGTTGATTTTCATTACATTTCCAATACTGAAATAAAAACAGTGAAAGCCTCAGTTGGACAGTATATAATTCCTGCTATTACAACATTAAAAAAATGATAGCTTAAAAAAGAACAAAAAACCTGAAATGCTAGTCAGTAAAAAAAAAATGTTGTACTCAAAGACATTATTCACATCACCGAATGATATTGCTATATATGTTAATATTGAATTATCATCTACGCTTAACCTTAAATAACTTTCAGTATTGGTACAGTTGATCTGTTTTGCTGTGAAGAAACTCTTTCTAGATGGAATGAAATTTTATTTTATTCATTTGTTTGTTTTATTTATTCATTCATTTGTGCGTTGATGGAAGACCCTCATTGACAAAAACACCCAAAGAGCATTAGTAAAAGGGGAATAACACATTTGATCCAGCTAAGCGGTCTTGTTTTGTAAATGAATATAAAGGAGAATCAGTTATGTAATGTATGTTTCCTATCCTAAAACAAATTTATGATCATAGACATATTTTTGGAAGGAGTTAAACCTACTTTTCCAAAAATATAGCTATTTTTTTTATATGTATTCCATCTGAAAAGTAAGGATGATGCACAAATTTCCACCAATAGAGGATTCTTGTTAAAACACAGTGTAATAAAGATCTCTCTCTGTCATAAAAAGCTCTCATTTATAACCACTTTGCAAAGGCAAGCTCAGCAAATGTCAGGAGGAAAAAAACAAAAGAAGGCTATTGAGAATGGTAGCAGGAAGAAACATATGGCTAAACCCTCATTCTGCCAATCATAATAAGGCAGCAGTCTGATTTATTTCCCTCCTTCATCTCAATTCCAGGAATTTTATGAATGGAAAATGTTAAACAATAGGTTTTCCAAAGCCATGATGGCCTGCGTTTCATGAGCTTGCCATGCTGGTCTGGTAAGTTCTTGCTGTCTGGATAAAAAGCGCCAATCAAGGCACAGGACTTGTGCACCCACTTCTACTTGAAGTCATGGCTTTTAGGCATTTTAATGGTTCCAAGAGCAAAAATTGGAAATATTACCTTACTAAAAGAAGAAGTGATCAAGGAGTCGTGCTATGCCTAGAGGACAACAGTTGTTTGACTTTAGGTCGTTAGTCTGAGGCCACACTGTCTGGAAAATGGATAAGTGGTGTAATAATAATGAAAAAGGAAGTAAGAGATACCTATTCTAGTGGTCCAAGCAGACCTTTTTGGTTCTGCACTTTTAACCATCTGCTTATGTTTGTATTGTTGTTGGATGTGGGATTTCTGTCTTATGGTCTACTCTCCCTGCCAGAGATGTTTTGGGTATTTTTAGCAAAAGAGCAAAGTAGGGTCTGCACTGGGTGAACACCACCAGGATTTATCTTACAACGAAAAGTATTTCAAACCAATAACCCTGTCTGCTGTCATGGCGACTGTTATGTCTTGGCCTTTTTTCTACTTAAAAACATTGGCTCTAATCTCTTCATGCACTGTTTAAAATGAACCTTCCCTCTCATGAGGTCGTGATCAGAGAAACTCATAAAAACTTTTTAGGCCTATATCCTCTTTAAAAAAAATTCTTCCGACTGAGGACCTTTTGTAAAAGAAACTTCAATAAGATTCAAAAAATATAAAAACATAAAGCACTAGTTCCTGTGTGATACAGAGACCATGAGCTGAAAAACAAATAATAATTTTGGCTCCCAAAGGCTAAGATGTAGCATTGTAGGGTAACTTTGTCTTTTGAATTGGATATTACGGCAGGTCATTTTAAATGAGCAAAGTCTTTGGTCCTCTAGTCAGTGATTGAAGTCTCATGTGCTATTTATTTTTTCCCCCCAAGTATTTAGTTTTATGGTTTAAACAAGCTAAGCACTAACATTATCAACACTGCCAACATGGTTTACATCGGATTGGATTCAACTCTTCCTTTTACTTGAGTTTGGGAACAACCTTATGTTCTGAAATAAAGCTAAAAAAAAATGAGTCTCTTACATGAAATTATTTTTACAAACTGGCAATGTCAACTTTAATTTCCCTGACTGCAATTATCAAAGTACATTGTTGGTTTATTAATTCATCAACTAAAAATTAGTGTTGCAGCGATGGCATTTTTTGGCCCCGATACCAATACCCGATACCTGGCTGTGCAGTATCGGTCGATACTGATACTATACCCATACCATCTGTTTGAAATTGATTTGTGTGTTAATATATATGAAGAACTGCATACTACTTGGATGTAAAATAATGGCTTTGTCAAGCTGCTGCCTACCTTTGTGAAGCAAGAAAAAGACTAATACAAAGTGAATCCAGTAGAAATTTGTATTGCCTACCTGGAATGGGTGACAATAGATGAGTAAACTTTTGGCTCTCAAAATGGTATCGGCGCCCTATTTGTTGGTACTTGTCGATACCGATACCACCATTTTAGTGCTAGATCGGGGCCCTTCTCGATACTGGTATCGGTATTGGTGCAACACTACTAAAAATTTTTAAGTTCTCAATTTTGATCCATTGAAAAATGGAAAACAATAACAGGTACCAAAAAGTGGTGAATTTAAGAATGTGATGCTGTATTTATTATTATTATTTTATCAAGAGTTTTTTTGTTTTTGAGTTTTAATTACCAATTGATGGGCTGTCCAGTATGGAGGACGAATTTCATGGAAATTAACCAGGAAAAAACACAAAAGAGAAGGAGACAGATCAATGCTGAGGAAAAAGCACTAAAACAGCAGTAAATATGGACTCATGTAGACAGAAGGACCTCCTGCTGCCATTGCGAGGTGTAATCAGGAACAGATGTCTTTCTCTACTCTCTTGACAGGAGACAAATATTCTCAACAATTAATTTCCACTCGCAGCATATTTTTAGAGGAACATAGACACAGGATGAAGGTTGGGACTTGTCTCACAGTTTGCATGTCAGAGCTTAAAATTTTCTGACAGACTCGCTTTCTTCTGTTTAGCACTTGTATTACAGATGGAATTGCACCTCAGATTGATCTTAAATTGGATATTGACATATAGAGTTTTACAAAGTATAAGATCCACAGTTAATATTACTTCACTGAACTTTATAAGGTCTCATATTGTTCTGAAATATTTAGCAAATGCATATTTTACTTTTTTTAGATGCAAAGATGATTATTTGAATTAATTCTATTCTCCAGTTTTTGTTAAGCCAATGTAAAAATTAGAATCTTTATACTATAATATATGAGGAGCACTGAATGCTATCATCGCGGGAGGGACGACCCCCCTTTCGGAGGCATAGACCAGTATTGGCTATTGCAGGCTAAGTTAAGAACTCCCTATTCCTAAGGAGAAATTTGCATGTTTTCTAAGCCAAAAAATGTGTTGTTTTGGTCCACTTTAAAACACCTCAACCTCAATGCAAATTTTCACATTTTTAATTAAAAAAACCTTCTTGATGGGAAGCGAAACGTCTTAAAACTTGCAAACCAAGTTCAGTGGATTGTTTTTAAACCTTTTGTTGTTAGCTCTGAAAGTTGTTCTAGCCTTACTTCTAGGAGTGGACAAAAAACATGTCGGGGAACACTTGGCAGAGTTTTGGAGTGCAGTGTTGAAAGAGGAAGAATGAAGTACAGGAAAGACAGGACCATATGACAAATCCAAGCCCTACTGAGTCTCCTTGTTGAAGAACTGTGCAAAAGGAATTTAAGGCTGTGTCCACCGGGGAACCCTTGTTGAAGAACTCAGGAACAGAAAATCCTCAGATAGCTTGGAGTCACATGAGCTTGTTTGTCTTCAAAGAACAGGACTTTTAGACTTGAGTTGAGAGAAAACTGAATATAAATTGAAGCTTCAAACATGATGTGGATAGAGCAGAATCATAATGGATCGCAATGGAGTAGAGTATGAAGATGACAATGCTGAATCTGCTCTATCTGATGAGAAGTAGGCTAAAGTATGGTGTTCTAAGTTATCCAAAAGCAAGCTGTGCTCTGTGCTGAGCGCTGCTGCACTCAGGAGATCAGAGCTTACTCTGCTACACTGAGAGGGCAGAGGGCTAAAGCTAAGAACATTGCTGTGGTAATGCAGGCATGGTTTATTGCACACTAAAATATATTTCAGAAGAAGTGATAACATTGATCAGGACCTTTTGAACAGACTTTTGCTGATGATGTTGTGTGCAGAGAAAGGAGGAGGTTTTGTTTGGGAAGGTGGCAAAGCCACCAAGATCCTCCACAGCAGAAGAGGAGGAGTCAGCTGAATATTCTAAGACAGGAACCTTCTGAGGCAGAACAATGCTGAAGTGTAACCAGAAAACAGTGGAGCAGGTGGATCTAGAGGGTATATAAGCAGAGGAAAAATGGAGCTGAGGCAGAATGCTTTAAGTGAAGCTGATGTAGAACTTATTAACAGGGGGAAGTGTCTGAAGAACTGCAAACCAAGGGAAAAAGGTGAAAATATCTAAGAGAAATAAATGCAATAACACAAAACAACAGAATCCAACAGTAGAGAAAAAATTACATTAAAAAGCATAAGGTCTTGTAGCAACATGTAAATCAAAAATAAGTAATATTACATATTGCCTTTTTTGCATTTTTGCTTCTATCCATTTGCATTTGTGCATTTTTGCAATTTCATAATACATTTTATGATACAGCTTTACATAAGTGCTTTTAGAATCTACAGTGCCATACAATTTTTCAGTCTGACCAATGTTCAGCCTTCACTGAACCAAATTTCCTTAAGGTTGGGCCTACATAATGCTATTTGCAAAAAAAAAAAAATAAACTGCCACAGAGACAGCTTCTTCTCTGAGGCTGTCTGTGTGGTGAACACAAATAAAATTTTACTCTTTAGTAGTCGGCTAACAGCTCTGATAAAAAATTTGCACAATCACAGCCTCCTTAAGGCTTTTTTTTTTACATATAAAAAGATAGTTTTACACACGCATACATACTGCTGCTTTTATCCCTTCTGTCTTTCCTTTATATATTGCTTACACTATGACTGTTTATAACCTAAGTAAAGATCTTATATTAATTTACTTTCAATTTAATTCAAAAATATAACATTAAGGAAAATTTATGTTGTGCACACTTGATTGTGCACACCATAAATGCTAATAAAGCTATTTCTGATTTAAAATCTCTTAATTCAGCTTAGTCATGTTGAACATTTACCATAGAAAAGGGTCAGAGCAAGACTGTTTCCATGGAAACCACACAGCATGAACAAAGATGACTATTATGGTACTTGACAATCAAACCGGCATAAATGAACAGTTTGAAGTTTACAGTTAACATCTGCAGAGAGCACTTTTATGCTTGCAAGCCATTTGCTGTGTTGTATCTACTTTGTCAAGAGTCTCAGCAGGTTAGGAGCAGTCATTCCTGCCAGACCATAACCTGCACCATCTCAAGGTTTTTGTGGGGTAATTGGTAGCTCAGCAGGCAAGACTGAGAGATTTGAGGACTCTGTATTAGGACTGTGTTGTACCCACTTATGAGTTTTAAAGTGGACCCTTTCACACAAGACTGTAGTGTGGAGAGATTGAGACAGATTTGGCGTTAAGCTGTTAGACCAAGAAGTGAAAAAAAAGACTTCTTTGTGGGTCTTTATCTTTCAGTGTTTCACTTTCTTTGCAGATATGAAGATGTGAAAAGTGGAAAAAAAATATTTAATTTGCAAAACAGATTTTTGATCCTATAAATTTAAATTTTACCATTTTTATGGTTCTATCAAAATGGCACATCTCCATATTTATTGAATATTTTTTATCTGCTTACATTTTCTGTTATAATAAACACAAATGACACACACACACACACACACCAAAAAACAGCAACTGCCATGAAAAAAGAACACATCGCATCAGCCTTTACTCAACTGGAAATGTAGAGCACATACAGTAACTGGATTCAACAGCCTTCTTTTTATTGTAGTTCATAAAAGGCCCGCACATTTTCACAAACTTGTTACAGATAACTCCTTTTGCAATCGCCAAGTTAAAGTTGATTTATTGTTAAGCTGAGTGGGAGCAGGGCAAGGTCTTATCCTCTGATGGTGAAACCAGAAAATTGACCAAAGAACATGATCAAACCAACAAGAGGTGAAATAGACTGTAATATCAATCCCAAAATGGCATGATTAACATATAAACAAATATTACATTCAAATGTATTAATCCATATTCCAATGATGAACAGCCAAATGCATCTGGCGATACTGGGTGATAAGTCATACCGGGTGATTTCAGTCACGCTTCGCTCTATTCTACACTGTCAATGTTCAGACATTTTTTTCACCTGCTGTACCAGAGCGAAAAGAACTTTGGACTTGTTCTATGCAAATTTCTAAGGAAAGTAACGCCTCGTTTGTGATCGTATCACAATGTTGTTTTTTTCTATGCTTAGAGCAGAGGTCTTCAACAGGGGTCCGCGACCCCTAGGGGGTCCAAGGAGGTACTGCATGGGGGTCGCGAAATCATTGATTGATTAGTGTTTTTTTTATATCCCCAACACGCCCCCTCAATCCCCCACCGCCCCCGCAATTTTTTCCACTAATTGAAATGTCTTTAAATCCACATTAACATGAAGATGCAGAACATGTCTTTCAGTCATCAATGCAGACATTCAGCGACCCACAGGAGCTCTTTCAAGCTGGGCTACGTTTCGTTCACAACACCTGTCCCATCAACCAGGAATCAGAATCAGAAATACTTTAATAAGCCCAGGGAGAAATGACTTTACTTACATGACTCCATCCGTAATAGAGTGACTATAGGACCACTTTGATAGAACACAATTTCATACTATATATAATTAGGGGGTCCCCGCTTCATCTTGCCATCAGTTTGGGGGTCCTTGGCCTGGAAAACGTTGAAGGCCCCTGGCATAGAGAATAGGCCGCTTTATAAGAGACAACCTGCATTAAAAATAACTGTACGAAGATGGTCATGAGGACCTTAAGAAGGACTTTTTTTGAGGCTACAGATTGGGATGCACTGTCAGCCACATGGAGGGGACATCTATGCAATGACTGTGTCTGACTACATAGACTTCTGTGTGGACAACACCATCTTTACCAGAACAGTGAAATGCTTCCATAATAATAACCATGATTTGAGGAAAATGATAAGCAAACAAAGCCTTCAGTAAGGGAGACAAGCAATTATTGTAAACAGAATTAACTTAAGGTCAAGATAAGAAAAAGCAATGAGGCATACAGTAAGAAAGTGGAGAGCAAGCTTCAGCACAACAATATCAGAGATGTGGTCAGGGATGAAGAAGATCACAGGCCTGAAGCAGTAGGAGGATCAGACAGATGGAAGTCTGGACAGAGCCAATGAACTGAAAACATTCTTCAATAGGTCCAGTGTAGGAACAAGCTCAGCATTCTTCTGTTCTACCTCTGGTCACCTTGACATTATGCCTTCCTTTAACCAAAGCTTCCCTCTCACACCTCAAATGTTTTATCTTCCAACTCTGTCATGGACCGTCCTGCTTCTATGCCTTTGTTCTCTGCTAAATCAGAAGATGGTGCAGCTTCCTCTACGTTCCCTAATGCAACAATGAGACTTCTAAAAGTGAAAAACAAAAGTAAAAATATGTGCCATGTTTTGCATCTCCTGTAATTTTATAGTATGTAGTTTCAAAGTTTGTGTGTTGTCCACATAGCCTATTGGTTGTGACATTTTGTTTGTGTCCCTTTCTATCCAAGCCGCATATCCTGCTATTACATGTAGATAATGGCAGCATATATCTAAATATAAATTATATTCTGGCCTTTATGTATATCTCTTTAAGCTTAGCTGTCTAAACCTTGGCTTATTTTGATTTATATGCTATTCTAGTTCAATTTCAGTCATTGTTTTCTTTTTTTCAATCTTTGTTGTTATCCTTGGGCTTTTCATTTTCATCTTGGATCTCTGCTTACTTTTAGTTGAGCTTATATGGTTCTATGTTTTCTTGATTTAGGTTAGCTAATTAATAACATGTTTTATCTAGTTTTAAATCCTCTCAATAACATCATTGTATATGCATAATTCTAATTGAATGATTATGAATCTTTAATTTAAGCTTAGAATTGTTGGCTTTTATTTCCTAATACTGTAGTGTAGGATTTTTCATACTTGTAAAATTTGTCACTCGCCTGGGTCTAAACTTAATTATTTCCAAAAAATTGCTACATATTTATGACTAAACATTGCAGTTGCTTACATTCCATGCATTTCTATTTCAGTAATCATTTTCAGGTCTGCTTATAATAACATTACTAAATTAGTCTTTGTTTTAAAATTTAGTCACTGGCTGATATTCCTTTGTGATAGATTTTGCTTCAATACAAACTAAAGGCACTTTTTAACCTTACCATATATTGCATGTTTTGGTTTTCGGCTTTGTCCCGCTTTCAGTTCTGTTCAGTTCCTTATATAGCCAGGGCTGAAAAAATCATCCGATTAATCGTGATTAATCACTTATTGAACTAAATTTCAACTAATTTCATAATTGATTAATCATTAACTGGAGTATAGAGACTGTAAAATATGCCTTTAGCTGACAGAGCAACCCACTTAGAGCAGTAATTATATAAAAATTGTAAAAAAAAAAAAAATATATATAAACCTTATTCTTTAAATATAAAAAGAAATATTTTAGTCTATCAAAATGCTCTATCCAGAACTCCTCTAGTGGAAAAGTTTTAGTTTCACCTGGTTTAATTACATAAAAGATCTCCTTTGAAGGAACCTATGGCTTTCCGATTATTCATCAATCAATCGAAAAAAAATTGCAAAATAATTGCTAGTTGCAGCCCTATATATAGCACCAATTTACAACACATGTCATCTTAAGGCACTTTGCAGAGGCCATTCAACAAGTTCATACGGTCAGACTGGTTCAGAGTTCTTTATCTACGGAAAACCAGTTGATTGCATCCACTTATAGACTCAAAAGCAGTCCCTCACACCAACCATGCTTTTAGCGACAGTGGAGGAGAAAACTCCCTTTTAACAGGAAGAAACCTCCAGCAGAACCAGGCTCAGTGTGAGCTGCCATCTGCAGAGGCCGACTGGGGTTCAAGGAGACAGAAGCAGAGATACAAAAGGCAACTGTAAAAGGCAGCCCCGTCCAGGAAACACACAGCGAGGCAAACAAGCTCTGAGCAAGCTCCCATATCAGAGAACGTAAGGGAGCACATACAGTTAGTCACAGTTAGAGAAACAGGACCACACTGAAAAACAGCCCAATCTATAAACAAAGGTGTTGTTGGCAGCAGCAAAGCATATATTTCTGTTCAGGCTGGTGTCACGGTCTTACAGGAACAGCCCAGCTGAAGCTACTGTGATGAGAAAAAGCATAAAGTTACCCCTTAATGAAGTTAACCCTTAATAAATACTGCAGAATGGGAGATTAGACATAGAATGAAGCAGAATGATTAAAAATGTCCTACAGCAGTCTAAGCATACTGTATAAAAGCATAGCTATAGAGATAGGTCATGTAGAAACCACAGTCAAATTCAAAAATCAATTTTGAATGCTCAGTGTAAGCATAACTTTACAATATTATTTTTGTGTTTTCCATGTGCAAAGGAATCCAGGGGTGAAGCTAGTTAAGGATTGCAGTTGTTTTTGCACATCAACTGGAGACCATGCATACTTGTCTCTTCCTAAAATCAATTGAAATAAAATATATGACATTAAAAAACGAAAATGGTTTTGTCTTAAAATGGACCAACATTTTTTTTTTTACTTAAAACTCTAGTTACCATGTTTTACCGACGGTTTTGGTGCCTTTCAAACACTTCACATTAGAAAGATAAGTGGGCTGCAGTCACATAAATGTATAAACCCAAATGACTCCTTGCATACACACTTGAGTGCTGATAACTACATGCTGTTGTAGGAAATGACGGAGAAGGTCAACCAATCAAAGCAGTAAATAAGAAGCAAAGAGAAGCTTTTATAATCTACCAACATATTTGACATGCTGCAGATTACAAAGAACAGCATAAAAGGAATGCATAAAATCAGTCACGAGTCACTTCACTAACAAATAGATAACCCAAGACAGGTGCTCCCTTTGGTAAGAATACTGTGTGCATTAATGCAAGCTTTTCATAAATCAGTTTGTTGTAAGTACAGCAAAGCATTCTTCATTGTTCCAATAATTGTTAAATTTTACCTAATTGCTTTTCCTTAGGATGGCTTTCACAAGTCAATGTATTCAGCTTTGGAGCTGCTCAGCTGCATCGCTTCCAAACCTGTCAAAAAAAAAAAAAAAAGGCATTGTTCATAATCTTCCTGTGCAAATATTTGTGCAACAGTGGACATTAAAAGTACATTCACTTAGGACTGTTTGGCAGAGTAGCCTAATGAAGACAGCTTTTTTGCTGCTACTGCTCCCTGGCCTTTCTTCTCTTTTTTTCCCCATTTTTTTATTTATGTAATTATTTGAGTTTTCTTTTACATAAAACTAAACTCCATCCATCCATCCATCCATCCATCCATCCATCCATCCATCCATCCATCCATCCATCCATCCATCCATCCATCCATCCATCCATCCATCCATCCATCCATCCATCCATCCATCCATCCATCCATCCATCCATCCATCCATCCATCCATCCATCACTCTCAGGTAGTCCATGGGTGAAAGTGTGGTACACCCTGCTTAAGTTGTCAATCCTTCCCAGGCCAACTAAAAACCCATTTAGCAAATTACAGTGTCTGTACTGCTTGTTTTTTCAGTTTTTAGCATATATGCTTTCTTCATCTGTTCTCCTACCTGCTAAGTATTAAGCGAATTAATCAAGTCCACAACCATTTGGCTAAACATTCAGCCAGTTAGTTTGCCCATCATGTCAACTTAGCTTTAGTATTCTATCAATGTCATTCAGGTACAGCTTTAGCTCTAACAGTATTCATCACTCCTGTTGAACATCTGCCCAGACATTGCTTGATTGATCGTAAAAACACCCACTAAGTGTCCACTAGAACTTTTGGTTCAACAGCACTTTTGGCTGTTTTCACCAGAGATTAGCATTGTGGAGTCACCAAGTTATCTCCGTACCCTGTATTTGTTCTTCCCAACCACTGAACGAGGTAAGTCCAACCTGCACAGTGAGTTAAATTGTGCTGATTTGACTCTACTGGTTCAGTGGCTGGGCAGATTAAATATATGACATGACTTGGTGACTCCACAATGTCCATCTCTGGCTTCTGCCATTAAAAACGTTAACGTTTTACCCGCCTCAGGCATGACCTCACTACCATACTGGTTAACTCTTTGGTCATTTTTCATCTGGACTACTGTCTTCTCTTTCACTCATATCTGCACAACCTCTAACTGCTTCAGAATACTGCTGCCCCTAACCCTAAGACCAGATTGTTCATGTTCTTCCTCACTAAAACAATGTGAAGAAGGGAAAAAAAAAACCCAAAAACAATGATTCAGTTTGAGACCCATGTTTTTAATCTGCCTTTTTCTTGGTGGAAAATGTCCTGCACTATCTAGTGGAGGATGTTTTTTTTCCTGGTGGATCATCAAAATAAGTCAATTATTCAGGTGATATGTTCACGTAAGGCCGTCCTACGTGCTCGTCCCCATTTTCACTTACCGGTGGTGAGTCTGACATAGTGGAAAAATTGCAAATCTTCTTTTGGAAAGTAAGCTTGTATGAGCAATGTAAACAGCAACTTTTAAACAGAGCATGCATTTTTTTTAAAGTGGAGAGGATGGGTCATTTAAAAAATTTGCAAAAATTCTCCACTATACCTTTAACTTTTTTTGTGGCATGATTTTTGGCTTTGCTTTTGTGTTGTGACCTTGGCTGTTGTTAAGGCAGCAACAAATAAAATTTTATATTACCGTAATGTTATTATATTTTGTCCCTCCTTCATAATTTTAAGACTTTGTATTTCTCCTTCAGACAAAAAAAAATCCTGTTATTATTAAAAATGGTAGCTGCAGAACACCAAAATGATGCATCCTGAAATCATAAGATAATGTCCGAATAAACTAGTTTTCTGTTTGTTGTTTAATTATTGCATAAATGTCTGGTAAATCTTGTTGTTAGTATTCTCAAAGCTAAGCCCTTCACAATGCATCATTTATCCTGTTTCTTTTTTACTTAAAAAAAAAATATTTAGTTGACAAGAACGCAGGTAATATAACCTGCTTGTTTACTGGATTCTGCTGATTTGTGTCATTGGAGAGAACGTGCGTGTGGAAGCGTGTCATTTAGAGGAATCATGTTGACAGTTTCTCTTTAACATGAAGCATGCAGCCAGAGCTCGCTCGATTATGATGCGATTAGCTAATTTGGCGAAGATGTGGAAAGTGAATTATGGGTGTATCTCATTCCGCACCACTAATGGATGGAAAATACCACCATCTCCGACCTCATCCTCCCCACACCCTTTAACCAGAGAGGGTCTCATAATTTCCAACTCCTGCATTCTGAAGTGAATAGATTTAGCATCTTAGATTTATTTTACCTTTCCATTTGGCTTTCTCTGGCTGTGTCAGTTGTAATTTACTGCAAGGTTGTTATCGTTACTGTAACAAAAACAGCCAGCCAGCTTCTGTATCTATGGGTTTTTATCCTCCTGACCCTCTGAGCGCCCGACGCATTAAAAGCTATGCTTATTAAAAAACAATCTTTCATCATAAAACGTCCCATCAAGCAGCTTTTTCTGCCCGTCTGAAATACTGGAGGAGCGCTTTGAGTGCTTCTTGATTTCTTATGTCACTCAACGGTGGCTTGAAGTTCAAATTACCTTGAACAGAAAAGTCAATAGTTTTTCCATAGGACCAGGAGAGTGATTATCTGGCACCTCAATTACTGTCTCCACCAAAACCAAGCTGCTGCCTTCGTCGCACGCATTGGTCTAAAGTGTGCCCACACTGTAAAACCAGCATAACAAATCCCTTTAACAGATATGCAGAGAGCTGGCCAAAGAATGTGCTGTTCGCCACTCTGCAACAGAGGAGGAAGCTCACTGCTTTTCCATACAACACCATAGGGGTTTCCCATCAGCAGTGGCAAGAGGTCAGGTGCATGTTCTTTATTCATTTGCTGTAAAGTCTGCTGTTAACCTTAGGATCATTTCTGAAAACCCATACAGACCGCTTTTTGAATATATGTCTGAGCAAGTGATTTTCCTTTTTTTTTTTTTGAACAATAACTGTTAAGAAACCAAAAGTTTTTTTTATGTTCAAACTGTATTGCCCTCAGAGTATTCACTCTACCTTTTTGTTTAGTTTCCCTTTCCTTTCTTTGTCATGACTGCTTTACTCGGCTGCAATCATGTTCTCAATTTTCATGATTCTGAGTTGAATAATGTAAATACACCACCTGCTATTATAGCTCTGTGCTGAATGTGCTTTTTAAAGGCATTGTGAAATGTTCTTTCCACTCTGCAATGAATTGTATGAAAAGGACTTGGGCATACAATTTACAGTGCATTGAAATGAAATAAAGTACTAGACTGACTACCTCATCCTGAGTTTTGATGAGTAGTTGTGCTGTGATATGACTAAATACAGCTGAATATAAACAAAGAGATAAATACTTGTGGTGACATGGGATACAAAATGCTTTCTTTTGTTTTTCACAAGTTTGTTACTAGGGTTTTCATGCTGCAGTGATTTAAAGATTATATTATATATATTTTTTCTGCTTTGTCTTTCATATTTAAAGCTTAGAATAACCTGAAATCTTCTGTCTCTTTGCTTCTGCTTTCTGCTGTCTTTAAATATGCTGTAAAAATCACCTCATCAGTTCGTGGACTCTAGAGGTCTGGTTTTACATCATCTTCTGTCAGCAACTGCTTGTGGAACTCTACAACACTTCTTCAATAAGCTGCTTATTATCTCCTCCACTGTCTGACTTATTTTCCAGTTGTCTACTATTTTGTGCTTCAGGTGTGCTGCAGATTGAGCAACCGCATGGACAGCATTTAAGGAGTCTGTGTAATTGGTGCTTTTTTTTCATTTTGCAGATTAAATAATATAAGAATTAAATAAATAAAAAAGGCAAATCCTTACACAACATACTTTTGAAAAGTATCAAAAACAAAAGATATAGAAGATGTTGGATATGTTTTTAGGTTTTAGAAATAATGAGAAACAGGTTGTTTTTTTTGTTGTTGCTGTAACACTATGAAAGTTGTTTCTCGCGACAGAAAATTAGCACTTAAAAATAGGCTGGACCCTAGCTAGTGTACTTTACAGCATTTAAGATCACAAAATTGTATAAATTATTCCTTTCATCACCTTCCTTTTTTCTTTAGCTATGGGGCAAAAAAGGCAAATGTTGAAAAATGTGCTGAAAAACAAACCCTTGTTTGATTTACTCTCTAAAGTGATATCACATTTTTAGTGATTTATTAAATAGGACTGAATTGATTAATCGTTACCTGGAGAATATAGTCTCTAAAACATGCATTTAACTGATAGAGATACTCACTTGTAGCAGTAATTTTACCTAAATCTAAAAAAATAAAATAAACTTTTGCATTTAAAATAAACAAAACAAAAAAAACATCCATTAATATGCTCTATCCAGAACTCCTCAAATGGAAAAGTTTTAGTTTCACCTACTTTAATTTAGTAAAAAGTATTTTTTTAAAGAACCTTTGGCTATCCAATTATTAATTGATTAAACGCAAAAGTAATCGACAGCTTAATTGGTTTGCAAAATAATCATTAGTTAGAATTACAGTACTAACTAATTTGATTTGCAGAGCTTCCTAATGTTTTCTATGCATTGTTGTTGTTTATCTCATCTATTTGTTTGATTTGTTCGTATATCTGTGACCTTAGGGTTAAGATTGCAAACAGATTATGATAGACCAAGACTTGAAACTGCAAAGGAGCTAATAGAGCTGCCCTGCCTAATTTAAAGTATAAACTATATTCTTGACAACAGATTTTTTTAGCTAATATCTGTTAAACCATTAAGACCTGTTGAGTCATACACTAGTGTCTCTTTTGTAGTTTCTGCATGTTGTACTCTGAATCCAGTGCAGAACACTAAACTTTCCCTCATGAATAATTTCTCATGTCACACATTAGTAGTTTGGAACAACTTTATCGTGCTTACAGTGCAGTCCCAGTCCTCCAATAAAGACCTGCAGAGAATATACAGAAAACTAGAGAGGTTTGGTTTGCACTCATTGTGCTAGACAGCTAGTATTTACTCTCCGGATGATGGTACCGTTTCCACAAGACTGGAAATGTTTTTGTATCAGTAAATACAGAGCTATATCTGCAGAATATATATATATATATGAGTAAAAACATTATTGTGTTCCTTCTGCCCTTCCACTATCCCTGATAGCTATCCTCTTAAACTACTGTGTTCCATCTCCTGCATTGCTGATAACCATCTCAGCTCTCTCCCTCCTTCCACCTCTGATCGTCTTATTTTCCCTGGTCGTCTTCTGCATGCATGGCTGGCCTTGCCGGAGGCCCGATTCTCCTCTAGGAATAACTGCCGTCTATACAACTTCTGGTTAGATCTTTTATAAATGCTTCTTAGCTTCTGTTTAATTCATATCTGAATTGTCTTATTAAAAAGGAAAATAAAAAAGTTTGAATAAGACAAAAAACTTTGATAAAAAAGAGACAGGGTGGAATGGGGCTACCACCGTGTGATTGTCAATCCCAGATCTCTCTGAGCAGACAGAGGATGGTGCTGCATCTCGGCCTTCTATTCTGAGCAGAGATGTTTTAAGTGATATTAGTTTAAGACATGTATGCCAAATGAGCAGCTCCCTTGTATAAAAGTAACCCACTGTCTGTGTGCTCTCTGTTGGCTTGCGAGGATAGAGGTTTCTTGGTAATGGACAATCTTAAAGATCAGAGGTCACAGCAATCCATTCACACTCCTTTGCACACAGTTTTACCTTTGGAATCTTTGGAAAATTTGGAAAATTTCAGTAATCTAGCCGTGTTCAACAAGCAAAAGCAGATTGCTTGCGGGGCCCAATATTCAAATAGTTGATGATAAAAAAAACAATAACAAACTTAATATGTGTGCAAAGTTTACATACTAACCAGGTACAAATCCAGGTGTCTTAAGTAAGAACAAGTAGAACAGCGCACACAATTTTCTATCAGTCAGTTCTTCATCTGCTATCATTGTTCATTTAGAGCCTCACACTGTGTGAGTCTGGGGAGTGAGGGTCCATCTAACTGGTCATTTTTATTCTTTGCAGGCACAGTTTAAATGTTAAGCAAATAAAGTACATTGGCCTAATAAAGAGGGCAGCCATTAATCATTTGTGGCAAATCTTGGGATAAAAATAAGAAACTAATGAGGAAAATGTTGTATCATTGTAATCAGTAGCCTCCAAGCAATATTAAAGTCGTGTACTGCAATTTTATCCCATCCTAATATTGTTCAGCCTTGGACAATCAGAAATGTTAATGGTAGTATAAGGAAGATTGATCTACGGCTGGGTTTCCAACATAAGTATCAGGTAATGTAGCTGTATCCATGTCTCTTCACACCTCAATCAAATGAAACCCTGTTTTACAGGCCTTTGCAGGACTTGATAACATGCCGAAGAGATAAGAAAAATGCTACAGCATTTGTGTGTTGCAGCAGGGATGATTGCAGAGCTGCAGGATATTGACTCACACTAGTTACACTATTAGACCCTTATGATAGACAGAATGGGGTAATTCTTGGAGTAATTAGGGTGCTCATCAGTTTATGGTAAAAACAAAGCTGAAACATAGAGGAAATATCAAAATAGTGTCACAAGAGCCTATCATGATTTCTTTTATAGGGGTGGACTGATTTGGCCTTGAGAAACAGCAATGAGCTCAATCATCCAGCAGGAGGTCAGATAAGCGCTGCTTCTTCTCAGTTCACCTGAATGCCTTTCAAGAGACTTTCTGGGCAAACCCTTTTGGGAGAAGACCCTTCAGCAAACTGCAAAGTTGCTACTGGGGCTAACTACTCTTTTGATTTAGATATGCTTTGAAAATGAGCTAAAGAGGGAACAGATTTGGCTGTGGGATCAGTAGCTCTTGCTTTAGTCACTGCAATATAACACAAAGTGACGTTGAAACGTAGAAATGTTGAAGCCCTAACGGTACAAGATGGATTCCACTGTGTTTGTAACACACAAATATCCCGAGAACCTAGATTGCAAGTAAGGTTAGTTGAAGAGAGTTACCAGAAACATTTATGGGTTTGCTAAGTATAAAATGAATGGATTGTCCGTTCAGTCATGGTATTTATACTTCTCCACCACCATTTATTTCTTATTAGTTTATTTCTTATCAGTTAATCTGTACTTTCTGAAACATAATTTTTCACGTGTTTATTTTCAGAATACAGAATATATTTTCTTTGTCTACTTAAATTGATTCCTTTTTTTCTTAAATAAACCCCATAAGTTTTCTACGGTAAACTGAGAGAAACTTAGCCTAAAGGTTACTTTGAGTTTTGTTGCGATACTATGCAAAGAAATAAGGAATAAATCAGTTGCTTAAAATACAGAGTATAAACATATAAATGGTAAAATAATAAACAGCTGCCCTCCTGTTTATCTGGATTCGATTAATATTTTAGTTTTTCCACTGCAAACATATTTTCATCCTCTGAGCCAATGTCGTCTATAATTCTCTTCTTGACGACTTAAAATTGAAGCTAAGTTTTATAAAAATTCAAAGTTCTTAAAAAGCAGAAAAAGTCTCAAACAAAGATCAAAAAATTTAGGCAGAGGCAGCTGAGTCAGGGTCCAGTGTGTTTATTGCTAAACACAACACATTCACACTGAGCTGGTCACGGGTGAGCCGAAGCTGAACAAATGGTGAACACAGCTCCCTTTTATACATTTCTTATCGGTGGAAAACCCCCTTCAGAACATATTTCAGTCTTTGGTAAAGGTCACATTGATATTTATCTGCAAAACACGGTGACATTCATAGACACATCTCATTCTTGTGAGAGCAATCTCTCAGGCCATGAAAACATCTGGTGCATTCAAATCAGAAACTTATGACGGTTTAGTCACAAACATGTCAGAACACATCTTTCCCTTGCTTCAAGCTATGTCAGTCTGGCCTACTGCTCCCCCTTCGTATCTCAGTCAAAGCATCACCCTTTCTGGGACCATTCCCACTCCGTGTGCCTTGAAAATAACAACTATTTTTGTATGGCCAAATTTTGCTGAGCTGGGCAACCTTGAGATGTCAAATATTTCATTTTTATTGAGTGTGCTTTCTTATCACTAAGGGGCCTCAACCCTGCGTTGTCCTGCTGACTTCACTCCTATTGGGGCCAGGTGCAATAGTTACACATACTCACTGCTCTGCTTTTCTCCTCTCTGGCCTTGAATTGCTCTTATAACAGTATTTGGGAAAACAACTTTAAACTTATAAAACATTAACTTTATTTTATCTTATGATTAGTGCAGATTAATACACAACATTCCCCCCTTTGATCCTAAAAGGATCAATTACGTGATTATGGAGGTGATTACTAATCTAAAACACCTTAACTGTGAACTCACCCAAGTGACAAAAGTTTATATATATATATATTGTGCACACTAAACCAAACGTGAGATTAAACACACACCATATAGTAGAAGTGAGTAATATAAGATGTGGTGGTGTCTGAGTAAATATTAAACTAATAAAATGCAGAAAACATAATATACAAAAACAAAGAGGGATCCCCCTCTTGGCTCCCTTAAGAGGACCCGTCCTCGTTGCTTACTTTTTTTGTAGCAAGATTTTCTAATTCTGTTTTCTCAGCAGAGGCAAATACCAATG